>NC_136958.1:4734159-4739159 GCF_032717465.1 Coenobita brevimanus | reverse complement strand
GAGAGGAAGGAGGAAAACGAGGAGAGAGGAGTATTGGGAACATTGAGGGTAGGAGGAAGAAAAAGGAGGAGGAGGAGGGGGAGGGGGAAAGGAGGAGGAGGAGGAAGAGGAGAAGGAAAGGAGAGGAAGAATACGAAGGCGGAGGAGGAGGAAGTGAAAAATTTAATGTAAAAATCTTGCTTTTAATTTCTTTTTCCTGTCTTTTCTTCCTCCTCCTCCTCCTCCTCCTCCTCTACACCTACGTTCCTTCACCTCTTGACCGATTGGACCTAAACTCAATGGATTTTACCTTTCCCAATACTCTCTCTCTCTCTCTCTCTCTCTCTCTCTCTCTCTGACAAGCGTGTGGGGGGAGAATAATTATGGCGATTGCAGTGAAAGCCATTGAAGCCTTGACCACATTTTTTTGTTTATAGTATGTACGTATTTATAATGTGTACGTTTTTATTTTATAGTATGTACGTATTTAATTTATTGTATGTACGTATTTAGTTTATAGTGTGTACGTATTTAATCCATAGTGTGTACGTATGTAATTTATAGTGTGTACGTATTTGATTTACAGTGTGTACGTATTTATAGTATGTACATATTTAATTTACGGTGTGTACGTATTAAATTTATAGTATGTACGTATTTAATTTACGTATTTCCAGTGTGTACGTATTTAATTTATAGTGTGTACGTATTTAATTTATTGTAATGTACGTTTTTTTGCTTGACATTTTTATTTCGGTTTTCTGCTGTCCATCCATGGTTTTTTTTTTTGTATGTGCGTGTCGTGTCTGTCTGTCTGTATCTGTGTCTGTCTATCTATCACATCTGGCTGTCTATATCTATCTATCAATATCTGTGCCTGTCTATCAATGTATATCTGTCAGTTTATGTGTCTGTCTCTCTCTCAATATGTATCAGTCTATATCTATGTCTGTCTATCTAAATATCTATCTTTCTGTGTATCTATTTATATCTATCTATCTGTCCTGTATAATTTTTTCTCCTTTAATTTTTTTCTTTTTATATATACACATCTTTCCCACTGTTTTTTTTTTTTTGTCTGTTGGGCTTCCCTGGTGTTCATCTGTCTACTTCCTTTTGCTTATGTATCTATCTGTGTCTTAAACTGTGTGTGTGTGTGTGTGTGTGTGTGTGTGTTTTATATATTAGGGACTTAATCTTTTTTTTTAAGTTATCCAATTTTTCTGTTATTTGTGTGCGATTTTTTTTCGCCGGTAACTAGCGTATGTTTATCCTCTCTCTCTCTCTCTCTCTCTCTCTCTCTCTCTCTCTCTCTCTCTCTCTCTCTCTCTCACACACACACACACACACACACACACACACACACACACACACACACACACACACACACACACACAGACACACAGACACACACACACACACACACGTGACGCCATGCCACAAGACATTTATTCCACAAAGTTTCGTGTGGAATTCGCAATTTCGTAGAGTTCCCCCTCCAATTGCTTAAAGAGTATTCGGGAGGAGGAGGAGGAGGAGGAGGAGGAAGAAGAAGAGGAGGTGGAGGAAGAAGAAGAAGAGGAGGAGGAGGAGGAGGAAGAAGAAGAAGAAGAAGAAGAGGAGGAGGAGGAGGAGGAGGAGGAAGAAGAAGAAGAAGAAGAGAAGGAAGAAGAAGAAGAGGAGAAGGAAGAAGACGAAGAAGAGGAGGAGGAAAAAGAAGAAGAAGAAGAAGAGGAGGAGGCAGAAGAAGGAGGAGTAGGAGGAAGAAGGGAAGGAAGAAAGAGAAGAAGAGGAGGAGAAGGAAGAAGACTTTGAAGAAAGGAGGAGGAAGAAGAAGAAGAGGAGGAGGAGAGGAGGTTATGGAAAGGATGTAGAGCCTTAGTTTCTTCCTTTTTTTTTTACCACTACGTGAAAGACGCTAAAAAGACGAAAATCTTGGCCAGGTTGATTTTTTTTTTTTTTTTTTTTTTTTTTTTTAAATGTGTGTCCGAATCTGGGCAAAGGCTCAGGGCCTATTTCTTGGGGGCAGTTGCCAACCCAAGGCCCAGTAGTCCTCCTACACCTCCACATGTCACCATGGAGTATAGTGTCCTTGTGGTGATGTATTGTCTTTGTCATTGTTTTTCTATGTGCAAATCTGTGGTCAATAATTTATCTCTCTGTTTATCTATCTAGATCCCTCCATCTATCTATGTCCATCTATCTGTTTATCAGTATGTCTATCCTTCCATCCATCCATCTATGTGTGTCTGTCTGTCTCTGTCCATCTATCTGTCTGCATGTCTATCTGTATCTGTCTATCCATCTATCTATCTATCTATCTATCTATCTTCCTTTCTTTCTTTCTATCTATCAGTCTACAGTTCAAGACAAAAATATTCCAATTATTTTTACTCGAACGATTATGAAACACTTACGCAACATTATGGAAAAGTTGGTTGAGTTTAGATTATCGCAGTGTAGTGTTTCAAAAGGTATTGTTCACCTGTCTCCTATTTATCGTTCAGAAGTACAGTAATATTTGTCCGGAGCTGTTACGGTACTGATGTTGATGGAGAAACGTGTCGGAAGGAAGTAAGGGAGAGAAGGGAGGGAAGGAGGGAAGAGAAGTGAGGGAAGGAGGGGAAGAAGGGAGGGAAGAAGAGAAGAGGTGAGAAGGAAGGAGGGTAGAGAAGGGAGGGAAGAAGGGAGGGGAAAGTAGGGGGAGAAGAGGTGAGAAGGAAGGAGGGTAGAGAAGGGAGGGGAAAGAGGGGGAGAAGAGGTGAGAAAGGAGAGAAGACAGGGAAAGAAGGGAGAAAGGAAAGGGAGAGAAGGGAGTGAGAAACGTGTCGGGAGGAAGGGAGGGAGAGAAAGGAGGGAAGAAGAGGAGAGATGAGAAGGAAGGAGGGTAGAGAAGGGAGGGGAAAGAGGGGGAGAAGAGGTGAGAAGGGAGAGAAGGACGGGAAAGATGGGAGAAAGGAAAGGTAATGAAGGGAGGGAAGAAGAGTAAAGAAGGGAGGACAGAAAGGAGGAGAAGGAAGGGAGTAACGGGGGAGGAAGAAGGGATGAACGAAGGGAGGGAAGAAGGGGAGAGAGAAAGGAGGAAAGAAAAGGAGAGAGAGGAGGGAAGGAAGAATGGAAGGGAAGAAGAGGAGAAAAGGGAGGAAAGAAAGGAGAGAAGGGAAAGAAAGAATAGGGAAAGGAGGGAGAGAGAGGGGGGATTTTAAGGAAGGAAGGGAGGAAGGGAAAGAGGAAGGAAGAGAAGGAAGTGAAACAGTGAAGGAAGGTGTGAAGGATATAATGAGAAAATTGAATTCTTAATGATGCTATGTTGGGATTTTTTTTTATTATTATTATTAACGTGCGGTATGTGCTGGTTGTGTATGAAGTCGATAGATAGGGTAATAGATAAATAAATTGCTGAATAAATACACAGGCAGTCGGTAGGCCAGATGAATGGGGAGATAGATATATAGATTGATTGATTGGTATATAAATAGATAAGTTGATCCATCCATCCGTCCATCCATACATACATACATACGTACATACATACATACCGGTACGTAGGTGGGGAGGTAGATGGATAGACGGTGGATAGACAGAAAAATAGATACAGATAGATAGACAGTGGTACTCTGGCCTTACACGCTCCACTGAAAACTAAAATAAATACAGCTAAACCCGGATCGAACCCCAGACCAAAACACAATGGTCAGCGTGGCGGAGGAGGGGGGAGGAGGGAGAGGAAGGGGAAGGGAACAGAGAGAGGGGAGGGGAGAGAAGAAAGTACGGAAGGAAAAAGAGGGAGGTGTGGGGGAGGAGAGGGAACGGAAGGGGAGAGGAGGGGAGGGACGGAAAGAGAAGAGAAGGGGAGGGGAGGGAAGAAAGGAGGAGAAAGGAAAGAAAAATTAAAAGGGCGAGAGGAGAGGGGAGAGTAAGGAAAGGATGATGGAAGGGTGAAAGGTGGAAGAGATGTAGAGGAGTAGAGAGAGAGAGAGAGAGACGGGAAGGTGGAGAGGAGGGGGAAGGGAAGGGGGAGACAGTGCTGAGGGGAGAGGAGGGAAAGGAAAATGGAAAGGGGGAATGGAAAGAGAAACTGGGGAAGGAATACAAAGGAGCACAAAGGAAAGGAGACAGCAACAGTTGGTCCTTTCGAGGCTGTTTGTGACTGGATGGGTTATAACTAATCTATTCCATCTGTAAAAGACAAGGATAGTAAAGCAGGAAGGTTCCCCCCCCACACCAACCGAAACCAGCAGGAAATAGTGAGAAAGACCACCACGCGGCGTAGAAAATCTGTTACGGAAATTTCCCAGGAGAGGATGAATGGAAACCGTATGCTGTACTATTTTGACCTGCAAGGGAAACACATCCAGAGGGGAGAAGGGGAGGGAGAGGGAAAGGGGAGGGGAGGGGAGGGAAAGGAAGATGGAGGAGAGGCAAAGATTGGGAGATGGGGAGGAGAAAGGTGGGTGGTGGAGAAGTATCAGGGGAGTAGGTGAGGAAGTGGGAGGAGAGGGAGGGGGGACCAGTACCTGGGGGAGGGGGGAGGGGGAGGGGGAGCAGTAGCAGGGCCAGGGGGAAGGGAGGGGGAGGGGGAGGGGGAGAGCAGAATCAGAGGCAAGATTAGATTTCTAGGCGAGGAATCGGAACCACAGGAAAGGAGGAGGGGAGGGGTAGGGGGAGGGGGAACAGGGGGGGAGGGAGGGGGAGAAGTGATGATGACGGGGAGGGGGGAAGAAAGGGGATGTAAAAGGAGTGATGGAGGGGGAAGGACTTCGAAGCAAGGAAAGGGGGAGGGGAGGGGAGGGATCGGAGGGGGAAGAGGGCAAAGGGAAGACAAGGAAGGGGGCGAGGAAGAGGGGGAGGGGGAGAGAGGAAGGCAGATGATAGGACGGAGAGAGAGAGAGAGAGAGAGTATAAGAATCGCTGCGGTGCACTTTGTCGGATAAGATTGGATATGTGATGAAATTCCCAGGTCTGTGAGCCCTGAGGGGAGGCGACAGATAAAGAGTCGGGGAGGGGAGTAGAGGGGGAGA
>NC_136958.1:4716659-4729159 GCF_032717465.1 Coenobita brevimanus | reverse complement strand
CCTATTCTCTCCTCTCCTCTCTCTGCTCCTTGTCTCTCTTCCTTTCCTTTCCTCTCCTCTCTTGTCCTTGCTTTTCTCTTCTTCTCCTCTCTTCTCCATGCTTTTCTCTTCTTCTCCTCTCTTCTCCTCGCTTTTCTCGTCCTCTCCTATCCTCTCCTCTCCTCTCTTTTCCTCTCCTCTTCCATAATAATCGCGTCAACTTCATACTCATTTAGGCTTTTTTTTTTTCTTTTTTTTTATGCGAGGAAGAAGGAACCAAAGGCCATGAGCCCGCAGTTACAGTTCCCTCCAAGAGAAAAACAAAATACAATAGAGAGCCAAATTCAAGATCCGATCATTTTGAGATGCCTGGACACACTGCGTTTGAAAGACTGGAGATCATAGGCAGCAGGAAATACAGACAGAGGGAGACAGTTCCAGAGCTGACCTGTTGCATAAATGAAAGACTGGGAGTAACGGTTAACTCTTGCATTAGAGAGTTGAACAGAAAAGGGATGAGAGTTTGCTGCCAGACGGGTGCTACGCGCCCGTCGTAGAGGTGGAGGAATGCAAGCAGACAGTTCAGAGGAGCAGTGACCATTAAAGTAGCGATAGAAAAGAGATAAAGATGCAACAGAGCGGCGAAGAGACAGAGGTTGAAGGGAGTCAGTAAGAGGAGGAGAGTTAATGAGACGAAAAGCCTTTGACTCCACCCTATTGAGAAGAGCTGTATGTGGGGAGCCTCCCCACACATGAGAGTTGTACTCCACACAGGGGCGGATAAAACCTCTGTGTAGAGTCAACATTTGTGCAGGGGTAAAGAAAGAGTGGAGTCGGCTTAGCACACCCAATCTCTTGGAAGCAGATTTTACAAGAGATGTAATATGATTTTTCCAAGATAAGTCTCGAGTAAATGAAACCCCAAGCATGTTCAAAGATGATGCAGGATTAAGCTGAATATTATTAAACATTAGTGGGTATACCTGTGGAAGATTTTGTCGGGTTGATAGGTGTAAGAACTGAGTCTTAGATGCATTAAAGACAACCATATTATTTTTACCCCAGTCAGAGATACGAGCCAAGTCAGACATTAGGTGTGCCATAGTCTCATCCCTTGTTTGTTGAAGTAACTGTTGAGATGGGCGTTGCGGGAACCGAATGGAAAGGTGAAGGGTGGAGTCATCAGCGTATGAGTGGATAGGGTTAGATGTACAGCTTAGAAGATCATTGATGAATAAAAGGAAGAGAGTTGGTGATAGGACAGAGCCCTGAGGAACACCACTGTTGATAGATCTAGGAGAAGAACGATGGCCGTCTACAACAGCGGCTATAGAACGACCAGAAAGGAAACTAGCGATGAAGGCACAGATAGAAGGATAGAAACCGTAGGAGGGCAGTTTGGAAATTAAAGATTTATGCCAGACTCGATCGAAAGCCTTTGAGATGTCAAGTGCAATGGCAAAGCTTTCGCCAAAGTCCCGAAAGGAGGATGACCAGGAGTCTGAAAGGTAGGTGAGAAGATCGCCAGTGGAGCGTCCCTGACGGAACCCATACTGACGATCGGAAAGAAGGTTGTGATAGGAAAGATGCCTTAAAATTTTTCTATTAAGAATTGACTCGAAAACTTTTGAAATACAGGACGTTAAAGCAATTGGACGATAGTTGGAGGGTTGGGAGTGGTCACCCTTCTTTGGGACTGGCTGAATGAGAGCAAACTTCCAGCAAGAAGGAAAGGTACAAGTTGACAGACAAAGGCGAAATAGTTTGCCTAGGCAGGGTGTAAGCACAGAAGCACAGTTCTTGAGAACAACAGGAGGGACCCCATCAGGCCCATATGCCTTGTTAGTACTGAGGCCAGTGATGGCAGAAAATACATCAACTGAAGAAACTTTTAATGTCAGCCATGAGGAAGTCAGAGGGAATCGTCTAAGGTGGAATTGGAGGAGAAAGTCTGTGCGAAGAGATCTGCTTTATCAGTAGAAGAAATAGCTACAGAACCATCAGAGTAGAAAAGAGGAGGGAAGGATGATGAGGTAAAGTTGTTAGAAAGATTTTTGGCAAGGTGCCAGAATGAGCGGGAAGAATTCGAGTTGGAGAGTTGAGAGCATTTAGTATGGATGAAATTATTTTTAGTAGAGCGAAGAACAGACTTAGCACGATTCCGGGCAGAAACGTAAAGACGATGTGATTCAGGGGTGGGTTGGCTCCGGTACCTTTTGTAGGCCTTCTCCTTGTTGCGGACAGCATTAGAACAAGCGTGATTAAACCAAGGCTTTCTTGCGTTAGTCAAAGGATATGAGAAAGGAATGTATGCTTCCATGCCCGAGAGAATAACCTCTGTAATGCGCAAGGCACACTCAGATGGCTCACGGCCATGGAAGCAATAATCATTCCAGGGAAAATCAAAGAAGTACTGCCTGAGGGCCTCCCAGTCCGCGGCTCCAAAATGCCACAGACGACGCTTCCCTGGAGGGTCCACAGGCCGTACCGGAGTGATAGGACAGGTTAAGGTAATAAGGTTGTGATCGGAGGAGCCCAACGGAGAGAAAAGATTAACAGAGTAAGCAGAAGGATTAGTTGTGAGGAAGAGGTCAAGTATGTTGGATCTCTCTCCAAGGCGGTCAGGGATACGGGTAGGGTGCTGTACAAGCTGCTCTAGGTCATTAAGGATAGAAAAGATGTAGGCTTGTTCACCAGGTGGATCCGTGAAAGGAGAGGAGAGCCAAAGGTGGTGGTGAACATTGAAATCTCCAAGAATGGAGATTTCAGAGAAAGGAGAAATGGACAGAATGTGTTCCATCGTAGAAGTAAGATAGTCGAAGAATTTTTGATAGTCAGTAGAATTAGGGGATAAGTAAACAGCACAGATATATTTAGTCAGAGAATGACAGGAAAGCCGAAGCCAGAGAGTGGAGAATTCAGAAGAATCAAGTTCAGGAACACGAGAGGGATTCTTGGAGGGATTCTTCTTGTTTTTCTTCTTCCTCTTCCTCTTCTTCTTCTTCCTCTTCATCAGCTTCTCCTCCTCCTCCTCCTCCTCCTCCATTCTTTCATTCATCATTATCCGTTGAGAGGTTTTGTTTTTACCTCTCTCTCTCTCTCTCTCTCTCTCTCTCTCTCTCTCTCTCTCTCTCTCTCTCTCTCTCTCAAGAGAAATTAGGAAATACGAGGGAAAACTTTAAAAATGGAGAGAGAAAAATGAGAGATAAAAGAGAGAGAGAGAGAGAGAGTGAGAGAGAGAGGAGGGATAAGGAATCAGACAAGCAAATAGGAAAGAAAAAGGAAGAAAGACAAGAAGAGGAGGAGAAGAAGAAGAAGACGAGGAAGAGGAAGAAGAAGAAGAAGTGGCGGAGGAGGAGGAGGAAGACATGAGCTCTACTGTTCTTGCCACTCTAGGTACGAGAGAGAGAGAGAGAGAGAGAGAGAGAGAGAGAGAGAGAGAGAGAGCACCCCACTTACTCTCCCTCCACACACTGCTTTCACACACAATCACCTGGAGTGCCGCCATTTTGTCTCTAGAGAAGTGTGTGTGTGTGTGTGTGTGTGTGTGTGTGTGTGTGTGTGTGTGTGTGTGTGTGTGTTTGTGTGTGTGTGTGTGTGTGTGTGTGTACTCCCAGTCACAGATGATTGTAGGAATGACTATGTGAACGAATGTGTGTGTGTGTGTGTGTGTGTGTGTGTGTGTGTGTGTGTGTGTGTGTGTGTGTGTGTGTGTGTGTACGCCCAGTCACAGTTGATTGTAGGAATGACTATGTGAACGAATGTGTGTGTGTGTGTGTGTGTGTGTGTGTGTGTGTGTGTGTGTGTGTGTGTGTGTGTACCGACCAATTAAGGAGTATTGTAACCGTGCACTATAACAAACTCAATTATTTCCCAAACACTTGAAACACATCATATTATATATATTTATTTTTATTTTATTTTTTTTTTTAGCAAAAATTGGGACTTTGAGTTAATAAATTTACTTAATCCAATTTCCATTTCTTTTTTTTTCATTGGCATTATTTTTTTACGGGTCATTTTTATTTCTCATTTTCACTACCTCATTTTCACTCACTCTCCCTCAGTGGACTCATTTTCTTGCTGACTGTTCTTGGGTTCTTCCTTTATTGAGTTTATTCCGCAGGTCATTTTCGCCGGGTAGATATATAGAGTGACTCATTTTCACTCGCTCATTTTCACCACCTCGTTTTTACTAACTCATTTTCACCCACTCATTATCACACTCATTTTCACCATCTCATTTTCACCAACACAATTTTACCACCTCATTTTCACTCCCTCATTTTCACTAACGTTTTCACCAGCTCATTTTCACCAGCTCATTTTCACCAGCTCATTTTCACCAGCTCATTTTTACCAGCTCATTTTCACCAGCTCATTTTCATCAACTCATTTTCACTGACTCATTTCCACCAACTCATTTTCACTCATTTTCAACAATGCATTTTTCCTCACTTATTTTTACTAATTCGTTTTCGCCAATTCATTTTCCTTCTTTTGATGTGATCTGATTTTCCTCCTCCTCCTCCTCCTCCTCCTCCACCTCCTCCTCCTCTTCCTCCTCCTCCTCGCACCTGAGCTTGATTGCAGACCATTACCTTTAATTACTTCAGTATGCAGGTGTTTTTAAGTATAATTTTAAAGAAATTTAAGTAATTTGGTTTCTGACAGCATTGTAAATCTTAGTGTAATTTGATCATGAGAGAGAGAGAGAGAGAGTGAATTGGTGTATCCGTATTAGTGTGTGTGTGTGTGTGTGTGTGTGTGTGTGTGTGTGTGTGTGTGTTTAGAACAATACTTTTACACATTACTTACATATCACCACAGCCACCATCATCACTTTCACAAAAACTTATCACAGTCACCACCATCATTCTTTCCACTATCATCACCGCTTCCGCTTCTTCTCACCTTCCTCTGCTGGCTAATATTCCTTTGCTGAGAGAGGCTTGGTGTGTTTCTCTGCCTAATATTTCACCTCTTCTCACCTTCCTCTGCTGGCTAATATTCCTTTGCTGAGAGAGGCTTGGTGTGTTTCTCTGCCTAATATTTCACCTCTTCTCACCTTCCTCTGCTGGCTAATATTCCTAGGCTGAGAGAGGATTGGCATGTTTCTCAGCCTAATATTCCACCTCTTCTCACTTTCCTCTGCTGGCTAATACTCCTTTGCTGAGAGAGGCTTGGTATATTTCTCTGCCCGTAAATGATGCACCTTAAAGAAAGTGACGGACGTGCCCAAAATGTGAGATGGACTGTGAAATAATAAGCGAACTTTTGAATCTGCCTGTATCAGCGTTGGAAAAAAAAAGTTGTTCATTACTTTAGGAGGTTAATTTACGTGTTTTTTTTTTGTTTTTTTTTTTTTTTACTGAGGGGCACAAAACGAAGGAGGGGTTCAATTGGGTTTAGAATACTTGATGATTTGGATTTGATTAATATTACGCACACACACACACACACACACACACACACACACACACACACACACACACACACACACACACAAGCACATACATCTGTTCTGTATGCACACATTAAAAAACGCACATACGATACGCACACACTCTTTAAATGTATGAATATGCACTGGCAGAGTACATAAAATGCCATAATAAACGCACACGCATCACACAAGCACACCGCACACGCACACACAGTACATTTATGAAGGCAAATTGTGTGTGTGTGTGTGTGTGTGAATCACTTTCGCGCACACACACTCATACACGCACACACAGTCAAACTAATACTAACATACAAGCACAAACCCACACACACACACACACACACACACACACACACACACACACACACACACACACACACACACACACACACACACAAGCTAATTCCCACGAAAGTACGTACACATATACCGCATGCACGCCCAAGCAAAAACGCACATGCATTACGCACATGCATTGTAAATCTATGACTGTGAAGTGGCAGAACACATAAAAAATCATGACAAACGCACACACATCACGCATGCACACACACTTTACATTTATGAAGGTAAATGTGTGTGTGTGTGTGTGTGTGTAAATCGCCTGCACACACACACACACACACACACACACACACACACACACACACACACACACACACACACACACACACACACACACACACACACTACAGATCCCCTCCTCTGCCACATCACGACACCCTCCCTCATACACTGTCATTTGGGTGTGGAATATGAGTGTTTTCAAGGCCAGGGTGGAGAGAGAGAGAGAGAGAGAGAGAGAGAAATACGTGACAGACAAGGAGAGGGGGAGATAAGGAGGACTATGTGTATGTTTGTGTGTGTGTGTGCGTGTGCGTGTGTGCGTGTGTGTGCGTGTGTGTGTGTGTGTGTGTGTGTGTGTACAAGAGAGAGAGAGTTGCTGGTCTCCATTTCCTTGGCGTATATCAGCATAGTAATGAGTCATGTGCGTTTATGTATACATGTACGTGTGTTTGTATGTATGTATGTATGTATGTGTTCTTCGTGTATGTTTTTTTATGTACGTACCGGATGTTTACAAGGAGGTGGAAGTACTGTATGTTTTTATTTATGTTGATGTTTATTTCTGTGTCTTGCTCTAATCAACCTAGGTTAAGGTAGGTCAGGCGAGGTCACTGTAGGTCGGGTTAGGCCAGTTGGTATTAGGTCATGGCGTCAGAACCAGGTTAACACAACCCACTTCCAGTCTGGTTGTGGCCCTTGGTGGTTAGGTCAGAGTGGGTTAAATTAGGTCGGGTTAGGTTAGGTTAGGTTAGGTTAGGATAGGATAGGTCATCTCAATCCACTTTTAATGACTTCCTGTGTGGTAAGGTGAGGTTAGGTTAAGTGAGATTAAATTAGGTCGTCAGTCAGGTCAAGTCGGGTCATCTCACTTAACCCACTTTCAATCTGGCATTGGCTCAGGGGGGTAAGGGTAGGTCAGGTCAAGTGAAGAGAGCCTCGCCCTTTATCTCTCCTCGGGTCAAGAGTTAAGAAGTCGTTGAGGAAGTTGGAGGAAGGAAGTTTGGCCGTGTTTATAGTCAGAGAGAGAGAGAGAGAGAGAGAGAGAGAGGTGAGGATCGGAAGTGAGGAAAACGAGCAAGGGAGGGAGGGAGAAGAGAGGAGGTGGAAGAGGTGGAGGGAGAGGAGAGGAGATGGAGGAAATATAGGTAGGAGGAGGACAAGGAGAGAGAGAGAGAGAGAGAGAGAGAGAGAGAGAGAGAAGGAGGAGGTAATGAAAGGAGGAAAAAAAGGTTTAGGGAAAAAAAGGGGAAGGGAGAGGGAGAGACGAAGAAAGAGGAAAATTACGAAAGAGAAGAAGAAAATGATGATGGAAGAAGAGAGAATGAGAGGGAGATAATGAAAGTGAGAAAGAAAGAAAGTGAGAGAGTGAAATCAGTAAAGGGAATAAGAAAGAAAAGTAATGCATAATGAATAATGGAGGAGGGTGAAGGACAAGCAGTAATGAAAGAATAATAGGGAGAGAGAGAGAGAGAGAGAGAGAGAGAGAGAGAGAGAGAGAGAGGAAAATTACAGGCCATGGGGAAATGAGTGGAAAAGAAATTGATGGAGATAAGATCATGGAAAGAAGGAGGAGGAGGAGAGGGAGATGAAGAGGGAGGAAGAGAGGAAGGAAAGGAAGAAGGAATGGAAGAAAGTAGGTGAGGAGAGCGAAGAAAGAGATAGAAATTACTGGAGATAAGTGATCTAAGAGAGAGAGAGAGAGAGAGAGAGAGAGAGTGAGAGAGAGAGAGAGAGAGAGAGAGAGAGAGAGAGATGAGGCGATTAAGGCCGTTGGAAGAGGAAGATGATGAATGAGGGAGGGAGGGAAGGAGAAAATGAATGACTGAGCGAGGGAGAGAGAGAGAAAGAACGATGATAAATGAAGGAGAGAGGGAGGGAGGGAAGGAGGCAGATAATAAATGAGAGAGAGAGAGAGAGAGAGAGAGAGAGAGAGACGATGATGAAAGGAGAGAGAAGATAATAATGAGGGTGAAGGAAGAAGGGTGAGAGAGAGAGAGAGTGATGAATGAGGAAGACTGCAGTGAATAAAGACAGGATGATAAAAAACCCTTCATTACGGTGCCCTCTTTCATTTATTTATTTTTTTTTCAGTTATTCATTTTTTATGTATTAATTTATTTATTTATTTACAAAAATGATCTGACTTTAATTTACATACACCTTAATCTCAGAAATGTAAGAAAAAAATAGTGTAGCAATGAGAGAGAGAGAGAGAGGGAGGGAGAGAGAGAGAGAGAGAGAGAGAGAGAGAGAGAGAGAGAGAGAGAGAGAGAGAGAGATGAAATAGGAAGATAGACTGATGGGGTGAGTTGATATACTGGGAGGAGGAGGAGGAGGAGGAGGAGGAGAGAAATGACAGGTAGGAGGATGAAGAAGGGAGACGTGAAGGGAGACAGATGAGGAAGGAGGGAGGAAGAGGGGAGGGGGGGAAGAAAGACGAAGGGACGGAGGGGACGGGAGGAGGGAAGTAAGTGGGGAGAGAGAAGGGAGAAAGTGAGTGAGTGAACCAGGCTGACAAGGGAAGAAGGGGAAGATTGAAGAGGAGGAGGAGGAAGAAGAAGAAGAAGAAGAGGGGGAGGGAGAGGGAGGAAAGGAGAGTGTGAAGAAAGGTGACAGGAGAGGAGGGAGGAAGATTGAAGAGAGGAGGAGGGGGGGAAGGAGAGAGGGAGGGAGAGAAGAAGGGGGAGACGGAGGATGAGTGAATGTGACAAGGGAGGAGGGAGGGAGATTAAGGTGGCGAGGGGGAGGGAGAGAGAAGAGATAGAGGGAAATAAAAGTGATGGAGAGAAAGAGAAGAGGAGATGGAGAGGAAAAGAAGGGATGGAGGAAAGGGAAGAAGGGGACAGGGAGGAAAGGAAAAGGAGAGAAAGGAAGAGGAGGGACAGGTGGAAAATATCAGAGGGAGGAGGAGTAAGAGGGAGAGGAAGAGAAGTAAGGAGGAAAGGAGAGGGAGTGAGAGGAGGAGGAAGAGAGAAGGGAGAATAGAAATGGAAGGGAAAGGAAGAGAAAGGGAGGATGGAAGAGGAGGTTGAAGGGAGAGAAAGAAATAAACTGGAAAAAGAGGAAAAAAAGAGAGAGAATAATGGAAGGAAAGAGGAAGTAGGGGAAGGAAGAGAGAAAGAGAGAGAGAGAGAGATGATAGGAAGCTGGTGGAGAAAGAGGGAAGTGGAGGGGAAAAGCGATGGTTTAGGAGGGAGGGAATAAAGTAAGAGTTAATGGAGAGAGAGAGAGAGAGAGAGAGAGAGAGAGAGAGAGAGAGAGAGAGAGAGAGAACAAGAACGAAGGCTGAGGAAAAAGAAGGAAATGAGAGAAAGAAATGATAAAAAAGAGAAAGGAGCAAATTAAAGAAAGTAAGAGAATAACAGAAATATAAACACTGACACAAGGTAAAAGTAATGTGAGAGAAATGACGTCAAACTTACAGTAACAGATACACAAACAACAAAAAATATTAAGTAACAAAAAAGTAATGTAGATGAGTAAAAAGTGAATTTATAAGTGTACAGGAAAAGTGAAAAATAGTCATCAAGTTTTTTTTTAAATTCGTGATGTGGAGAGGCCAAATTTAAATCATCACCACCTGCATATTAACCCGGGGGAAATTTTACAAGGTAGGCGGAAGTTAATTAGGAGAGATCAATTTTGCCCAGGCCTAAATTTAGCGTAGAAGAATTATACTGTGCTTTATCATCTACTGAGAAATGAACCTGCCTGGCTTTGATCCTCTCTCACCTGCATAATTACAAGGGAAATTTTACAGGAATGATAGACAGTAGGTATGAAAGGTGGAATTAATCAGTGCCCGCAGGTGAACACATATTTTTACCATCTGCAGTGATTTGCAAAAGTTTGTTGACGCCTTTTCAATGGGTGTGGTAATTTAAGGTGTTGTGTGGTCTGTTTTTGTGGTAGTTGGAGAGAGAGAGAGGAGTGGGGGCTAACAGGGAGGGAAAAGAAAGGATATAAAGGAGCTGCAAAAGGACCAAAATCTAGGCAGGGGATTGTCTGTCTGCCATCGAGATAAGTATGCCGCTAGTCACGAAGAAGTGCCACGGGAAGGGTGTAGAGCCCTAGTATTCTCTTATTCCCCCATTGTCCCATACGAAAACAAACTGCAAATGGACGAAAATCTGGGCAAAGTAATAATGAAAAAAACAGTACGAGTATATCACCCTAGAAATATACCCCGCCTTTTATCGTGTATTTAAGTCAGCATATAAGTATACCCCGCTCCTTATCGCCTAATCAGCTCAGCATTGAAGTATACCCAGTTTCTTATCAGCAAGGGGGGGGGGGGAGTATACGGAGCAGCCTGTGTTAAGTGTAAATATTATCCTTGGTCGTTATTGGAACTCGGAATCGCTCTGTAGTTCATGGTTTGGGTCCTGTGTGTGTGTGTGTGTGTGTGTGAGAGAGAGAGAGAGAGAGAGTTGGTGGGCGTGTGTGTGTGTGTGTGTGTGTGTGTGTGTGTGTGTGTGAGGGGGGGACCGTACCACATAAAGCTCTTCTAAATAGAGAGAACTCAAAGGCTTTTTATCTCCGCTCCCCTCATCTAATTAGGCCTCTCTCTCTCTCTCTCTCTCTCTCTCTCTCTCTCTCTCTCTCTCTCTCTCTCTCTCTCTCTCTCTCTCTCTCTCTCTTTCTCTCTCTCTCTCTCTCTCTCTCTCTCTCTCTCTCTCTCTCTCCTACTACTACTACTACTACTACTACTATGGTCACTGGTCTTCCTAATTGCCTACTTGCCTTTCTTCCCCTTTACGGCGTACATGCAGCTCTAGCCCCATTCACTCCATCTCTCTTGAACCCCCCATTACAAGACCTTACCAGTGCTCATGATCCGTCCTCTCATCGGGTATGGAAGCTCCCTAGCACCTCCTCCTAAGCGATTTAGTTTTGGATATGGCTGGTTAATATCCTTTTGTACGTTTGCAGAGTATAGCGATATTGGAAGGGTTTATGTAACACAGGGGAGGACAGTCAGGTGTAATAAGCAAAATAAATCACTTAAGAAAAGGTGTTAGGGAGCTTCCTTTAATCGTTTATTCGCAGTCTTCAAACGTCTTAGATTTGATAGATTATGATTATTTCTTTTATTCAGAATTCGTTACAAGGGATAAGTGTAGCAGCCTCTCAGCCTTGGGTTCATCTTTTTTGCCGTAAACTTTAATATAAGGAAGGGACGTGGCAGAATCTCCCCTTCCTCGCTGGTGTAATGAGAAGGAGGACGTTTGGAGGGAGGAAGGTAGACATAGGTGGATTTCACGAGGACGTAAAAAGCAAATTGTTGTACGCATTTTTATCCTCTACTCAGTAATGGAGGGGAAAATAAAGTACAGGTTGTTGTACGCATTTTACCTTCTTATTAATAGAGGTTAATTAAAATGCAAATTATTATACGCATTTCCTTCAGTACTCAGGTAATGGAGGTGCCGTAATTACCTTCTCACCTGCCTAATTAGAGGGGGGGGTGTCAGGTGAGGCTTGTTATCGTAGCCTTAGTGGACTCCCCGTCATTCAGAACTAGACTCTTTTCACCCTAACTTGGCCCAGATTCTCGTCTTTTTTGCAGCTTATTTCACACAGCTCAGAATAAGACAATGGTACAATTTTATATTCTCTACATGGCACTTCTTCGTGACTAGCACCACATTATTACGCCTCAGCATTCAAGATGGAGAGATGGTAATTTTAGGCCAAGTTACAGTGAAATGAGTATAGTGTCATTGGTGCTGTGTAACACGTGTGATACAGACACGCCCTGTAATTTAACACTACATTACAAAGTGGAGTTCATGTTGCTGGTGCTTTGTACTTAGGCTGTATATTGTTCGGTACATGTCAGACGAATTTAATATACTCTGAGAAGCGTAGGAGAACAGAAATGTAATAAAGAAAGAAAAAAAAGAAAAGCTTAGGAACGAAAAAACTACTGTGAATAATATACTCCTGAGAAGCGTAGAAGCGAAAAAAAAAAAAAAACGAAAAAGAAGAGAGTATGAAAGAAAAAACTACCACGGATAATATACACTGAGAAGCGTAAGACAAAATTCAAAAAAAAAAAAAGACTAAGAAAAAAGAATAGGAGAGAAAAAACTACCACGAATAATAAATACTCTGAGAAACGTAGAACAGCATTGTGGAGAGAGAATGAGAGAGAGAGAGAGAGAGGGAGGGAGAGAGAGAATAGGATAGAAAAAATTGCCGCGAATACAAAACTCTAGAAACATCAACCCTTTTTTTGTAATGTTGTGTTAAATTACAAGCACTGGCTGTATTACACGAGTTACACATCATCATTAACACTATACTCCTTTCACTCTAACCTGGCCTAAAATTACCATCTCTCCGTCTTGAATGCTGAGTTGTAATAATGTGGTGCTAGTCACGAAGGAGTGCCATGTAGAGAATGTAAAGCTGTGCCAGTGTCTTATTCTGAGCTGTGTGAAAAAATAAATCGCTTAGAGAGAGGTGCTACGGTGCTTCCCGGTAATGGGATGTTCAATAG
>NC_136958.1:4706659-4714159 GCF_032717465.1 Coenobita brevimanus | reverse complement strand
ACGAGAAGGTATGTAGTCGTGAGGTCATAAAAATGTGTGTGTGTGTGTGTGTGTGTGTGTGTGTGTGTGTGTGTGTGTGTGTGTGTGTGTGTGTGTGAGAGAGAGAGAGAGAGAGAGAGAGCATGTTGATCCCAAGAGAATAGTAACACACACACACACACACACACACACACACACACACACACACACACACACACGACAAAAAACATCCATAGACACAGATCACGTCAAGAAAATAAAAAACAAATATATTTTTCTTGGAATTATTGTTTTGTGACGTAGAATTGCCTTGAGATATTTATGACAACCTTCCCGCTGCCCTGAATAGATAGATAGATAGATAGATAGATGGGTAGATAGATAGGTAGATGGGAATGTGGATGGATGGCTAAATAGATGGATATGTGGATGGATAGTTAGATGGGTATGTGGATGGATGAAGAGATAGATTTGTGGATGGATGGATAGATAGATAGATGGATGGATGAATAGATAGTGGAATGGTTGGGTGGATGGATGGATAGATAAATAGACAGACAGACAGGTAGGTAGATAGGTAGGTACGGTGGTAGGTAGGTGATAGATAGATAGATGGACAGATAGATAGATAAATAGGTAGATAGAAGGTTTATGTCTTGTCTTGCTGGAAATTCGATTATGTTGATCTGGTGTTGATTGATTGTTTATTTACCGTGTTTTTTATTTATTTTTTGCTTCTGCCTTGTTTCTCTGCTTGTTTTATTTCCGGGGTTGTTTTATTTACTTTGTTTGTGGTTGTGTGGTTGTTTTTCTTGCTTGTTTAGTTGATTTTTTTGTGGTTTTGATAATAGTTAGTTGTTTTGTTTTATTGTTTTAATTTTCTTTTTGTCTTTTTCTTTTTCTTTCTTTCTTGTCTTTCTTTATGGTCGTTTTTTTATTTTTATTTTCTTTCTTTCTTTCTTTCTTGTCTTTCTTTATGGTTGTTTCCTTGTTTGTTTTTGTAGCTGTGTTTTATTTGTTTGTGTCGTTGTTTTCTTTGTATCTTTTTATATTTATTTATTTACTTACATTTCTGCGTCTTGTTTATTTGCTTTTGTTTAGATATTGTTTATTTTTGTTTGTTTATTTTCGTGTTTTCTTAGTGTTGTTTATTTTCTTGTTTTCTTACTGGCATTAATTGGTTTGTATGTTGTTTTTTCTCACGTTTGTTTATTTGTTTTGTTTTTGTGTATTTGTGCTGCTTCTTTGCCATTGTTTTTGTTTACTTGTTTGTTTTTGTTGGCCTGTTGATTTACTTGTTTGTTTACGTGTTTACTTATTTACTTGTTTGTTTAATGGTTTGTTTACTTGTTTGTTTACGTGTTTACTTGTTTACGTGTTTTTAATGGTTTGTTTACTTGTTTACGTGTTCGTTTACTTATTTATTTACGTGTTTGTTTAATGGTTTGCTTGTTTACGTGCTTGTTTACTTATTTACTTGTTTAATGGTTTGTTTACTTGTTTTTTACGTGTTTGTTTACTTATTTCCTGTTTGTTTAATGGTTTGTTTACTTGTTTACGTATGGGAATGGCGGCTGTCCGTGCGTCGATCATAAACTGTTGATAAAAATATGTTCTCCCGCCACGACAGAAACAGATGAGGGGACTGGGTGGATGGATGGATGGATGGATGGATGGATGGGTAGATGGACTGTGGGGTGGATGGATGGATGGATTGTGGGGTGGATGGAAGGATGGATTGTGGGGTGGATGGATGGATGGATAGATGGATGGATGGATAGATGGACTGTGGGGTGGATGGATAGATGGACTGTGGGGTGGATGGATGGATGGATTGTGGGGTGGATGGATGGATGGATAGATGGTTAGATGGATGGATGGTTGGATGGATGGATGGATTGTGGGATGGATGGATGGGTGGGTGGATGGATGGATGGATGGATGGATTGTGGGATGGATGGATGGGTGGATGGTGGGGTGGATAGATGGATGGATGGATTGTGGGATGGATGGACGGCATGAGGAGTTGATGGATGGGTGGATTGAGGGACACATGGATGGATGGATGGATTTGTGGATGGATGGATTAAGAACAAGAATGCGTGGATGGATGGATGGGAGGGTTGAATGGGTGTATGTATGGATGGATGAATGAAAAACTTGAATTTATGATGAATGAATGGAGTGGATGGATGGAAGGCTAGGAGGGCCGATTGAGGGGTTGATGGATGGGAAAAGATAGAAGGTTGGATGACTGCAGATATGAAAAAGTGGATGGATAGAGAGATGGATGGACAGATGGATGAAAAACGCTGATGGATGGATGGAGGATAGATGGATTGATAGAAACTGGGCATGGATAGGGGGCTGTGAAGATGGCTCAGTAGATAAATTTATGACTACTGAACGGAAGGGTAGGTAGATAGATAGATGGATAGATAGATAAATAGATAGATAGATAAAAGATATCACGCTATAGAGTTTAATATTTCTCTCTCTGCAAAAATAAGATAGGAAGGAGTATTACTTTTTATATTACCCTTTATAATGTAATCTTGTAACTCCCAGGCGAGAGAGAGAGAGAGAGAGAGAGAGAGAGAGAGAAAGGGAGGAGGATGTAAGAGAGAGAGAGAGAGAGAGAGAAAGGGAGGAGGATGTAAGAGAGAGAGAGAGAGAGAGAGAGAGAGGAATGGAAGAGATATTTGCCGTTAAGAGTGAGAGCGACGGAGCGTGGAGGAAGGGGAAGGGAGAGAGAGAGAGAGAGAGAGAGAGAGAGAGAGAGAGAGAGAGAGAGAAACATAATGATAAATATTTACTAAAGATTTTGAAATTTAGAAGACGAAGGGAAATTTTAATTCTCTCTCTCTCTCTCTCTCTCTCTCTCTCTCTCTCTCTCTCATTGACATACCCACGCCCTCTGGCTCTTCCTCCCATTAGCTGTTTCAACACACACACACACACACACACACACACACACACACACACACACACACACACACACACACACACACACACACACACACTACTTTGAACTGTCTGCTTGCATCCCTCCACCTCTACGACGGGCACGTAGCACCCGTCTAGCAACAAACTCTCATCCCGTTTCTGTCCAACTTTCTAATGCAAGAGTTAACCGTTACTCCCAGTCCTTCTAACAGGTCAACTCTGGAACTGTCTCCCTCTGTCTGTATTTCCTACTTCCTATGATCTCCAGTCTTTCAAACGCAGTGTGTCCAGGCATCTCGAAATGAACGGATCTTGAATTTGGCGCTTTGTTGTATTGTTTTTGTTTTTTTCTTGAAAGGAACGGTTTGCGGGCTCCTGGCCTTTGGTTCCTTCTTCCTTGCATAAAAAAACATCCACTCACTCACTCACCCACTCACTAACTCATTCACTCACTCACTCACTCACTCACTCATTCACTAACTCGCTCGCTTTCTCACTCACTCACGCACTCTCACTCACTCACAAACCCATCTACTCACTCACTCACTCACAAATCCATTCACTCACTCTCCCACTCACTCACTCACTCATACACTCACTCACTCACCTGCTCATCCCTAAGTAGGGACTGAACCGGCTAAGCATCTCGTTATCTTAAAAGCTGTTCACGAGAGAGAGAGAGAGAGAGAGAGAGAGAGAGAGAGAGAGAGATGAGGATGTGAAGAGAGGGAAGGAGGAGAGGTAGGAATGGAGAGAGGGTGAGAGAGAGGGAGAGAGAAATAGGGAAAGAGAGTAGGGGGAAGAGAGAGAAAGAATGGAATGTGCGAGATAGACAAATAGATAGATGGATAGATAAAGATAGAGAGGGGGGGGAGGAGAGAAGGATTGAAGGAGAGGAAGAGGAGTGTAAGATTAGAAGGATGGATGGAAGAGGATGATTCAGGGATGGAAGGAAGGAAGGAAGGAAGGAAAAAACGAGAGATGGAGGGAGAGGAAGAGGGAAGGAGCAGAGATGGAGAGAGGAGGAAAGAAGAGGAGGGTTAGAGGAGAGATGATGAAGATAGAGGAGGGGGAGGAGAGGAGAGAGAGGAAGGAGGCGAAGGAAGGAAGGAAGTGATGATTCGGTGTAAATGAGGTAATGGTGGTTAAATTAGTGGTTGGGAGAGAGAGAGAGAGAGAGAGAGAGAGAGAGAGAGAGAGAGAGAGAGAAATTACACAATAGGAGGCTGTCGTATTGAATATCCAGCAAGGAAAAGAAGAAGGAAGAAGTATTGGAGAAAGAAGAGGAAGAAGAAGAAGAAGGAAGAGGATGAAGATTGATGAGGAAAGAAGAGGAAGAGGAATAGGAATGAGGAAGGGGAAGAAGAACGGAGAAGGGAAAGGATGAAGAATGATGGAAAGAGGAAAGAGTGTTAGAGTAGAAAGAGGAAGAAGAGTGATAGAGAAGAAAGAGGAAGAAGAATGATTGAGAAGGAAGAGGAAGAAAAGGGAAGGAAATTGATGGAGAAGGAAGGAAGGACGATGGAGAGGGAAGAGGAAGAGGAAAGATGAAGAAGGAAGAGGAATGATGGAAGGGAAAAGAAAGATGGGGAAGGAAGACGAAGAAGAAAAATGTAGAGGAAACAGAAGAGGAAAACGATCGATGGAAGGAAGAAAGAAGAATGATTTAGCATGAAGAAAAAGAGGAATGTGGAGAGGGAGGAGGAAGAGAAAGACAAATAATAGGGACGGAGGAGGAAGAATGAAGGGGAAAGAAGACAGAGGAGTAGGAGTGATGGAAGAGAAGAATGACGGAAGAAACGTAGGAAGTAAGAAAAAGAATGGAGAGGCCTGGAAGATGGAAGAAGAAATAGAGAGGATGAAGGAAAATGGCAGGAAAAGAAGAGGAGGAGGAGGAGGAGGAGGGGGAAACGGAACCAGAGAGAAAGCAGAAGATATAAATAGAGGACGAAAAGGAAGAAGTAAAAAAAAAAAAAAGCGTGAGATACAAAAAAAATAATGGAAAAGGAGGGTGAAAAAGCAAGAAGAATGAAAAAAAAAATGAGAAAAGGGAGGAGAGAGAAAGAAAGAAGGAGAAAGAAAGAGGAGATGATAGAAACGGAAGATGAAGAATGATGAAGGATATTACAGAGAGAGGGAGAGAGGGAGGAGGGGAGAAGACAGAAGAAGAGAAAAGAGAAAATAAGAGAAGAGGGAAGGCAAGACAAAAGAAGAGAAGCAAAACATTACCAATGAAAAGAGAGAGGACAAGAAAAGAGAGCAAAAAGAGAAACTCAAGGGCTCTCGCTAAGTAAATCCCCTTAAAGAGAAGAAGCTGAAGCCCTCTCCTGATTGGCCCAAGTGCTCTCCTCTCCAGCCAATCAGACAGCTCCTTTTTTTTAGGGGCGGGGCTTAGACTTCGCGCTGATTGGTGGAGAAGGATTTTTTCTCGACCAATGGGAGAGGCGATTATAAGACAATTGGAGAGAGAGAGAGAGAGAGAGAGAGAGAGAGAGAGAGAGCATTTACCTGTGTTTTCTTGTTACCATTTTTATTTACGTGTCTACCTTTATATATCTCAATGCCTGTTCGTGTTTACCTGTCAGTGAATATCAGTCCATCTATCCATCTGTCTATCTGTCTATCTCTTTCTGTCTATCTATCTATCTATCTGTCCATTACCTGGTCTGCCCGCTTATCTGCCTTTTATCGTTACTATCTATTAATGTCATTCAGTTTTTCACTCATTCACTCACTCACTCACTTTCTCACTCACTCACCCACTCACTTACACACCCATTCACTCACTCATTCACTCACTCACTCACTCACTCATCCACTCACTCACTCACTCATCCACTCACTCACTCACTCACTGACTCACAATCGCACAGTCTACATCGGTATCCAATAGTGTAGGAGTTTCAGGATGTATTGGACGAAAGAGAGAGAGAGAGAGAGAGAGAGAAAGAAAGAGAGAGAGAGAGAGCTAATAAGAAGAGAACGAGAGATGAGGAAAACGTAGGAAGGACAGAAAGAACGAAGAAAAGGGAGGAGGAAGGAAGGTAGGAAGGAAGAAGGAGGAAGAGGAGGAGGAGGAGGAGATGAATATAAAATAGGAGAAGGAGGAGAACTGTGGAAATAAAGGAGAAAAGAGACGAATAAGAAAAACAGGAAACAGAAAAGAGTGGAAGAGAGAAAGAGAGAAAAAGGAATTGAAACGAAAAAGAGAAGCAGACCAGAAGGAGGAATTAAAGAGCAAAAAGAAAGATGATTATTATAGATAAGAAGATGGTAAGAAGATACTGAAAAGAAGGAAGGAAGGAAGGATGAAAATAGAAAAGGTATGGGAGAAAAAAGGAAGGAAGGAAGGAAGGAGGAAAAAAGAAAGACGAAAGATGAGTAACTAGGTTTGTGAAAGAAAGGAAGGAAAAGAAGGAAGGATGGACGGATGGAAGGAGGGAGGGAAGGAAGGAAGAGAGGAGACAGGTAAATATATACGAAGGAGAAAGAGAGAGGTAAACTTAAGGGGAATTAGAGAATAATGGAGATGAAGGAGGAGGGAGGAAAAAGGAGGGAGGGAGGGGGAGGGAGAGACAGTGAGGGAAGGAGGGAGGGAGGGGAGAAAGGAAAGAGGGAGGGAGGGAGGGAATGGAGGGAGAGGAACCGTGAAGGAAGGAGGGAGGAAGGGAGGGGGGAGAAATAGTGAAGGATGCAGGGAGAGAGGAGGAGAGGAGATGGAAGAATGGAAGGAAAGGGAGAGAAGAATAAGAGGAAGGAAAGGGACGAGAAAGTAAGACAGGAAGGGAGAGGAAGAGGAAAAGAGAGAGTAGAAGTGAAGTAAGGAGAAGGTGGAGGTGTGGATAGGAAGAAAGGCGTTAGGGGGGTCAGGAGGAAGAAGAAGAAGAAGAAGAGAGAGAGAGAGAGAGAGAAGAAGAGATGAGGGAAGGAAGAGAAGAGAGCAGAGCAGAGAACGGAAGGGAGCGAAAGGGGAAGGAGGGGAGAGGGGAAGAGAGAGCAGAGGAGAAGAGGAGAGAATTACAGGGAGAGAAGGAGAGGAGAGAGGGAAGGGAGGATGAGAGAGGTGGTGGCATATAGGATGGGATAAGTGTAGTGGGAGGAAGATAGTTGGGTAATTGGAGAGGAGGATAATGATGGGTGTGGAGAGAGAGAGAGAGAGAGAGAGAGAGAGAGGCCCAAACCTAGTACCAATATAATTTTAACATATCCATCGTCAAGTATGTATATTTTTCCTTACCATATATATTCCGATGCAAAGATAGATTAGACACTCCCTTCCCTGAGTCCCACCGTCCCCCCTGTGTACCAATAGACACGCCACACACCTTCACATATCACCACCAGGGTACGAATGGGGAACCGTCCATACCGAATCATTATAGACCTATCCTTTTAACCCTTTGAGTCCGGGGATGCATTTTTCTGTGTATTCTTGCTATTTCCTGACGATTTTGTTCAGCGTATTATAGATTTTTCGAACTGGAGGGGTTAGAGAGAGAGAGAGGTCAGCAAGGAGGACAGACCCTTGACCTTGCTTAACCTTCGTTTCCTTAATGCGGCGATTTTTAGCCGGGG
>NC_136958.1:4681659-4701659 GCF_032717465.1 Coenobita brevimanus | reverse complement strand
TATGTAGATAGATAGATAGATGTATAGATAGATAGACGCGATGTATTAGAGTTGAGTTGATAAGAGATAAGATTTTAAGAGCCAGGGATTCTGCGTGCCCGCCGTGAAGGGAGAGGAGTGTTGGTAGAGAGAGAAAAAGAGCAGTGTCCATTATAATTTGAAGGGAAAAGAGTGATGCAACAGTGCAGTGATGAGAGAGAGAGAGAGAGAGAGAGAGAGAGAGAGAGAGAGAGAGGTTGAGACGAAAAGCCTTTGATTCCAACCTTTTCAGATAGGCTGCGTGTTGAAGGTCCTCCCCTCCTCACCCGAAGAGAGAGAGAGAGAGAGAGAGAGAGAGAGAGAGAGTAAAATAAAAAAGTAAGTCTGACTGACGGGAAAATTAGCGAAACTAAGAATGGAGAAATAACGAGAGAGAGAGAGGGGGGGGGGATTCCCTCTAGACTCACCTGGCAAACACCTGTCTACCCAAATCCTTAAAATGTTTGAAGTGCGTGACAGGGAAAAGGGCGAGAGAGAAAAAGAGAGAAAAAGGTGAGCGAAATAAAAGAGAGAAAAAGTGAGAGTGTGAGAGGAGAGTGGGTGAAGCTGAAAGGTGAGAGAGAGAGAAAGTGAAAGAAGAAATCTGAGTGAAAGTATTTGTGAAAGAAAAATTGTTGAAGGAGAGAGAGAGAGAGAGAGAGTTCATACTCCTCACCTTATGCATCCAGTTGTCATCTTGTCATCTGCACATATTCAAACCATCTCAGTCTACTCCTCCTCACGATAACACCAAGACACTCCAGTCCCATCCTTCCTCTCAACTTCTCAGCACTTCCATCGTAATTCTAGCACCCCCCTCCCCTCAGGCCTCGCATTCAAGGATACTAGCACCGCCCCCCCTCAGGCCTGTCATTCAAGGATACTAGCACCGCCCCCCCCCCTCAAGCCTGTCATTCAAGGATACTAGCACCGCCCCTCCCCTCAGGCCTGTCATTCAAGGATACTAGCACCGCCCCCCCCCCCCAGGCCTGTCATTCAAGGACGCACTACACATCACCCAATCATTGTCATTTCTGTACGTTGTAGCCTACGAATATCCTCCGCCTTTACTGCCCAGGTCTCACTACCATACAGCATTACACATCCACCTAATCATTGTCATTTCTGTACCTTTGAACCTACGAATATCCTCTTCCTTTACTGCTCAGGTCTCACTACCATACAACATTACATATCCACCTAATCACTGTCATTTCTGTACCTTTGAACCTACGAATATCCTCTTCCTTACTGCCCAGGTCACACTACAGCATTACAGTACACTCTTAACGCGTGCCACATACAAAGATCTCTTAGCACGGAGGGAGAGGCAACAGCTCCCTGACAGACTGACAGTAAAAAACAAAAAAAAAAAAAATGAAAAAAATGAAGAATTGAAAGACTTAACATGTTGATTAAGAAACCGAGAGTAAGAAAAAAAAGTGAAGAAAATTATTGATAAACTGAGTAAGAGAGAGAGAAAAAAGTGAAAACTTGACTTATAAACTGAAAGTAAAAAATAAATAAGAAAATACGAGTGAAAAATTAAGACAAAAATTGGCTAGTAAACCGACAGCCAAAAAATTTAAAACATTGACAAAAAAGCCTCCTATTACTCACCTGACGACTGAAAATTTTGACTGATAAACCAAGTAAAAAAAAATTGAAAACGGAAATTTTTAATCGATAAACCGAGTCAAAAATGGAAAAAGTGAAACAGACACACATTGTACTCACCGCAGACAGAAAATTTTGACTGATTAATCGAGTCAAAAATTAAGTAAATAAATAAATAAATATAACTGAAAAAAAAAAATCATTCTATTCACATGAATACTGAAAATTTTTGTCCAGGAAACTGTCAAAAGATTTAAAAAAAAAAAATGACTCCTACTCACCTGAAGACTGAAAAATTGGACCGATAAACCAGGTAAGAAAAAATTAAAATAAAATAAAATACAAAAAAAAAACTTACTTGAAGACTGAAATTTTTGACCGATAAACCGAGTAAAAAAAAAAACTGAAGAAAACATGAAAAAACTGAGAAAAACATGACTCCTACTCACCTGAAGACCATCATCTCCTGCCTGTCCGCCTCCCTGTAAATCTTGAAGTACATAACCAGCATGATGAGGCCAGGGATCCAGAAGGACACACTAGAGCTGACCACGGCATAGACGAGGTTGACCTTGAAGTCGCAGAGGCCCGGGGTGGAGGCTAGGTGGGCGAGGTGCTCCTGAGGGCGAAGAAGAAGGGGGGTAAATAAGGGGGCGGGAGTTAATGGGTGTAGGGTAATTTGTGTAATGGGGAAATGTGGTGTTAAGGGGTAATGGGTGTGATAGTGCTTCTGAGGGCGAAGAAGAAGAAAGGGGGAATGGGGGTTAATGGGTGTAGGGTAATTTGTGTAATGGGGAAATGAGGTGGAAAGGGGTAATGGGTGTGATAGTGCTCCTGAGGGCGAAGAAGAAGAAGGAGGGGGTGAATGGGGAATGGAGGAATGGGTGTAGGGTAATCTGTGTAATGGGGAAATGGGGTGGAAAGGGGTAGTGGATGTGATTGTGTTCCTGGGGGTGAAATGAAGGTGGGGGGGAGGTGAAGGGGTGATGGAGGTAATGGAGGTTAAGTGAGATTGATATGGCAAGAAAACATGTATAAGGAAACATATGCGGTGATAATACTGTAAAAAAGGTGTAAAGAAACATGTAATATTGTTAAACTTGTGTAAGGAGACATAGGCTGTTGGGATATGGTGGAAAGTGTGTAAAGAATAACATGTATCGCTGGAATATTGTGTAAATTGTGTAAAGAAACATGTGTCGTAATATAGTGAAGATTGTGTAAAGTGTGAAAATTGTGTAAAGAATCATGTATCATTGGAATATTGTGTAAAGTGTATAAAGAATAACATGTGAAGTTGGAATGTTGTGTAAATTGTGTAAAGATTAACATGTATCCTTGTAATATTGTCAGAAGTGTGTAAAGTGTGAAAAGAAGCGTGTATCATTGATATATTGTGAAAAAGATAATTGTGTAAAGCTACCTGTGTCGTTGTAATATTAAGTGACCGTGTAATGGCGAGAGAATCAAGTTACGCCATCAAAGGACCCGAGGCGCGGTACAGGTAGGAAGGAGGAGGTATAGTAAACAGCGCTGCACCCCCGTAAATATTCCCGACCGACCTCGCGTAAGTATCCGACCGACCACTTGTTAATATCCCGACTGACCGACCGACTCCACGTAAGTATCCCGACCGACCGACCCCTTGTAAATATCCCTACCGATTTTCTTGGTGGTGATGACGTTACTGTTCCTTAACCACGGTCTGTCTTGCCGAGCAGCCCCATCGACCACAGGTAATCAGCTACTTCCGTCGTATGTCCTCCCTACACATACAGTACAGTACCGTATAGGCATCCGGCGCTCCACTTGTGGTGGACAGCGCCTCACGAGGGTCAGACCAAGGCCCTTCCCACGGCGAGGTGCAGGGAAATATGAGGAGATTTGGCTCTCGGGTGCACGCCGCTGTTGCTTCACCCAGGATGCATTGTGCCACCACGTGTAGGCTTCTTGTCAGATTTATTTTTATTCTTTATTTTTTTTGTGTGACGAAATCCAGTCCAAGGAAGGCGGCATTTTTCTTCCTCTTAATTCTGGACTGTAGCACAGGGAAGGATTTATTGTGTGTGTGTGTGTGTGTGTGTGTGTGTGTGTGTGTGTGTGTGTGTGTGTGTGTGTGTGTGCGTGCTCCAGGCCCAATCCCAGTGTTTACTCAACAAAAAACAGATCCATTCTCCTTATCACAGCTCACCCCTGCCCCCTCCTGACACTCAAGCCGCTCTCTCTCTCTCTCTCTCTCTCTCTCTCTCTCTCTCTCTCTCTCTCTCTCTCTCTCTCTGTATGTCCGTCTCTGTATATTTGTCCACCCACCCATCCATCCATCCAACCATCCATCCATCCATCCATCCATCCATCCATCCATCCATCCAACCATCCATCCATCCATCCAAGCCGGCCTCCTTCATGCACTCTTTCAGTTATGCAGATCACCAATTAGCTCCCGAAAAAAACACCAAGCAAGGGAAATTGACGGAGAGTGTTTTTCTTTCCAGCAGCTTGAGAAGAGCATGAGAGAGAGAGAGAGAGAGAGAGAGAGAGAGAGAGAGAGAGAGAGAGATTATTTAACCAGGACAGACAGAGAAAGGTTGGGAAATGGAAAGGTAGGATGAAAGGAGGAGAAAGAGGACAGTGAAAGAGGCAGAGAGAAAAAAGAAAGATAGCCTGATTGGTACCGGAGAGAGAGAGAGAGAGAGAGAGAAAACTGCTGTAACTAAAAAAAAAAATCAAGAAAACATTATTTGGGTTAAGTAAAAAGAAAATGGAGACACCCTAAGAAGAAAATGGAGGTGGAAAAAAGCCAAGAGGGGAAACTAGGTCATTTTTACCCGGTTTGCTCTGATCGGGGGAGGGAGGGTAGGAAAAATGGCTGAGGGGGGCAAAAATTGGAGGGAAAGTTATGGTGGGGAGGAGAAGGGTAGGGAATGGGGAGGAGGGGAAGGCAAGGAAGGAAGGAGGAGGAGGGGAGAAATTGAGGAAGAGGAGGAGAGGGATGAGGATGAGGAGGGAAACAAGGAAAGGGTTGAGGAAGGAGGAGAGAAATGGGAAGGAGGAAATGGATGGTGAAAGAAGGAAGGTAAGGAGAGCTAATGGAGGAAAAAAAAGGTGGGGAAAATGGGAATGGAAGAGATGGAAAGAGAGAGAGAGAGAGAGAGAGAGAGAGTGTGTGTAGGGAAATGGGGGTGGGAGAGGGAGTTGAAGAGATGGAAAGGGGAGGGAGGAGGGGAGGAGGAGAAGGGATGGGGAGGGGAGAGGGGAGGAGGAGAAGGGATGGGGAGGGGAGAGGGGAGGGGGGAGGGGAGAAAGGGGGTGGGGGAGACGGTACTGTCAGATCACTTTGATGTCCTTAATTCGCGTTGGAGAGAGAGAGAGAGAGAGAGAGAGAGAGGAGGGGGGAAAGGGGTGGAAAGTTTAAGACAAGGAGAATAAAAGGAGAGAGTAGAGAGTAAAGGGAGAGAAGAGAGAGAGAGAGAAAAGAGAGAGGGGAAATAGTGCAGAAAGAAAAGAGAGAAGGGAAGAAAGAGAAGAAGTTAAAGAAGAGAAAGAAGAAAGTGGGAAAGGAAGCAAAAATTAAAAAAAAAATAGCCAGAAAAGAGAGAGAGAGAGAGAGAGAGAGAGAACGATAACTGTGGAGGAGGTAAAGAAGAGACGTTGGTAATTGAAGAGAAAGGGTTGGAGCTGGAGAGAACAGGTTTAATTGGACGGAAGAGAGAGAGAGAGAGAGAGAGAGAAGAAAAAGCGGTAACGAACTTAGGTTGATGATAAAAATAGATTAGAGAGAGAGAGTTGAAATAATAAATGAAGAAGGAAATAAAGAGAGGAGGAGAGAGAAAATTGATAAAGGAAATATAGATAATATTTTTAAAAGAATAAAGAAAAGAAGGAAGGAAGAAGAAGAAGGAGGAGGAGGAGGAGGAGGAGGAGGAGGAGGAAAAGAAGAATAGAGAAGGAGAGGTGAGAGAAAGACGGAGAAAGAGAGAGAGAGGGAGGAGAAAGGGGGAATGATGGAGAGAGCAATTAAGAGGGAGGGTTGGGAAGATTGAGAGAGAGAGAGTAGAAAAAATGTACTATTTTTCCTTTATCTATCTGTGTCTATGTGTATCGCAGTCTGTGTATTTGTGTCTATCTATCTATCTATATCTATCTATCGGTCTGTCTGTGTGTCTGTCTATCTGTCAGTCTATCTATGTTTCTGCCCGTCTGTATGTGATTATATATTCATGTGCCTATCTACCCATGCCTGTCTGTCTGTCTGTCTGTTTATCTATCCGCCTTTTTCTATCTATTTGTCATGTGCTGTATTCATCTCTCTCTCTCTCTCTCTCTCTCTCTCTCTCTCTCTCTCTCTCTCTCTCTCTCTCTCACGAATACAAAAGAGTACAAAGAAGAGCAAACACCCCCTCTTCCAAAGACCCACTCTTCAATGAGAGAGAGAGAGAGAGAGAGAGAGAGAGAGAGAGAGAGAGAGGTTCTGTTAAGCATGTGAACCCCTTGATATTTTATTTATTTTTATCTTTTTTATTTTTATTTTAATCCAAATTTTTGCCAAAAATTTATTCCCACGTTTTCCTCAGCAACAACAAAAAAACAAGAACAAAAACAAGATTATAGGCTCGCACTGCTCTCATATACCCGCCGTTTTGCGACGCAGTTGAAAATTACCATTCAGAATTCCGCACATTCATCACCCATACGAGCTTTTCAGATAATTTCGCCTCGTTCACGCGCTCCGCCTCCCCCGTGTGGCATCCGCGCTTTGTCGTTCTGGCCCAAATCCCATTAGCACGTTGAGAAATTCCTTACCTTGATGCGCCATAGCAAGCGTGTGATTGACTCGGCATTCCGCGTTGATCAGCGTTACGTGTGTGTGTGTGTGTGTGTGTGTGTGTGTGTGTGTGAGAGAGAGAGAGAGAGAGAGAGAGAGAGAGAGAGAGATTCATGACTGTATTGATCACTGCTGTTTCATCACTATATTGATCACTGCTGTTTCATCACTATATTGATCACTGCTGTTTCACCACTATATTGATCACTGCTGTTTCATCACTATATTCATCATTTCTGTTGCATCACCGCCAGGATTAGACAATACTGTTCCTGTACTTCCTTTCCACAGCACTTCTTCGTGACTAGCGCTGTGTTCTCAGGCTAATCTCTTATTACACGTTCACCATTCACGTTGCGGGGATGTCAGTTTTAGGCCAAGTTCAAGTGAAAGGAGTATAGCATTTTTATTCCCATGGCTTTCCCAACTGACCTCTGCCATTGTGTGTGTGTGTGTGTGTGTGTGTGTGTGTGTGTGTGTGTGTACTTCCCTGCTGTATATTTTGGTGCAGCGGAGGGGCGCCTTCACGTGGGGGCACCGATATAACCAGGCGACGTACCTGCCTGGCTATGCAAACGTCCTTACTCTCACTCCCTATCCCCCGCAAAAAGGATGGTTTACATACTACTACTACTACTACTACTACTGCTACTACTTTATCCTTCCACATCGTTCGGTTCATTAGCCGATAGATAGATAGATAGATAGATAGATGGGTAGACAAATAGACAGCTTGATTTACTGATTGATTTCCTGATTGACAGAGAGATGCAGCACGAGAATGTGATTGAGTGAATGAGAGACAGACAGGCGGACAGCAGTTTTTTGACCAGTGAGAGAGAGCAAGAGAGAGAGAGAGAGAGAGAGAGCAACCATAACCCAGGGAGAGGAGCAAAGGGGGTCATCACCAGAGAGAGAGAATGTGAGAGAGTGGGAGAGATGAGAAAGGTCTTTGAAGCGGCGGGTCTGGCAATATCACCTACACTGCCACCTTCACAATTACTGAGAGAGAGAGAGAGAGAGAATTTGTCAGTGTGTGTGTGTGTGTGTGTGTGTGTGTGTGTGTGTGTGTGTGTATACTTCCTGCGAATCCATGTAATCAAGCACACATGTTTCCCCGTGTGCGTGCATGTGCAAATTTACTGTTGCATGTAAGTACGAGTGCAGAGTGTGTGTGTGTGTGTGTGTGTGTGTGTGTGTGTGTGTGTGTGTGTGTGTGTGTGTGTGTGTGTGAGAGAGAGAGAGAGAGAATGAGGGGAGAAGGAGAATGTGTGTGTGTGTGTGTGTGTGTGTGTGTGTGTGTACAGATAATGATGAGCGGTACACTGCCTTTGATCCTGTACAAGCAGAGGAAGAAAGTACACAAGCTCTCTCTCTCTCTCTCTCTCTCTCTCTCTCTCTCTCTCTCTCTCTCTCTCTCTCTCTCCATGCACCCACCTATCCATCCATCAAACCCCATCCATCCACCCACGCACCTCCTTTCCTCCTCTATCCACCCATCCATCTCCTATCCTCATCCTTCCATCCACGCATCCATCTCTCATCACTGTCCATCTGTCCATCCATCCATCATCCAGTATTATCATATATTTTCAACCACGTAGTGTTCCATCCATCCATCCATCCATTCACCAATCCATCTATCTATCCACCCACCAGCCCACCCACCCACGTCCTATCCTCATCCATCCGTCCATCCAACCATCCATCCATCCATCCATCCATCCATCCCCCTCCTATCCCCCTCTATCCTCACCTTCGTCGTGTACCATCCCAGGAAGATAGGCAGCACTGATATGAAGAGGGGACTGAGCCAAGCCACGGTCAGCATCAGAGTTACGGTCCGCACGGTCATCCGCAGCGGGTAGTCCAGCGGCTGAACGATGGCCGTGTACCTGTGGGTGGATGGCAGGTGGATGAGTGGATGGCCAGGTGGATGAGTGGGTGAGAAGGGGGGATGGTTGGGGAGGCTGATGAAAAAGGGACGGGTGGGGGATATGGAAATGGGTATGAGTGGATGAGGAGGTGGATGGCCAGGTAGATGAGTGGGTGAGAGGGTGGATGAGTGGATGGCCAGATGGATGAGGGGTGAGAAGGGGGGATGGTTGGGGAGGTGGATGAGGGAGGGTGGATGGATGTATAGGACTACATAATAGATAGATAGATAAATAGATAGATAGAGAGACAGATAGAAGCAGGAAGTCAAATGATGAGAAGGTGTTGTGTTTGCGAGAAGCGAGCAGCGCTAAACGCTTACACGGAGGAAAGCTGACGACAGCGGCCAGTAAGGAGATGATTCAGTTAGCTGTCAGCAGTCCTCTCGTGAGAAAGTTCTGTTGCCATGAGGAAGATACGTGACACACACACCCTACTACACGAGATGTTAGGAAAGAGAGTTTTAGAAGGAGACAAGCGACCCTATAGAGAGGTCGAGACGGAGATTAGCTTTAGAACAGAGAGAGAGAGAGAGATAGCGAGACAGGGAGGTAGCTACCCAGGACTTATACTATTATACCTGTTTAATATTTCCAAGACAAATAAAAATAGTCCCATACTATTCTTTACCTCTCCCGTCACTACATGACATCTGGTGGGGAAACTACTACAAGATATAAAAGCCGCTCGACCACAAGTCTAAAATATACTTCTCTACAATTAACTACAAAGTCATTATGACATTTGGTAGCAGCGAACGTATACGAACCTCGTCTACGAATCAACATTAAATTCCTACAAAATATCAAGATTGACAACAACCAACAATATCAGCTCCTGCCCCCTCCGTCTCCCAGATCATTACGCTGATGCAGAGGTCAAGAGATCACTCGACGCCTTGCAAGTAGCTTAACGACAAACCAGCAAATCTGCGGACATCGTCTCCGAATTAAAAGCAAATTTCTACAAAAGCAACCGAGACTACAAGGTTAGCTTCAGTTCTACAAAGTCTACAGCCATCTACAATCAACTACAATTAACAACTCTACGTCGTCTGTATAATCTTCTACACGCACCTACAAGTAGCGGCAGTCTTCATCCCACAACGAATAAATCACTAGAGAAAAGGACAGAGAAAACTTCCACATAGAATAAAGGGAACAAACAAACGAAGAGTGAGACACGATTTACAACACATCTTACTCACTCGTCTTCACTCAAGTTACTCATCGCTACTCATTCACTCACCACAGCTACCAGTGTGGGAAGTCGACGTCACCATGTGCTGAGATGACATCACAACGCGAGTCTGCCATGCCAAGCAACGTGTGACGGACACCAGGCACTTCTCACCCACTACTCATTACTCATTATTCACATAGCTCCTACTCATATTCACTTATTTTCACAGTTAAGTTGGAAATTCGACGTTCTATGATGAGGTTTGCCTGGGACAGCCGTTAACCACTACAAATACCAGGCCATGGAGTTTCCTGAGTAATATCGTCCATCAACACACCACTAGAATTATCAAGAGATCTTCAATCAAACCTGTATTTTCTTCCGAGATCGACTTTTGTATCGACACACCTCTACGATCTGTATCAAGTGGGTAAAATTATACTTGCTCATTTCTTCTCAGTGCTAAAATTAGCTATATTCAACTTATTTAATCATCTAGTTTGCTAGGACATAAATAAACAAGAGGCGTATTTCATAACATCATATCTTAATGACAGGAATATTTTCGCAACCACCCACGTTAATACCAGATGACACACAAATTGCCACAACATCAGACTCACAATTAAGAGACAGCCCACCCATTGTACAACCCACACCACACGTTATAGATAAGGAAACAAATACGGGAGTTTCGGATGATGAGTGGGAAACCCCTTCAGACGTTGAGAGTATCGACTTCGCAGCTGCCTTAAATACGTATGCCAATATACTTAACAGGGTTCACCGGTCCGGTCATACATATTCTACCATTCCCTCACATAACGATAAACTCGTACAAGTTGAATTAATAGGGCAATCATTAAATATGAATCAAGAAACAAATACTGCTGATCTAAAAACCACACCTCACGTTTTTGTGTATCACGAGGATAAGACTGCCCCAAAATTCTCTGGCACAGACAAGGATCGCATTGATGTCATTTCATTAATCAGTCAGTGCGAACAAATGTTCATCAAGCGCCACATACTAGATGAACAAGAGAAAATTGCTATTTTTTCATCTTGCATAAGCCAGGAAAGATGTCCAGCAAGCAATTTATTGCGCTCCGATAAGCTACATCGTGCTAGGACATATGATGAATTTAAAACTGAATTTCTGAAGAAATTTTCTGGAGGTATGAACTTCTTGCCAGGTATAATTCCAGAATTACATAAAATTGTAGATCTTGTAAGGGAGCACACTACAAACCATGTGCTCAGTGAAATAACTGCTGATGTCTCCACAATCAAGAGAACCCTATTAGCTACTCTGGAGAATTCTAAGTGGATAACAGATGATGGAAAGATGTCCCCAGACCTCGTCGTGGACATCATTGGTTATGTAGCTGCCTTGTGTAAATTACCTGATAGAACCCTTAAGATCGCCAAAACAATCGCGTACCGTACATCCCTGGAATGTGCTTACTAGACTTAATGAACGAGGTAGAGATGCAGTGCAGTAAAGCAGGTGTGGTCGACACACATGCACATTCTGGTAGAATCAGGGTACCTGAGACAGTATCAGCTGTGAAAACATCAACACCGACCCCAAACAGAGAACAAAATCGATCGCGACCTGAAATGAGGCAGCCCAAACAAGCAAAGACGCCTAGACCTCGTTCCCACACGCCTTCCTACAGGCAGTTTCATAAGTTTTCGCGCAGCCCGAGCAGGTCTCGCGCTATAAACAACACTTTTTATGGGAAATCACCTCGTAGGTCACAGTCAAGGGATAGGTCCATTCTGTGTCATTACTGTGCAAAACCAGGACACACAAGGTATGAATGCTTTATCAAGGCAAAAGAGGATAATCAAAAGACACAAGGGTTTGGTCCTTACTGTAGGCATCATAGATACCAAGGGCACTGGACTAGTGATTGCAAAACAGTAGAAAAAATTGTGTCTATGTTCAAATCGGGGTAAGACCAAGTCATGACAAAAAACGAACAAACGTAAAGAAGAACAAGGTTAAACTTCACATAGGAGGCATGTTGGGAAATGAGTGTATCTTGATACCAGCTGTATGTGAGGATCAAAACGTTTCCTTATTTTTAGATACAGGCTCTCCAGTGAACTTAATAACACATGAAGAACTAAATAGAATTCTTAAAAAAAAAAAGAAAGTAACTTTTCTGGATGAAGCTGATTTAGAATTAAACACAGTAGATGGTCAAGAGATTACAGTAAAAGGTATGATAAGATTAAATCTCAGTTTCACAGAAACTACAAGACCATTCTCTGCATTGTTCTATATCGTTGAAAACTTAGCAATTAAAGCTCATATGTTACTGGGCTTAAGATCCATGAGAACTGAGAACATAACTATACTCCCACAAATGAATGGAATAGACTTTGATAATGAATTTATAGAGGAAATACTTTCAGAGCCCTCACCGATTGGTAGAAGAGAGCCAAAAAGAATTGGTAATATTAAAGGCTTTAACAAACATACACAAACAGATGAGTGTATAGATCCACTTACACCAGCAACCCCATCCTCCAGAATTAGTGACTCAGATAACAGTACTGATTTATCAATTTTTCCAGCCCATCTCACTAATGATTTGGTTATACCACCTAATTCATACATGAAGGTTACCATAAAGAGCAAATTACGGAATAGTACTGTTCTTGTCTTAGAAGAATTATGTAAAGTAAAAGGATTGTCATTAGAAAACGCATTATGTCATACGAACGACGAAGGGCTAACTCAGATATTCATTATTAATCACATGAATGGGGAAGTTCAGTTGAAGAAGGGAACTTGCATAGTTAATATTGAAAAATGTTTAGCCCCTGTGAAGGAAATAAATATTGGTGGAGTAACAAGTGAGATCAAATCTACGGATAGAGAAAGAATAAAGAGAATTTAATTCACTCAGGTGAATTTGACGAAGAAAATGATTTGTTAACCCTGCTGGAAACACACAGGGACACCGTAGCCTTGCCCGGAGAACGATTAGGGTGTACTAACTTGATTAATCACATGATTAATGTGCACCCAGAAACACCACCAATTTTCGTACCAGCTTATCGCATACCACACTCCCAACGTACACTTGCAAATCAGTATGTCGATGAAATGTTAAAGCTTGGAATTATTGAGCCTTCAGTTTCTCCGTGGAACGCTCCCCTTTTCTTTGTGCCCAAAAGAAATGGAGAAATGCGTGCGGTAGTAGATTACCGTAAACTAAATAATCACACCATCCCAGACAGATTTCCCATGCCATTGCTAAGTGATGTTCTACAGAATATTGGTCCTGAGAATAATATATTCTCGACCATCGATCTCCTAAACGGATACTATCAGATTCCGGTATCTCAGGAGTCACGTAAATACACTGCCTTTTCAACAAACAGAGGCCATTATCAATATACAAGAATGCCAATGGGACTGAGGACAGCCCCTGGTACGTTCCAGCGTCTTATGAATTACGTATTGTCCGGAATTTTAGGACAAGGAATATTTGTTTATCTTGACGATATTATTATCGCAACGAAGAATATTAAGGATCATCTCAGGAAATTAGACTTACTCTTACAAAAGCTTAGTGATGCTGGATTAAAAATTAAACTTTCTAAATGCAAATTTTGCTTTAAGGAAATAAATTTCTTAGGCCACAAATTAAGCTCTGATGGTATTCACACCACTGATGACAAAATACAGGCAGTGAGAGATTTTCCTGAACCCACTACGACTGACGAAGTTAGACAATTTTTAGGTCTGGCTGGGTACTATAGGTCCTTCGTACCACAGTTCTCTCATATAGCCTTCCCTCTATTCCAACTACTCAAAAAAGATGCTGTATTCCAATGGGAAGAAGAACAAAAAAGGGCATTTAACAATCTAAAAATTAAACTAACGAATGCACCTTGTTTAGCATATCCAGATTACACGAAATCATTTCTTATTTGTACAGACGCATCAGTTAAAGGATTAGGGGCTGTACTGATGCAGGAAGATAAAAGAGGAAAGAATCAACCAATTGCATTTGCCAGCAGACAAACAAGAGGTGCAGAAAAAATTATAGCACTACAGACTTAGAGGCACTTGCAGTGATTTTTGCATTACAAAAGTTTCGAGATTTGGTATATGGTTACGAAATCCACTTATTCACCGACCATAAACCACTGGTGGGTATGTTTAAAGAAAAACTCCTTTCTGGGAGGAGAGCAAGATGGAAATGTACAGTTGAAAACTACAGTGTACAAATACATTATATACAAGGTAAAATGAATATAGTAGCTGACGCATTATCTAGGAACCCGAACACAATTCAGGTTGCGGCGTTAGATCTCAAAGGAAATATCCCAAACCACGAGGATATCGCAAAGGCACAAAGACTTGACCCAGTATGGTCAAAAGTAATATACAAGTTAGAAAGTGGAGATGACATACAATTACCCAAACTGCATGTCCCACTTGAACAATTCACAATGGTCAATAATACATTATACAAAATTAACTCTAAACAACCAAAACGCCAAAGAAATACTAACCAGTTGGTAGTACCTAATGACATGATACCCCAAGTATTACGAATGATACACGACAGCCCACATGCAGGACACCCTGGAAAGGATAAGACATTCAACCAAGCCCAGCTATTATATTACTGGCCTTCATTACGAAGAGATATACACAATCATATAGACAGATGCGAATCATGTGCGAAACACAAAGGATACCCAATCACACCTGCACCGATGGGTAATTACCCAGTACCACATCAGCCATGGGACGTTGTCGCTGTTGATTTACTCAAGATGCCATTATCATACAATAATAACCTATACTTATTCGTAGCAACGGATCATTTTTCCCGTTATGTCATTTTAGCTCCAATTAAAGATAAGACAGCAGAGACAGTAGCAAAGGCAATAACAGATAATGTAATATGTCGCTTTACTACCCCAAAGGTATTAATAAGTGATAATGGAGGAGAATTTAATTCTGAGATCTTACAAGAAATATGTAAACAATACAACATTAAAAAGGTTAACGTTTTGGCCTATCACCCAGCATCGAATGGGTTGGTAGAGAGACAAAATAAAAGGTATTAGATGTGCTACGACACATTCTCAGTGAAAATTATGCAAGCTGGGATGATTGGATTCCCAGAGTAGAGGCCTCCATTAATGGGTCTATAAATAAATCCATTGGTGACACACCACATTTCATTATATATGGCACGGATAAAAAATTACCATATGAGCTCCTAGAAGGTGACAGCATGCCTATATACAATTACGATGATTACTCTAAACTCCGTTTACGTGAATTCCAGGACATACACAAAAGAGTGCAAAAACAATTAACGATGTCCAAGGAAGAAATGACGGAGGCATTTAACAAAAAGGCAAAAGATTCACCTATCAGCTTAGGAGACATTGTTTACGGAGTCATTCATACGAGAGACAATAAATTATCCCCTAAATTTGAGGGCCCATACAGAGTAATTAACATAAAGGCAAACAAAGTTTTAATTAAGTCACTTTCAAGTGGCGAGGAAAAACAAGTTCATATTGACCATTTAAAACGAGTTTCAAGGGAATTATCACATAATTATTCAGCCTCGGATACAACCGAACAGGTGAACGTACCTCAAGAAACCAAGCAAGAACACAACAATGATTACAAAAAGAAATTAAGGTCATATACCAAACAATCGAACATAGGTGCAACTGTTCCAATGAAATCTACAGTACATCATTTACGAGAATTAAATATCGATTTAAACTCCTTCTATAAATGAAATAACAGCCAACCGTAACGCACATCATCACTATCATCAACCACAGCTTTATAGGAAATTAATAGATTTTTTTTTCGGTAGGTTACGATGAAGGGACTTATGCTATGGATTCTCCTATACATAGTAAGAGTATATGCGCACCTAGACCCCAAGCATATAGTACGACAAGGATGCCTCATAGCTCCAACGGCCACGACTACAATCGTCAAGGACGTCATGAGTACTGAAATAAGTCTAGATTACTTGTATGACTTACCTACTTATATAGAAAGACTTGCGACGCCGATGCGAACTCTGGACTTCAAGATAGGGAATTATGTTTCACAATCACATATCACCAAGGAAGTGGATGAAATGGTGAAGTTAGCGAAATGGAAACTAGAACAGGCGAAGTCAACTATGCTCGTCATGATCCAAGATCTCCCATCTTATGGAACAGAGGTGCTGAGCGACAGGAACAACATCACACGTACTCGCCAAAAGCGCGGTTTGTTCGATCTGGGCGGCGCAATTCTTGGGAACATCTTTGGATTGGCTACAGAGGATGACCTTAAAGAAATAAACAAAAAATTTAATAAGATAGCTCAGGTACTAACATACCAAGATAAATTCATCACAGGACAGAACTCGGCAATGAAAATAATTGTGAAAAATCTGAAACAAGCAGAAAACGTAGCTCTCGAGAGTATAGATAAAATAAATGACTTGGAGGGTAACGTTACCCTTTTCCAGCACTTCTCCATCATCACAGAACATATTGACACGATTCTACTACAATTAGAGAACACTAGAGATCATTTCAGGGCACTTATGCAAGGAATTTCGAATGCTGGTGATGGCAAGATCACAAATGACTTACTCCCAGTTCATGAGCTACGTCAGATAGTTAGTCAAGGCATACATAAACATAAATTGAAGCCATTGTTCCGCAGTAGGGAATTTATGCAATATTACCCGTACTTGGAAGCAACACTAACACCAACATCAGTGATAGTTCATGTACCATTCATCACGGAAGACCTGTTCACAGTATACCAAATACACCCCTTCCCCTATAGAAACAACAACACTTTAGTCATCATCAACATCAACACAGACACCGAACTCATCATGGTCTCCAAGAGACGAGACACTGTCACTTTCGCAAGTGAGTCAACGATTGAGCGAAAGTGCCGCACATCCTTACATGCTGTTCATCTTTGTCCTGCGTACATTTTCACGTTTCAGCCTACTGATACGGTCCCTTGTGAAATGGCTATCATCAGCAATAACAATATTCATCATCATTGCAACTTCACTTTTGCTCCAGATAAACTTGTACACCATCAACGCATTGGACACTCGCAGTTTTTTTATTTCCCTCATAACACATCAGTTTACATAGTCTGTCCAGATATACCACCATCTCATACATCAGCCTCAGGATTATACATAGCACCAGACTACTGTGCGGTATTTACACCATCCATGTCTACTTTTTCCACCATCAATCACTACGCCATTATCAACCATACACACAAACATTTCCACCCACTGCCTGATATGGACTTAAACATGAGCACAAGTATTAAGCTGACTTCACCTAAGTTTGAAACTATGCAGCTGATCAATGAAACAATGAAGCCCTGGGAAGATTTGAGTTTGAGTATGTTCAACCCATATTATGTGTATAGCCAAGCACCTTCTGTCTTTATAATTATCTGCATTGTGGTTGCAGTATTGCTGTTGGCCATGCACAGAATGCATGCAAGAATTGCTAATTTGGAGTCATTGTTTAGTGGGGGAGAGTTAACATCACAGTTAACCACCCTGAATGAAGTGTATATATTTTGTATATAGTATTAATTATATAAAAAAAAAAAAAATAATAATAATAATAATAATAATAATAATAACACAAAGAAGAATGACCCATATATGGCAGACCAGTACCATTATCTTTAAATGAAATATTAGTAACTCTTACAATAATCTTAATTTTAAACTATTTTTATTCTTGCATGTATGCAATTCACTATAATAACCCAAGTACATACTGTATTACAGTTAAATAATTTACTTTAATGCATTTATTCCAATATGTATTCAACTTATTTAAAATGTAATATTACTGAATAATCACTATTTACTATGCATAATATATGTATACAATATTCATACAATTATGTTACTTTACAATATTATGTATTTCACTTAATTAGCTTATAAGTTCATTATAATGTGTATGTAGTATGTATTAATATATTATAACTATTAAATGTCGATGGTACGTCATTTTCGCGCGGCCGAGCAAATATAGGACTACATAATAGATAGATAGATAAATAGATAGATAGAGAGACAGATAGAAGCAGGAAGTCAAATGATGAGAAGGTGTTGTGTTTGCGAGAAGCGAGCAGCGCTAAACGCTTACACGGAGGAAAGCTGACGACAGCGGCCAGTAAGGAGATGATTCAGTTAGCTGTCAGCAGTCCTCTCGTGAGAAAGTTCTGTTGCCATGAGGAAGATACGTGACACACACACCCTACTACACGAGATGTTAGGAAAGAGAGTTTTAGAAGGAGACAAGCGACCCTATAGAGAGGTCGAGACGGAGATTAGCTTTAGAACAGAGAGAGAGAGAGAGATAGCGAGACAGGGAGGTAGCTACCCAGGACTTATACTATTATACCTGTTTAATATTTCCAAGACAAATAAAAATAGTCCCATACTATTCTTTACCTCTCCCGTCACTACATGACATCTGGTGGGGAAACTACTACAAGATATAAAAGCCGCTCGACCACAAGTCTAAAATATACTTCTCTACAATTAACTACAAAGTCTTTATGACAGATGCGTGGGTGGGGTATACGGGGATGAGTTTGAGTGGATGGGGAGGTGGATGAGTGGATGGACAGGTGGATGAGTGAATGAGAGGGGGGAATGGGTGGAGAGGTGGATGAGAGGGGGACGGGATGGGTGGGGCGTGATGCAGGAGATGAGTGAGTGGATGAAGGATGGATCATAGGTGGGGGAAGTGGATGAGAAATGGGTAGTGGATGGAGGAGGTGGATGAGACGTTTGTAATGGACGAGGGAGCTTACTTCTACATTAAAAAAGGTAATTACTAGATTATATTTAGTACTAGTATATATGAATAATAATAATAATAAAAATAAAGATAATTACTAGATTATATTTAGTACTAGTATATAATAATAATAATAATAATAATAATAATACGTGAGTGGATGGATAGGTGGTACTTATGTGATGAAGAGAGATGGGTTGAGGAAGGTTTCTCTCTCTCTCTCTCTCTCTCTCTCTCTCTCTCTCTCTCTCTCTCTCTCTCTCTCTCTCTCTCTCTCTCTCTCTCTCGCCCCTAGCCTCGGGGCCCTAAGCAAGGAGGGGAGTAATATTGAATGGGTTATTTTTTTTTATCCTTCCGACATTGCTTAATATCCTTTCTCTTATCTCCTCCTCCTCCTCCTCCTCATGTACTCTTTCTCCCTCTTCCTCTCCTCTACTCTTCCTCCCCAACTTCTCCCAATTATCCCTCCCTTTTTTCACCCCCTCTCCCCTCCGTGTAAGGGGATCCCACTAAGAGTATCCAATCCTATTAGATGGGGATTACGTGTCGCCAACCCATCCCTCTTTCCCCTCTTTCTCGCCTCTTCCTTCATCTTCCCTCCCTCTTTCTCCCTCTTCTCTCTTACCACTTTTCCCCACATCCTTCCTCTTTTTCTTCACTTTTCCTTCCCTCTTCCTTCATCTTTCCTCTCTTCCTCCCCTCTCACCTTTCCCCTCTACCTCTACTCTTCCTTCGTCTTCCCTCCTCTTCCCTCTCTCTTCCTTCATCTCCCCTCCCTCTCTCTCCCTCATTCTTCCTTTCCTCCTTTATCTTCTTTCTATCTACGTTCCTCCTCCCCATAACTCATTTTCCTTGCCTCTCCTCCTCTGCGTCCCTCATCTTTATCTCACGCTGTTCTCTCCTCTTCCCGCATCTTTCCTTCCTCTTTTCCTCTCTTCCTCCCCTATCTTTCCTCCTTTATCCCTTTGCCTCCCTCCCTTCTTCCTTCTTCTTCCCTCCCCCCTTTGCTTCTACCTCCCTTCTTCCTTTTTCCCTCTTCCCTTTTCGTCCCCTCTTCCTCTCTTCATGCCCCTGTCTGTCTTCCTCTGTCCCATCGCCTCTCTTCTTCCTGCACTGTTTATCTCCCCTTTATCCTCCCCTCCATCTTTCCTCTCTTCCTCTTCCTCCCTGTTACCTCTCTTCCTCCCTCCCTCTCCCTTCCCCCTTCCTTTCTTCCACCCCTCCCTCCTCCACTCCTCCCTTCCTCTCCTCCTCCATTCATCTCTCTCTCCCCAAATGATGCGAATTAATCACATGAAGAACATTTTTGTGGGAAAGACGTATGCCTGTGAGGGAGGGAACAGAGAAGGCTTGAAGGGTGGGTGGGTAATGAGTGAATGATGAGTGAATGAGTGAATGATGAGGGGATGGTGAATAACTGAAGAGTGAATGGAGTGGTGAGTGACTGAAGCAATGATTGGGTGGATGATGAGTGAGTGAGGGAATGAGTAATGGGTTAGTGAATGAGTGAAGTAATGAATGAGTGGATGGTGAGTGAGTGATGAGTGAATGAGGA
>NC_136958.1:4631659-4674159 GCF_032717465.1 Coenobita brevimanus | reverse complement strand
AAGGAAAGAATTTCTGACATCGAATTTAGAAAGCTGTAAACATTACCACTTGGAGGCCTATAGATACATATGAATAACGACTTTTTATTCATAATAACAGATTCAACACCTATACATTCTATAAAAGACTCCATTAATGAGAATTCTTTCTGTACTAACGAAAGGTAGTCAGTTGAAATATATATTGCTACACCTCCACCGTTGTGGTGTTGATGTGGATGTGATAGGAAGCGTTATGAGGAACACACTGAGGTGGTTTGGCCATGTGGAGAGGATGGAGGGTGAAAGACTGACGAAGAGAGTGTATGTGAGTGAGGTGGAGGGGGGAAGAGGGAGGGGGAGGCCGAGGATGAGATGGAGGGATGGGGTGGAGAGGTATATGAGAGAGGGGGGTGTGAGTTGGGAGCAGGGCAGTGAAATGGCGGGGGACAGGGCGACTTGGAGGCGATTTGTTTGTGGCCACCCCAAACGGGATTGAGGCGTCTGGCAATAGATAGATAGACCTCCACCGTACTTATTTCTAGAGTTTGTAAACATATTGTACCCTGATAGTTCATAGAGTGGAGCAAGATGTGGGTCAAACCTTATTTCTGTAAAACCAAGAATATTTATCTCTTTACATTCATTATACAAGACAGTGTCAGTAAAGTGTTGAAGGTTTTTTGGAATTGATCGTATATTCATACTTGATATTGTAAAAGTATTGTTATTACTGGGCAGGTCTAGGTCGTCAACGTAGATATGTTTTGATTTTGGAATATTTAGGTGTCTTAGGTGGGTGTGTGATTTACTGATATCTAAGTCATTGTTATATTTATCTTCATGTATAATAAAGGGATCGAATTCCAAGTTATGGGAATCGTTGATCAGCTCACTAAACTTGGATTATTTAGAATAGTATATAATTCATGTGTGTGTGTGTGTGTGTGTGTGTGTGTGTGTGTGTGTGAGAGAGAGAGAGAGAGAGAATTTTCATAATACATTAGAATAGTATACTGTTTTCCTGTCATCTTTTCCTGTTAGTGTTTCTCCCTGTCTATCCTTGTCTCATCCCCCAAGTGTAGTCATGCAGTGAGAGCAAGGAGACGTGTATATCCTTGTCACTCTAACCTGGCCTAAAAACTGCCATCTCTCCATCTTCACTACTGAGTTGTAACTAGAGGTTCACACTTTCATTTGGTGCTAGTCACGAAGAAGTGCCATGGAAGGGATGTAGAGCCGCTGTGGTGTTTGATTCTGCCTCTGAGCTACGTGAAATAAACTGCAAAAAGGACGAAAATCTGGGCCAAGTTAAAAGAAATGTAATTGTCAACTAACTTACTGACTTTACCTTCTCTCATGGGTTTATTTTGAGATGATTTTCACGCCTGCATTTCCATCTGTTATTAGTCATTATTCATCTTCTTTCTCTTTTTCTTTCTTCGCTCGTTCATTCATTCATTCATTCAGTGAGTCATTCTAATAGTCGGTCAGTCATTCAGTTATTCATTCATTCATTCATTTATTCATTCAGTCAGTCAGATAGTCAGTCAGTCTTTAAGTTATTTTCCATCTTTACTTCCTTCTTCATTTCTTTATTCATTCATTTATTCATTCTTTAAGTTCTTCCCTTCTCCCTTCTTCCTCCATTTATATTTTCCTTCTTGTTTTCCTTCATCATTTCTTTATTCATTCATTTATTCATTCTTTAAGTTCTTTCCTTCTCCCTCCATTCCACCATTCATTGTTTCTTCGCATCTCCCACATATGTTACTTCATTCATTCATTCATTCAACAATTCTTTCCGTTATTTTCTTCATTTCATCCATCACTCCTCCCTTTTCTCCTTCTTCCATCATTCCTTCTTTTCCTCCTTCCTTCCTTCCTTCGCAGACTTTCTTCCTTCTTCCTCCCTCCTCCACTTCCATGACTTTCCTCCTCCTCCTTCCCACACTCCTTCTCACCTCTCCCTTTGACCATCCATGCAGAAAGGATGGCAGAAGGAAATGCATGAAAGAGCACCGAATGAGAGAGACAGACAGACAGACAGAGATACAGATAGACAGACAGACAGACAGACAGACAGAGAGGGGGGGAGGTTGCAGGTATGAACAACTAATTTAGCCTGGACAGGTAAAGTGAGAGAGAGAGAGAGAGAGAGAGAGAGAGAGAGAGAGGAAGGTTGCAGGTGTGGGCAACTAATTTAGCCAGGACAGGTAAAGTGACGATGATTGTCAGGTGAGGGTGTGATAGTGGTTATCAGCACCATACCACCACCACCACAACCACCGCCACCACCACCACCACCACCTATTTCACCTCCATCTCCTCCGCTATCACTTCTGTCATCACCACCACCACCATCACTAACTCCGCTGTCATCACCACCACCACCACTGTATCCGCTATCACCACCACTACCACCACTGCCGACGTCAGCACCACTACCACCAACGTCACTATCACCATCACCGCCACCACAATTACCATCACCACCACAACCACAACTCCCATCAACATCCCCTCCATCCGCCGGTCCAAATCTGGCGCTCATTCAACTCTAGTACCCACCGTCCATATCCAGCTGCTCAACACACGCAAAAAATCCATTATTACACACACTCCTTGCCGTTGTTTTATGCTCACTGAAAGGGGTGTGTGTAGAATGGCCCAATCAGCGTAGTGTGTTTGCGCATTTCGTAGCTGTGTTTGTTTTGGTGCCACTCAGTCAGGATAAGAGTCTGGGCCGGGCCACTCAGAGAGCATAATTCCGCTAGGGTTTGTTTACATCGGAGGTGGTGAGAGGCGATCAGTTGCTTGTCTTGGTTTTATCTTGCTTTCATGACTCTCTCTCTCTCTCTCTCTCTCTCTCTCTCTCTCTCTCTCTCTCTCTCTCTCTCTCTCTCTCTCTCTCTCTCACCCGTATCCACACCCACACCCTCACCCTCTCCCTTTCCCACACTCACACCCACTCACCCACACCCTCACCCTCACCCACACCCTCTTCGCTTACACTCGCCAACTGTGTGACATTAAGTAGCTTGCTTGCCTTCCTGTCTGGCTTCTGCTTACGGCTTTCCTGCTTCCCTGCCTGCCTGTCTGCTCGCTTATTTCCCTCTCTCCCTGCTGGCCTGCCTCATTCCCTCCGTCCCTCCCTCCCTGCTTGTCAACCTGCCTTTCTACTTAGTTATCTGCCTTCCTGTTGACCTGCCTGCCATCCTTAACACTTACCTGCTTGTTTTAATACTTATCTGCCTGCCTTCCATTCTGCTTACCTACCTGCCTTCCATTCTGCCTACCTACCGGCCGTCCCACTTACCTACCTGCCATCTCAAGTCCGTATCTGCCTCCCTGTTTACTTAACTACCTTTTTACCTCTCTTCCTGCCTTCGCACTTACCTACCTGCTTACCTTCCTACTTATTAATTGTCTGCTGTACATACCTGAGTGCTGTCTACCTACCTGTCATTTTACCTACTGACCTACCTACTTACCTACCTACCATTTTACCTACTGACCTACCTACCTACCTTCCTATCATTTTACCTAACGTCCTGTCCGCCTGTCATTTTTACCTCCCTACCCACCTGTCAGTCTGTTTGTGTGTGTGTGTGTGTGTGTGTGTGTGTGTGTGTGTGTGTGTGTGTGTGTTTTGCGTGAGTGTTCATGTGTCCATAATCATAAGTTTTCACGTGGTAGATCTCTCTCTCTCTCTCTCTCTCTATTTATATATATATATATATATATATATATATATATATATATATATATATATATATATGTATCCCTAAGTTTGTCGATCAGCCTTTAACCCCATCTGCCTGTCTATCTATCTGTCTGCATATCTATCTTTCTTCATACTGTTCGTCTGCCTTTTTGCCTGCCTTCTACTTAATTATGATTCTACCTTTTATATCCATAACCTGCCTGTCTGTGCCTCTGCCAGTCAGTCTGCCTAACTACCTTCCATTTTCCGTGCCTGACCATCTGCCTGCCTGTCCTGCCTGTCCACATCACCCACACCCTACCTGCCTTCCTTCCTGTTTGCTTGCCTTCTTCCCTGCCTGCCCTACCTCTCTTCCTACCTGCCTCTCTCCTGCCTTCCTCTCTGCCTACCTGCCTGTCCCCTCTCACCCGTCCTGCCTGCCAGCGAGAGGGACGGCAGAGGCAGAGGCAGGCAGGGGGTAGGCAGGGGGAGAGAAGGTGAGGCAGGTTTTCCTTGGGTGCAGCGGAGGTGGAGGCTGGAGGGCGGGTGAGTCATGGAGAGTGAGAGAGAGAGAGAGAGAGAGAGAGAAAGAGAGAGAGAGAGAGAGAGAGAATGCCTTCGTGTGTGTTTGCGTGTGCCTGTGCGTGTGAAAATTATTGTATACGTGTGCAAAAGAAATGGAAGGAGATTGTGTGCCGGCGTGTGCGTGTGGGAGGCTATGATACAGAAAGAGATTGTGTGTGTGTGTGTGTGTGTGTGTGTGTGTGTGTGTGTGTGTGTCCCTGAGCTGAAGAAAATCGTCTGACAAGGAAGGAATCGAAAATGCGTCGTCGGATCGAAGAGATTAATGCAAAAAAATAGAAAAAAAAAAGACTATATATTTCTAAAATTTTACGCATCACTAGTTAGGCTGCATCTAGAATATTGCGTTCAGTTCTGGTTCTCGTGTCTAAACATTTCACAACGAGGTATTCCTTTTTTTATATTTTATTTTTCTCCTTCCAGACGATTTTGTTTCACCCCACGAAGGCCTCTCCTGTTGTAGGGGATGATGAACGCCGTATCGAACCCCCTCCAGTTCGGAAATGCCACTCCTAAGCTGAATAAATCGTCTGGTAGTAGCAAGAGTGCAGTCAAAGAGACATCACTGTATTGGATGGATTAAGGATGAAATAAACCCGAAAAAAATATTAAGAAAAGTTAGGAAAGTTATCTCATCACAGCAACAATAATTTTTTCCTATAAATAGACAAAAAAAATAATGCATGTTCTCACAAAAAAATATAGACATCTCATCAAGTAAATAGATTTCTAAATCAGTAATCGAGAGCATCGTTACCCGAAAATACTCATCTATTTCGAAATGAGAGTTGATACAGTGACAACTAGAAGGCATTCAGAGAGCGCATACCTCCGTCAATGCCATTGCGGATACCGGATCCGGATCCACCAGCAAATGTAATCAATTTTTTCTTGGCCCATGGCCCACCCTTCCACAAAATTTCATTGAAATTGAGTACTTGGAAATATCGCCTGGACAAATAAGACAAACATAGGTGAATAATAACCTCCTTCAACTTCGGTGGCGGTGGTTAAAAAAAAAAAAAAAAAAAAAACGATAGGTGAAATGGCTTTCATGTTAAATGCAGGCTGCCAGAAATAGTGAAAAGTACTAGAACGTAATCATCACCACCACCCCGGCCACTTTTATCATCAGTCACCATCACCACCACCACCACCACCAAAATATATATATATATATATATATATATATATATATATATATATATATATATATATATATATATATATATATATATATATATATATATATATCAGTATATAAATATCTCTGGATTACTTATTAGTATTATTATTAAAACTGTACTGATATTGTGTCATTCTCTTTTTCCAGGTAAGCGTAGACGATGACCACCTAGGCACTTGCTTATTTTTGCACCTGTGTTCCGTGAGCATTACCTGTTTTTAAATCTTTGGTTGGATGTAGATTATGATTTTTTCTGCTGTATCCGTTTTAAGTATTCCTTCCTTTTTTTTTTGGCATATCTCTTTTTCCGTCAGTTGTCTTTTCGGAGGGAGTGGTGGGCGAGGGAGAGCTTTTTCATCCCTTTATTTTTTATTTTCGTATTTTTTGTCCGTTTTTCATAGTTAAATTTAGAGTTACGGATTTTCCTGTATGTTGGATTGACTTGGTGTTTGTGATTTGTAAAAGGTATGAAGTGATGCGACCGGGGTAAACCGCATTGTGATAACGGTGATGATGATGATGATGATGATAATGACGGTAAAAATGATGATGATGATGATGATGATGATGAAGACGATAATGAGGAGGAGAAAGAGGAGGATAGTGATGATGATGTTGATGGTGATGTCTGTAGCGCAGGCCATTATTTGCGACGGCTGAAAGACTGACTAGGAGCGAATGAGGGTGCTTACTCCTGCTTTTTGGCACCACCTCAAGGAAACGAGTAACACACACACACACACACACACACACACACACACACACACACACGCACGCACGCACGCACGCACGCACGCACGCACACACACACACACACACACACACACACACACACACACACACACACACACACACACACACACACACACACACACACACACACACACACACAGAGTTTAGTAAGTGTGGGGGTCAGTTTAGTGGAACATGGTCTCTCTCTCTCTCTCTCTCTCTCTCTCTCTCTCTCTCTCTCTCTCTCTCTCTCTCTCTCTCTCTCTCTCTCTCAGCTAATCCACCTGTCAAAGATGCAGTTTGTTTTGTTTTGTTGTATTTTTAGTGTAATCTTTTCCGCCTTTTTGACTCACTAGTAAATTTTACATTGTAGTATTTTTCTATTTTTTCTTTCTTGTTTTTTTTTCAGCTTTGTGTCAGTATTTTTACAGTTTGAATTCTGAAACCTTATTTTGTAATATTATTTTGAGCTGAAGTTGACGAGAGGCCTTCTCGAAATAGATAGATAGATGGATAGATAGATAGATATATAAAGAGGTAGATAGATGGATAGGTAAATAGGATATAGATAGATAGATGGATAGATGGATAGATAGGTAGATAAGTATAGAGAGAGAGAGAGAGTGAGAGGAGAGAGGGAGGGAGAGAGGTTGAGTACATGTGAGAGCAAGAAAATAGGAGAGGAAACCGATGTGAGAGAGAGAGAGAGAGAGAGAGAGAGAGAGATTGCTTAATGTATCCAAATGTGGGCATAGATTATTCAGTCTCTTCCCTTAGGACCAGCATTCCTCTCTCTCTCTCTCTCTCTCTCTCTCTCTCTCTCTCTCTCTCTCTCTCTCTCTCTCTCTCTCTCGGCGCATACATCATTCTATACATATGTCGTTATGTCTGTCAAGTTTGTCTATTTGTACCTGTAAACCTTTCTACCTACCTTTCTATTCATCTGTCTATCTACCTATCTATCTATCTATGTCTGTCTATCTATCTATCTATCTGTTTTGTCCATCTATCCAGCCATCCGTCATCCTAGCAATGCAGTTTACATACCAATTTGCCTCGACAGACAAAATTTATCATACTCTGTTACGGAATGTCACGCACGGGGGGGAGGGGGCGTATTCAGGGGGTCAGGGGGTAGGGGGGGCATTTTGGGGGGTCATGGGGGACGGCATGGTCAGGGGAGGGGGAGGGGCTTATCCAGGGAGGGGGAGGGGCTTATCCAGGGAAGGGGAGGGGCTTATCCATGGGGGAGGGGTATATCCAGGGAGGGGGGAGCATATCCAGGGGGGAGGAGCATATCCAGGGAGGGGAGGGGTATATTCAGAGGGAGGGAGAGGGGCTTATCCGGGGAGGGGAGGGGCTTATCCAAGGAGGGGAAGGGGTATATTCAGAGGGAGGGGGAGGAGCATATCCAGGGAGGGGAGGGGCATATCCAGGGAGGGGGAGGGGCTTATCCAAGAAGGGGGAGGGGAGGGGCATATTCAAGGAGGGGAGGGGCATATTCAAGGGGGAGGGGCATATTCAAGGGGGAGGGGCATATTCAAGGAGGGGAGGGGCATATTCAAGGGGGAGGGGCATATTCAAGGAGGGGAGGGGCATATTCAAGGGGGAGGGGCATATTCAAGGGGGAGGGGAAGAAGATGTGGAAAATGTGAGTCAGTTTAGCTTTCAGATTCCGCGTCCGCATCCAGGCAGCCTTAGCGGTTTTGTGGCTCATCCCTGCCTACTCCCTGCCTGTCTCCCTCTGCCTACCCTGCCTTTCTCCCTACCCTCTTCCTCTCTCCTGCCCACCATGGCTTTTTACCTACCCTCTGCCTTTCTGCCTACCCTCTGTTTCCTCCTGCCTATCCCATCCTCCCATCTGTTTACCCCTTCCTATCCTCTGCCTACCCCCTGCCTCTGCCCTGTTTCTCTGCCTCCTCTGTCTCTCTCCCTTCCTTCCCCGCAACCTCCCCCCCTACTCTCTCTCTCTCTCTCTCTCTCTCTCTCTCTCTCTCTCTCTCTCTGCCTACCTTCCTAATTCCCTAACCCTCTGCCTCACCCTGCCACTCCCTTGTCTCTCTGCATCACCGTTCTGTCTCTCCTATGCCTGTTTTCCTCCCTATCTTTCTTTCTGTCCCCCTGCCTTCCCTGTCCTCCCCCTCCCTGCGAACCCTCTTTCATACTTACCTCCCTGTCCTGCCTACCTGCTTCCCTACCTGCCTACCTCCCTTCCTACTCCTTTTCCTACTTACCTCCCTTCCTATTCCCTTTCCTACCTACGTCTTGCCCACCAACATCCCTTCTCCCTTTCTTCTCTCTTTCCAACCTACCTCCCTTCCTGCTTTCTTTCCTACCTACCTACCTCCATTCCTGCCTACCTCCCTGCCTGACTGGGCGACTGCCTGACTGACTAGCCGTGCGTCTGTCTGTCTGTCTATCTGTCTGTCTCCGTCTGTTTCTCTCTCCGTTAATTGATGTCTGGTTCAATGTGTGTCTTTCAGCCTGTCTGCTTCCTTGTTCCTTAATCCCTTCATGTCCTTCTGCTTTCTGCTCCTTTGCCTTCCTTCCTTCCTTCCTTCCCTGCTTCATTCCTTCATTCCTTTCTTCTTTCCTTCTTTTTTTCATTCTTTCCTTCCTCCACTCCTTCGTACGCCCTTCCTTCCCTCCATCCTTCCTTTTTCTTCTTCATTCTTTCCCTCCTCCCTTCTCTTCTTTCATACTTCCCTCCTTCCTTCCTCATTCCTTCCCCCTTCCTTCCTTCCTTCCTTCGTGCCACACATCTCTCCTTCCTGCGTTCCTCGTAATCCCCTTCCTCCCTCCCTCCTTCCTCCTTTTTTCCCCCTCTTCGCATACCGCCTCCTTCACCCGCCTCTTCTGCCTGTCTCACTGGCTGCCTGCCTCTCCACTGCCTCCTCTTTGCCTGCCTTCCTGCGTGCCTTTCCACTGCCTCCTGTTTTTCTGCCTTCCTGCCTGCCTCTCTTCTTCCTGCGTTCTTGCCTGTCTGTCTGTCTGTCTCATTCCACCTGCCTGCCTCTTCTATACCTGCCTGTCTCTTCTCTTCCAGCCTTCCTTTTCTCTGTCTGCCTGCCTCTACTCTTCTTGCCTGTCTCTTTTCTTCGTGCCTGCCTCTCGTTTTCCTTCCTGCCTCATCTCTTCCTGCCTGCCGCTTCACTACCTGCCTGCCTCTCTGCCTGCCTGTCTCTCCTATTCCTGCCCGCCTCTCCATTGCTTGCCTGCTTCTTTTCTGCTTGCCTGCCTCTTCTCTGCCTGCCTGCCTCTTCTCTGCCTGCCTGCCTCTTCTCTGCCTGCCTGCCTCTTCTCTTCCTGCCTGTCTCTTCTCTTCCTACCTGCCTCTTGTCTACGTACCTGCCTCTTGTCTACCTTTCTGTCTCTTCTCTACCTGCCTTCCTTTTCTCTACCTGCCTGCCTCTTGTCTACCTGTCTGCTTCTTGTCTACCTGCCTGCCTCTTCTTTACCTGCCTGTCCCTTCTCTATCTGCCTGCTTCTTCTCTGCTTGTCTGCCTCTTCTCTGTCTGCCTGCTTCTTCTCTGCCTGTCTGCCTCTTCTCTAATGCCTGTCACCTTCTCCTCTGCCTAACTGCCTCTCGCTTTTTGCCTCCGTTTTTTCCCCCATTGTCATTTCTTCGACTTCTTCCTGCCTCCCTCTTAATAGCCTGCCTGCCTTCCTGCCTACACTTCTGCCTGCCTTCCTGCCTGCCAACCTTCCTAACTTCATCTGTCCGCCCTTCTCTCTGCCTTCATTCATATGTCTCCGTCCTGCTTGCCTACCTCTCTGCTTTTCTTCCTGCCTCTCTTCCCACCCCTTTGCCTGCCTTCGCTCCAGCTTCCATCTGCCTGTGTGCCTTTCTGTTTGCTTTTCTGTTTGCTCCTTTGCCTACGTCTCTGTCTGCCCCTCTGCTTGTCCCCCTTCCTGCATCTCTACTTGCCCCTCTTCCTGCTTCTATGCCTGCTTCTCTGCTGTCTTCCCCTCTGCTACCTATCTTCCTGCATCTCTGCCCCTCTTCCTACTTCTCTGCCTACCCCTCTTCCTGCATCTCTGCCTCCCCCTCTTCCTGCTTCTCTGCCTTCCCCTCTTCCTGCATCTCAGTGTTGCTTCATAGGAGGCTGTCTGCTCTTTTTCTGCTTTTCTGTGTGTCCCCTTTCGCTCTCTGCTTTTACGAGTTATTTCTTCCTTTACTGCTTGATTACCTGCCTTTATGTCTGCGTCTTTGTCTGCCTACCTACTTACCTACGGTCCTACCTACTGCATACCTGCCTACCTCCCTGTTTGACCTCCTGCCTTTCTCCCTGTCTGCCTGCCTTCCTGTATACTCTCCCGCATGCCTACCTTCCCCCCTGCTTATCTGCTTCCATACCTCTAAGCCTCTCTTCCTTTCCACCATTCGTTCTTCCTTCTTTCCTTCCTTCATTCATTCTTTCTTTCGTATCCTTATGTCTCTCCATCCATCTTTCCTTCCTTATCTTTCCATCCCCCTTCATTCCTTCCTTCCTCCTTCCTTCCATTATTCCTTGTATCTCTGCATCTATCCTTCCTTACTTCCTTCCCTACTTCCTTTTCTTTTTGTCTTTCCGTCTACCCAACTTCCTGTCAGCTCGCCTGCATGCATTCATTCACGGCTGTCTGCTTCTTCGTTTGTCTTCCTGCTTCTCTGCCTCACTTCCTGGATAACTTGCTTCCTTCTGCCTCCCCTCCCTCTCTCCTCCTTCCCTTCCTCCGTCCTTCCCTCCTTGTATCACCTCCTTCCAACCTTCTTCCCTCCCCCTTTTCCTCCTTCCCGCCATGCATCCCTTCCTTCCTCCTTCCTTCCTTCTTTCCTTCCTTCCTTCTTAACGCCCTTCCTCACTCTGACACTCCCCATTTTTCTACCCCCTCCCTCGCTCCCTCTCAACCCTTTCCTTTCTCATTTTCCCCTCCCTCTCTCGCTCCTTCGCTCCCTCGCTTCGTCCCTCCCAACCTCCCTCCTCATCATCCTCCCTTCCATCTCCCTTCTACCTATCTCTCTTTTTCCTGTCTGTCTGTATGTCAGCTCTTCTACCTCCTTTCCACCCTCTCAACCTCGCAGCCTCACTCCTCTTATCTCCCTGACTCTTCCCTCTCTGCCTCCTGTCCTACAGTCCTCCCTACCTCCCTGCATTCTCCCTCCCTGCCTGCCATCCTCCGTACCTCCCCCCAGCCTGTCATCCTCCCTGCATTCTCCCTGCCTCCCATCTTCCCTACTGTCCTCCCTGCCTGCCTTCTCACTGCGTACCATCCTCCCTACTTCGCTACCTTCTCCCTGCCTTTTCTCCCTGCCTGCCTTCTCCCTGCTTGCTAGATTGCCTTTACTTATTTTCCCCCAACTCCCCCCCTCCCCCCGCCGCAGGAAAAGTCATTTACCGGACAATAGACGAAGTTAGTCCATCCATCCACCGGGACCTGTACTCCCCCTTGCCCACTCATTGCCCACTCCTGTCGTCGCTTCTTGCCCACTCATTGCCCACTCCTGTCATCCCTTCTTGCCCACTCATTGCCCACTCCTGTCGTCCCTTCTTGCCCATTCATTGCCCACTCCTGTCATCCCTTCTTGCCCACTCCCTTCTCTCATTACTTCTTGCCCACTTTTTTCGCCAGCTGTTGCCCACTCCATTTATCGCCTCTTGCCCATTCCTTTCACTATCTCATGCCCACTTTTTTTTGTCCACTTTTTTTTCCTGTTCTTGCCCACTCCTGTTTTTATTACTTCTTGCTCACTCGTTTCTCTGCCTCTTGCCCAGTCCTTCTTTCTCAGCCTCTTGCCCACATCTTGCCCACTCTTTTCACCACTTCTTGCCCACTCCTCTCACCACTTCTTGCCCATTCCTTTCACCACTTCTTGCCCACTTTCACCACCACCTCTTGCCCACTCTTTCACTATTTTCACAAGCTCTTGGCCACTCTTGCTTTCACTGACTCCTTTCTTTTCAACAGATCTTACTCTTTCCCTCTGTCTCTGACTCTTACTCTTTCTTTCACTGACTCTTTCTTTCTTTCACTGACTCTTACTCTTTCACTTTTCTTTCTATCTCTAAGTTGCTTTCTTTCAGTTCATCGACTCGCTCAAATTCATTCCCGATGTAACTTTCACCATCTCTCTCTCTCTCTCTCTCTCTCTCTCTCTCTCTCTCTCTCTCTCTCTCTCTCTCTCTCTCTCTTAAAAGCAAATCGTTGTCCCCAAATCAGTCTTTTCCACAAACAGGTATTTTTCTGACCCTCACCTTTATTTCCAAGTCCCGGTAAATATTGCCATTCATTATTCAGTTTTAATATATGCATTTTATTCATTGATCTGTGTATTATTGGATTTATATTGTACTGCATGTCAAAACAAGGTGTGGTAGTGTGTGGTGTGGCAGTGTGAGGTATGGTAGTGTGTGGTTTAACGGTGTAAGGTGGGGTAGTGTGGGAATTAGCGGTATAAGGTGGGGTAGTGTGTGGTTTAGCAGTGTGAGGTGTGGTAGTGTGAGGTGTGGCAGTGTGAGTTGTGGTAGTGTGAGGTGTGGCAGTGTGAGTTGTGGTAGTGTGAGGTGTGGCAGTGTGAGTTGTGGTAGTGTGAGGTATGGCAGTGTGTGGTTTAGGGTGTAAGGTGGGGTAGGGTTTGGTTTGGTAGTGTGAGGTTTAGTAGTGAGAAGTGTGATAGTGTGAGATGTGGCGGTGTGTGGTGTGGCAGTGTGTGGTGTGGCAGTGTGTGGTGTGACAGTGTGTGGTGTGGCAGTGTGAGATGTAGCAATGTGATGTCCCAGTATGAGGTGTTTGGGAATCTTGCACCCTTCCTCCTCATCCTCCACAGTGTCCTATTCAACGCCCCGGAGGATGTAAAGACCAATAGCCCTCTTTTCCCTGCGTCTTACACGATGGAAAAATTGACAATGGAACACAGTAAGTCGTTTCTGTTTCCACTGAGCATCCAGTAATTTTATCGCGTCCTGTGTCGTTAGCTCATATCTAGAGGGGAAAAAGTGATGATGGTGATGATGGTGGTGATAATGATGATGATGATGATTCGTGTCTTTGATGTGGCTTCTGTTTTGTCCTTAACTTGTTCCGACTAAGACTTATGGACGTGAGAATGAAGAAAGATTGGAGTCATTTACATATCACCCTCTAAGTGTAAATTCAGTCTTTGTGGCTAGAAGTGATACTCTCTTTGCAGCGTCCATTTTCAGTGAGAGAATTAATTGTTATGTTTGTCATCTCGTGTGTGTCATCTGGGCCTCTGTGTGTGTGTGTGTGTGTGTGTGTGTGTGTGTGTGTGTGTGTGTGTGTGTGTGTGTGTGTGTGATCTAGCCCTGTGTGTGTCTGTGTATGTGTCATCAGGTCCTGTACGTCGATTAATGGACATGGACGTGGGAATGGCAGATAATTGAAGGACTCATTCTCTTGCTAGCGTTCGTATTTTTTGTCTCTCTCTTTGATGATTTAGTATTTCATGTGTCTGGCTTGTATTGTCTAGGCCTCTGGGGTGCAGGAGACTCCCTTGACCCCTCTTCCAACCAGGCCATTTCCGCATATGACACGATACTTTCTTCCTGTGACACGACACTGCTTATGACACGACTACATGACACGCCACTCTCTGCCTATGACACGACACTCCCTGCATATGACACGTCGTTGTTCTCTAATGGTAATTATTAATGCGAACTCTGTCGTTTTTTAAAAGAGGCGAATGTGGTACCTTCCTCTGTTATAAAAAAGAAAAAAAGAAAAGAAAAAACGTTCCTCACTTCACAAACGTTCTTCAGCTCCTTCCTTATCCCCGGAAAGGAGGATGGTGGACTGCAGGAGAAAGGCAAGTTAATCCTTTACCCCACCCGCCTCATGTGTCAAAATAATGAGCATGGAATTTCAGTTACAACATTTACATCAACAAAAACACATTAGTACCGCACATGCAGGTAACACACGGAGCCTTGCTTGTTTAATGTGTGTGTGTGTGTGTGTGTGTGTGTGTGTGTGTGTGTGTGTGTGTTCCTCGGGGGTTTCACACACGTTCTCAGCGGGTTTCTGTTTACCGTGTGGTTTCCCCCGGCCACTTGTTCATGTGCTCTTGCCTTTACTGCTCACGGCAAAATGCGCTTACCTTTACCTGTGCTTACCTGAGGCGTTATTAAGTCCCACCTGTGATTTAGGACTTGCAGGTGGCGCCGAATGTTTGTGTGCTTGTTTTTTTGTTTTGATTGGTTGGTTGGTTGGTTGGTTCGTTGTTTGTTTTTTTGTCGTTTGTGTGGTTGTGTTTTGTCGTTTGTTTGTTTGTTTTTTCGTTTTGCACTTGCTTATTTGTTTTTTTTTTCTTACTGCCACCAACGTCGATATAAGATGATCACAGCCCAGTCCTATTTTACCCCCTTCAGGTGTCAGGTGCAGGTGTAAGGTGCCAATTAATGCTAGGTTACGTAGGTCCTGTGTGTTTAAGGGAGAGGGACGCCTTCATGTGGTGGCACTGAGGTAAGGGGGGGACGCCACTGCCAGGTTATACAAGGGTCCTCAATTCTACTCCCTCTTCCAAAAATTGAATTGCAGGAAAAGGGAAACTTCAGCCTGCAGTCCACTGGGTTCACCTCCAAATGAACCTTACAACACACACACACACACACACACACACACACACACACACACACACACAGATCAGGTTAATGTATTTTTAGATCCGCCACTCTGCATCCCCTGGCGGTGTTGGTGGTGATGGTGATGCTGGAGAGTGATGATGATGGTGACTGGTGTGAAGGGTGGTGATAGTGATGGATGGTGATGAGGGAGGGTGGTAGTGGACGGTGGTGATGGTGATGTTGGAGAATGATGATGATGGTGACTGGTGTGAAGGGTGGTGATAGTGATGGATGGTGATGAGGGAGGGTGGTGGTGGACGGTGGTGGTGGTGGTGGTGTATGTAGTGGTTGTGGTGGTGGTGGGGGGTGGTGATAGTGATGGTTGATGGTATTGGTGTATGTAGCGGTTGTGGTGGTGGTGATGGGGTGGTGATAGTGATGGTTGATGGTGGTGATGAGTGATGCTGAATGGTGAATGTGAAAATTGGTGATGTAGCATTCGTAAGGGGTGACAATAAATGATGATGGTAATGATGTTCGTAGTAGTAGTAGTAGTAGTAGCAGCAGCAGTAGTAGTAGCATTAGTGATAGTAGTAGTAGTAATGACAGCAGGAGTAGTGAGTGTATGTGTATCAAATAGAGCTACACTTACACCCCTCCTACACCCCAAACCCACACCAGCAGCACTACCAAAATTACACTTTAATCCCAGCATCAACACATGACCCCTCGCCCTTTAAAAATCCATCTATCGGTTTATATAGTGGAGGAGGAGGAGGGGGGAGCGAGGACCCCCCCAAATGTATATGTTTACTTCACTACAGGGGCCTCTCTCTCTCTCTCTCTCTCTCTCTCTCTCTCTCTCGTGGACTGTATTAAGTCGTCTGGAGGTGGAAAGAATATTATTTTTAAAAGACACTGTAGTGTTGAAAGAGATCGTATGTATGATTGGTGAAACTGTGTGTGTGTGTGTGTGTGTGTGTGTGTGTGTGTGTGTGTGTGTGTGTGTGTGTGTGTGTGTGTGTCTGTCTGTCTGTCTGTCTCAAAATCTGGTCACAGGCATAACGACTCGTCCCCTAAGGCCCTGTAATCCTCTTACGTGCCGCAGTTACTCTCATGTCACCACTTTGACATTAACACCCACCGTCCACACCAAGTACATGCCAGAGGTGTTTCATCCAGGACTGGCGCATTGTTATGAGCTGTGTGTGTGTGTGTGTATGTGTGTGTGTGTGTGTGTGTGTGTGTGTGTGTGTGTGTGTGTGTGTGTGTGTGTGTTTTAATGTCATGGTACCGTTGGAAAGGTGTCATTTGTGTTTATCATTTTGTGTGACGGGGCGCCTTTTGTGACGCTGGGTGCAATTATGTCACGGGCGTCACACTGTTACGCTCTCGTTGTGCCTGCGTCCGTCACAGTGCTGGCCTGGTGGTGTTTATTGTTTATATATATCATTGAAGTAAACATTTTTTTGAATATTAAATTGTTCCCATTATGATAAGGATTAATCTAAACCTTCTTCCTCCACTTCCTCGTATTCTTCTTCTTCTTCTTCCTCCTCCTCCTCCTCCTCCTCCCCCCCTGGCGTGCCTTTGCTGTGAGTAAAAGCAATTTGTGTTTGGAAAATTTGCATTATAAACCTGGATGCTGGCGATAGGTTAAGCCCATTATGGAGGGGGAGGGGCTTCTGTCCTCCCCTCCCCTCCATTCCTCCATAACCCCTTCGTTCCCTACCTCCCTCACTCCCTTCCATCTCTTCGTTTTTTAGTCTTTCTGTATTGAGAGGGACGCCTTCAAGTGGTGGCACTGATATGGCTGGGTGGTGGAGCTGCCCGGGTTACGCAGACGTCCCTCAGTCCCCTCCCTATCCCCTGACAGGAGGATGTACCACTACTACTACTACTACAACTACTAAAGTGCATGTGCGGTGATGTCTTTCATATTTCCCTCTTCCTGCCTCTAGACAAATATTTCCATGTAGGGGAAACTCTTTGAACTATACCCATTTTACTTTAACTCGATCTGAAATTGCCATCTCTCCATCTTGAATCCTGATAAACACTAAAATATGGTACTAGTCACGAAGAAGTGCCGTGGAAAGGACGTAGAGCCGTAGCACTGTCTTTCTGCCACTGAGTTAGGTGAAGTAAGCTACAAAAGGATGAGAATCTGGGCCAAGTTAACGTGAAAGGAGTATAGTGGTGGATAGGTATAGCTTTCCCAGACCACTGTAAAACTGTTCCTTAGAATATACTAGCAACATAAGCCCGACTTAGGCGATATATTAACTTAGGCTGTGTGGATATTGGTTTAAAGTTGATATACCTTGTCCTCCGGGAACCCACCCATCCACTCCTAAGCTCCGAATGCAGGATTACTTGTCAAGATTACACACACACACACACACACACACACACACACACACACACACACACACACACACACACACACACACACACACACACACACACAACACCCCCTAACACAACACAACACAACACAACACCACACCACACCACACCCCATCACCCCCTAACACAACACAACACAACACACCCCATATCACCTCCCTCCCACACACACACACCACCACATCCCCCCCACACACACCACCACAACACCCACCCACCTGTCTATGGATATACAGCAGAGGTGGAGGATGGACACTGTGGAGAAATACACGTCCATGGAGTTCCACAGATCACACATGACAGGACCAAAGAGCCACGTGTCTGTCAGCTGAACACTGGCATTGAACACCATCGCCATCAGAGCCACCAGCATGTCAGCCAGGGCCATCGACACCACGAAGTAGTTGGTGATGACGCGTAGTTTGTGGTACCTGTGTGGTGAGAGGGTGGTGATTAGTGGTGAGGGTATGCTGGTGGTGATGATCGGGGAGGCTGTGCGGGTGGTGATGAGTGGGGAGAGGGGTGTGTGATAGAGGGTGGTGGTGAGAGGGTGGTGATTAGTTGTGGGTGGTGATGAGTGGGGAGGGTGTGGGGGTGGTGATTAGTGGTGGGTGGTGATGAGTGGGGAGGGTGTGGGGGTGGTGATGAGTGGTGGGTGGTAATGAGTGGGGAGGGTGTGGGGGTGGTGATGAGTGGGGAGGGAGAGTGGACGGTGATAGTGGTGGTGATTGATGATGGTGATGGTAGTGGTTATGATGACAAATGATGATGATTAATAGCTGTATAGTAAAAATTCCTTAATAATATGGACATTAAATTAACTACATACATCTTAGTGAAAAAATATTGACAGTAATTTGAGCACCAGCAATATCAGTACAAATGATTTAGTCTCCTCTCAGTACATTATCCTTTTATGAATGATTTTACTTGTGGCTAATTCCTGCTGCATCCAGACGATTTTACTCAGCTTGGGAGAGGCCTCTGGTGGTGGAGGAGTTGATGGAGGCTGCATGTAACCCCTCCAGTTCCAAAAATCCATCCAGAATTAGCGAGAATAAAATAGAAGTGAAAATTCGACACTATGTTCACTTTAACTGGGCGTAAAATTGGCGTCTCTCCCTAAGTAGACTCACGCTAGGGTATGATGCTAGTCACGAAGAAGTGCTATGGAGAGGATTAGTGTCTCAGTATACTAACGCCGGAATTGGTGCTAGTCACGAAGAAGTGCTATGGGAAGGATGTAGAGCCGCAGTATAATAGTTCTTGAAATTGTTGCTAATCACGAAGAAGTGCTATGGAAAGGTTGTAGAGCCGCAGTTTAGTAGCACTAGAATGTGATGCTAGTCGCGAAGCAGTGCTATGGAAAGGTCGTAGAGCTGCAGTATACTAGCACTACAGTATTTCGCCAGTCACGAAGAAGTGCTAGGGAGAGGATGTAGAGCCGCAGCATTGTCCTGTTCATTCTACAGGAAATAAGCTACAAATGGACGAAAATCTGAGCCAAGTAGAAGTGAATGGAGTGTAGAATCACTGAATAATAAGTAGTATTCTCTCCCCCTCTCTGTTTAATCTGGTCATTGATATTCTCTGAGTTTGTTTGTATATTAAAACTCTTTGCTATAAATCTGCATAATCCCGTTACCCTCCCCCCCTTGTGTTTGACCTTCCTCTCTCTCTCTCTTTCTCTCAGTCCTCATCCCACTTCCCTCCTCTGCAGTTCTCTCCTCTTTCCCTCCCCCCCTTCTCCCTCCTCTTCTTTTCTTTCCACTTCCCTCCTCTCAGCCTCTCCACTCCCTCTCTGCCCTCCTCCGCCTCTACTCTCCTCCCTTTCCCCTTTACCCTTCTCTCCCCCTCTTTCCCCTTTACCCTTCTCTCCCCCTCTTTCCCCTTTACCCTTCTCTCCCCCTCTTTCCCCTTTACCCTTCTATCCCCCTCTTTCCCCTTTACTCTTCTCTCCCCCTCTTTCCCTCCTTCCCCTTTACCCTCCCCTCTCCCTCGCTCCCCTTCCGCTTCACTCCCCCTCTTTTCCCCCTCCCCTTTCCCCTTCTCTCTCCCCCCTCCCTCTCCCCCTTCCCTCACTATCCCAACATTTTCTCCATCCTCTCCTTCACGGATGAAAAAGAAAACTTACAAGAATGTCCTTCAGAAAGTTTAAGAAGTAACAGTGTGGGGTGAGAAGGCTCGGAGTCGCCTTTAGGACCTCACCTCCACCCGCTGCCAGAGAGAGAGAGAGAGAGAGAGAGAGAGAGGGAGAGAGAACCCAACATGTCAGGGTGTAATGTGCATAATCTTGTGGGCTCCTGGCCTTTGGTTCCTTCTTTCTTACATAAAAAAAAAATCGCCAAGGAGGAGGTGTAACGAAGCTTCCAGTACCACCTGCAATACTATATTCATTAATTAATTTATACATTTATCTATTTTGGGACCAAACGTTTTATTGATTTATTTTGGGACCAAACGTAGCCCATATATTATCAGGTTGACTTGATGATGATGAGGATGAGGATAATGATAGTTATAATAATCTTTACGAATTTGACGTAATTGATAATAATAATAATATTAATAATAACAATAATAATAATAACAATAATAATAATAACTGTGCTGATGTTAATGTTATCCATAATGATGATCATAAGGAGGACAATAATTAGGGTATTGATGATGATGATGAGAATGGTGTTGATGATGATTGCGATGATGATGGTGATAATGATTGCGATGACGATGATGATAATAATGATTGCGATGATGATAATGATTGTGACGACGATGATGATAATGATTGCGATGATGATAATGAGTGTGACGACGATGATGATAATGATTGCGATGATGATGATGATGATGATGGTGGTGCAATAAGCGAATCTTTGATGGTGGGAAAAAAAAAAAAATGATTCTCTTTGTAGTGTGGTGCCGTGGGAGTCTCACTTGATTCTGTGTATCCCAAGTGTACTGGGGGGTGTAGTGGAGGATTCTGTGTATTGCATTCTTTATACAGTGTTGCATTTGAGTTGCAATGGTGTCAAAGTTGCAAGGGTGTATTTTTATTTTTATTTGTATTTCTTGTTGCATGTTTAAGTTTCGTTTATTTTGGTGTAGAAGTTGCAATGGTGTTTTTTTTGTTATGTGTATTTATGTTTCGTGTTGCATGTTTTAGTTTGATTTATTCTCGTTAATATTGTATAGGATTGGTCATATATTGCGCCCCCCAGGCCTGAAATAGCCCTTGTGTGGTTCATGGACGGCTCCTTGGCTAGTGCATGATATTATAGGTCATTTTTTCTTACCTGGCGAAGACCCCTACCTAATCAGCTCAGGTAATTGCCAGGTATCTCAGTTAATCGCCAGGTATCAGGTAATTGCCAGGTATCTCAGGTAATCGCCAGGTATCTCAGGTAATTGCCAGGTATCTCAGTTAATTGCCAGGTATCAGGTAATTGCCAGGTATCTCAGTTAATTGCCAGATATCAGTTAATTGCCAGGTATCTCAGGTAATTGCCAGGTATCTCAATTAATTGCCAGGTATCAGTTAATTGCCAGGTATCTCAGTTAATTGCCAGGTATCTCAGTTAATTGCCAGGTATCTCAGGTAATCGCCAGGTATCTCAGGTAATTACCAGGTATCTTAGTTAATTGCCAGGAATCTCAGTTAATCGCCAGGTATCCCAGGTAATTACCAGGTATCTCAGGTAATTGGCAGGTATCTTAGTTAATTGCCAGGTATCCCAGGTAATCGCCAGGTATCCCAGGTAATCGCCAGGTATCAGGTAATTGCCAGGTATCTCAGTTAATTGCCAGGTATCAGGTAATTGCCAGGTATCTCAGTTAATTGCCAGATATCAGTTAATTGCCAGGTATCAGGTAATTGCCAGGTATCTCAATTAATTACCAGGTATCAGTTAATTGCCAGGTATCTCAGTTAATTGCCAGGTATCTCAGGTAATCGCCAGGTATCTCAGGTAATTACCAGGTATCTTAGTTAATTGCCAGGAATCTCAGTTAATCGCCAGGTATCCCAGGTAATTACCAGGTATCTCAGGTAATTGGCAGGTATCTTAGTTAATTGCCAGGAATCTCAGTTAATCGCCAGGTATCCCAGGTAATCGCCAGGTATCAGGTAATTGCCAGGTATCTCAGTTAATTGCCAGGTATCAGGTAATTGCCAGGTATCTCAGTTAATTGCCAGATATCAGTTAATTGCCAGGTATCAGGTAATTGCCAGGTATCTCAATTAATTACCAGGTATCAGTTAATTTCCAGGTATCTCAGTTGATTGCCAGGTATCTCAGGTAATCGCCAGGTATCTCAGGTAATTACCAGGTATCTTAGTTAATTGCCAGGAATCTCAGTTAATCGCCAGGTATCCCAGGTAATTACCAGGTATCTCAGGTAATTGGCAGGTATCTTATTTAATTGCCAGGAATCTCAGTTAATCGCCAGGTATCCCAGGTAATCGCCAGGTATCTCAGGTAATTGCCAGGTGTAGTCACAAGGAAGGACTAAGTTGACTACACTCCGTTCTCTTTTAATTAGCCAAAAAAAACTTGCCATCTCTCCATCTTGAGTGCTGAGTTGTAGAAAGGGATTAATGCTAGATTGTGGTGCTAGTCACGAAGAAGTGCTATTAAAAGGCTGGCAGAACTGTAGTATGGTGACACTGAGCTAAGGGAAATAGGCTGAAAAGGGACGAAATCTCTGACAAGTACACACACACACACACACACACACACACACACTCCATAAACCGGACCTCCCTACAATCCGGTTTATGCCTCTGTTTTCCGGACTAATGAAGTTTTATCGTCGTAAACAGCGGGGTGATGAACGCGTCTCCCACGGTCAGTCCGGTATAACGAGGGGTGGGGGGAAAGGGGGTTCATTTTAGGGATTCCTGTAGGTGGTAATTTTCGGGTTGTTCATTTTAAGTACTCTGATTTAAAGAAGGTAAATTAAGGGGTATCTTGAAGAATTCCGGTTTAAAGGGGTTAATTTTAAGGATGCTGGTTTTAAGTTGTCCGGTATATCGAGGGTTGGGGATAGGGGGTCGTTTTAGGGATTCCCGTGTAAAGGTGTTGATTTTAGGGGTAGTGATTTTAAGTCCTCCTCCTCCTCCTCCTCCTCCTCCTTATTGACCACCCCTGCAGTCATCACTTACTGACGTTACCCCTCACTGGAAGGGGCATCCATTAAACTAGCCTACTGGGCCAAATTCAATTCATTCCCTGTCCTTCCTTCCCTTTCCCTCTCTCCTTCCTTCCCTTTCCCTTTCTCCTTCCTTCCCTTTCCCTCTCTCCTTCCCTCCCTCTCCCTCTTTCCCCCCTTCCCTTTCCCTCTCCTCCTTCTCCTTTCCGTCCTTCTTATTCGCCGGTTGGAAGGGATTAAGGGAGTGGATAATTCGCCGGTTGGAAGGGGTTAAGGGAGAGTATGACGGGGTTAAGGGAGTGGATAATTCGCCGGTTGGAAGGGGTTAAGGGAGAGTATGACGGGGTTAAGGGAGTGGATAATTCGCCGGTTGGAAGGGGTTAAGAGAGAGTATGACGGGGTTAAGGGAGTGGATAATTCGCCGGTTGGAAGGGGTTAAGGGAGTCTGGTGGATTATTCGCCGATTGAAAGGGGTTAAGGGAGTGCATGAAGGGGTTAAGAGAGTAGATTATTGGATTATTCGCCGGTTGGAAGGGGTTAAGGGAGTGGATAATTCGCCGGTTGTAAGGGATGAAGGGAGTGGATAATTCGCCGGTTGTAAGGGGTTAAGGGAGTGCAGTGGCCTATGGATGCGGGGTTAAGGGGTACATTTTTCCTCCCTTAACCCCTTTTCTTCCGCCATTAAAGGAGGGCGCTAAGACACTCATTCTCCTAAGACATTTTTGAGAGAGGCCCGTCTTTACTGTCTTTCTCGATCCCTCGCTCCACTCTCTTCACTCTCCTCTTTCCTCTCTCTTCTCCTCCTCTCTTTCTCTCTTCTTTTTTTTCTTTCTTTTCTCCTCCTTTTGTTCTTTCTTTTCTCCTCCTCTCTTGCTCTTCTCCTCTCTTTTTCTTTCTTCTCCTCCTCTCTCTCTCTCTTTCTGTCTCTCCTCGTCCCTTTCTCTCTCTTCTCCTCTCTTTTTTCTCTCTGGCACACTCTTCGCTTGTCTTTGGTACTTTTATGGAGAGTTTGTCTTTTTCTCTCTCGGCCTCTCGTCTCACCTTCCTCTCTCTCTCTCTCTCTCTCTCTCTCTCTCACACACACACACACACACACACACACACACACACACACACACACACACACACACACACACACACACACACACACACACACACACACACACACATTACTCCCCCTTCCTGTAACTTCTACCCCTAAATTTTCTCCCCTCATTCCCCTTCCTCTCCTCCACCCCTCATAGGGAGAGGGGAGGGGAGTGAAGGGGAAGAGGGAGAAAGGGAGGGGGAGGGGAGAGAGGAATGGTGGGAGTGAAGAGAGAGAAAGGAAGGGGAGATAGGAGGAAGAGAGGGGATTAGCAGAGATGGAGGATATTGAGGGGGAGAGGGGAGGGAGAAAGGGAGAGGGAAGGAGGGAGGAGGAGAGAGGAAGGGAGGTGAAGATGGAGGGGGGATGAGGAGACGGAGGGAGGGATGAGGAGGCGGAGGGGGGGGAGTAGAGAAGGATGGGAAGGAACAAGGTAACCCCAGGAGGGAAGGAGGAAGGAGTGGTGAGAAGGAGGGGAAGGGGGAAGAAGGGAGGAGTGAAAGAAATGAAGGTGGAAATGGAAAGAAGGAAGGAGGAGGCGAGGAGATGAAACTAAAAGGAAGGAAAGAATTAAAGAGATGAGGAGAAGGAAGGTGAAGGAGGAAGGGATGGAGAAGGGAAGAGAAGGAGTAATGGAGGAAGGAGGGGAGGGGGGAGAGGAGGAGTGAGGAAGAGAGGGATGGAAGGGATGAGGAAGGGGGGAGAATAGGGTGATAAGGGATGAGGAAGAGGAGGAGGTGAGGAGGTAAAGGAGGAATGAGGAGAAGGAAGAGGTTAAGGACATGAGGAAGGGGGAGGGAAGAAGGTAGGGGTGGTGAGGGGTGAGGGGGAAGGGGGGTGGGGGAGGTAAGGGGGTAGGGGAGGGGAGGGGAGGGGTGAGGGGGGGAGGGGAAGGTGAGGGGGCTCCAGGGAGTCTGTGAAGCTTATCTTTATGTCTCTGTCTTTTGCTTACTGCCCTCTCCTTTATCTTGCCTTCAGTTCCTCTCCTTCCTTCTCATCCTTCCTTCCTTCCTTCATTCATTCATTCATTCATTCATTTTCTCCTTTCTTTCTTCCCTCCTTCCTTCCTTCGTTCCCTCCTTCCTTCCTTCCTTCCTTCCTCCCTCCCTCCCTTCCTTCCTTCCTCCCTTCCTCCCTCCCTCCCTCCCTCCCTCCCTCCCTTCCTTCCTTCCTTCCTTCCTCCAATGTATGAATAAAATCGTCTGGAGGCAGCAAGAAAATAAACAGGTCATCGTAGGGAAAGGGCTTAAGCATTTATATATACATAAAAAAATACTGAGTCCATTTATAAATATCAAAGCCAAATTATCTTTAGTCTGTTCACTCTAACTTGGCCTAAAATTGCCGTCTCGCCATCCTGAGTGCTGAGTTGTAACAAGAGATTAGCACTAGGAATGTGGTGCTAGTCACGAAGAAGTGCTGTGGAGAGGCTATGGAACCTTAGCATTGTCTTTCTCCGCCACTGAGCTACGTGAAATAAGCTGCGAAAGGACGAAAATCTGGGCCAAGTTAAAGTGAAAGGAGTATAGGAAGTATCGGAAGGTCTGTGTATCTGTGTAACTATGCAGTGTAGTTTGTTTATTGTACTCATTTTCCTTCAGTCATTCATTCTTTATTTCATTCATTCAGTCAGTCATTCTTTCATTCAGTCATTCTTTGTTTCATTCATTCTTTGTTTCATTTATTCATTCATGTTTCGTTCATGCATTTATTCATTTATTCAATCATTTATTTATTCATTTATTCATTCATTCATTCATTCATTCATTTATTCATATATTCATTCATTCCTTTCATTCATTCTTCCCTCCGTCCTATCTCTGTCCTTGCCTCACTGCATTCCACCAATCTCCCCTCTCTCTCTCTCTCACTCACTCTCTCTCGCTCACTCTCTTCTCATTCTAATTCTGTCAACTCTCTTGGGGCTTCCGACAGACAGACAGACGTACAGCTTTGTTATGACTGATGACTCTCTCTCTCTCTCTCTCTCTCTCTCTCTCTCTCTCTCTCTCTCTCTCTCTCTCTCTCTCTCTCTCTCTCTCTCTCTCTCTCTCTCTCTCTCTCTCTCTCTCAATATCTGTCTGCCTACCTACCCATACATCAATATATATATATGCCTACCTATATTTTCTCTGTATACTTGTCTGTTTATATATTACCTATCTATCGATCTATCTAATTATCTCTATCTATATATATCTGACTTCATTTCTGTCTGTCAGTCTATCTATCTTATCTATCTATCTGTCTATCTATCTTTATCTGTCTCTCGTTTTATCTTTTTCTCCCTTCCTTCTTTCCCCATCGATACTATCCTATTCTTCATTTCTTGTATCTCATTTATTTCATTTTTCTTTTTGTATTCTTTGTCTCCTTCGTTCGTTCCTTCCTTCCTTCCTCCCTTCTTCCATGCGTCACTGAGCCCTTCTTCCCCATCCTTCTTTCCTCTCCATTTTTCTTTCCCCTCCTTCTCTCCCCGTTTCCTTCCTTCTTTCCTTCCTTCATCCTTCCCACCCTTTTCCCCTCCATTCGTCCCTCAGTCCCTCCCTCTCACCCTCCCTCCCTTCCTCCTTCCTTCCTTTCCACCCTTCCTCCCTCCCGCCCTCCCTCCCTCCCTCTGTTTGCCTTCCTGAGCCCCTCTTCTGTTTCTTTCTCTCCTTTTCTTTCCGGTCCACTTGCCCTCCCCACTCGAGAGAGAGAGAGAGAGAGAGAGAGAGAGAGAGAGAGAGAGAGAGAGAGAGAGAGATTTCCTTCCGCCTCATTTTCATCCCTTATACAAAGTGAGAATAGGTACACACACACACACACACACACACACACACACACACACACACACACACACACACACACACACACACACACACACACACACACACAGCTTCCTTCCCCTTCTTATCTCCAAGAAAAAGATAAGAAAATAAAAATCATCCAAAGTCATCCCTGCCATTCAAGACGCGTAGAAGACGTGTATTGCTGTACCACGGAGAAATGGCGCTGAGTGCTTATTGTTAGGGGCCCCGGTCGATTGGTTGATGATGATGATAATGATGATGGATTCCTTTCCCTCACTACTTCCTCACCTTTCTCTATCAACATCATCATCATCATCATCATCATTATTATTTTCTTTTTCACCTCCTCATTCTCTTCCGTCCTTTATCCATTCTTCACCTCATTTTTCCAGTTCCTCTTCTTCTTCGTGTTCTTCCTCCTCCTCCTCCCCCTCCTTCTCCTCCTCCTCCTCCTCCTCCTCCTCCTCCTCCTCCTCCCTCACTTTCGATCTGTGATAGGCTGTGGATCACTGAGGGTCCCTGTTAGTCAAGTGACCACCATCGGGATTTTTTTAATGTACCAGGGGTCACTGCTTCAGGAGGAAACTTGTGTAATTGTCCCACATGGGAGAGTTCCATGTCTCAGTGGATTGAACGGAGCTAGGGCCTGATTGACTGCTGCCTACCTCAAAAGCGCCAGGCAAGGCTGCCGCGCCACCCCTAAACAACCACATTGTGCAGTTTGTAGTTTCCACGTTATGTCCACAGACTTCCCATAAACTCAATGTACCGGTTTATAATGTCATGCTGTAACTATTATTTTATTTATTTACTTTCTCTTTCAGGTTACTCAGTCGGGTAGCTTATAGACAAAGTATTATAGAATGTGACTTTTCCTTTCCAGTTTTTCCTATGAAATTTCCATGTCAGTTTTTCCATGCTGCATGGTGTTTTTTCTCGCTTTTTCCTGGAGGGTTTGGTGGTGGGGGGAGCCTTCTTGCCATACTATCCTTATCCTTCAGCATGTAGAGTTAGATCTTGTAGTCATAGTTTTCTCTGTAACAAGCAGCCTCGAAAGGACCATAGGGTCTGTTGCTGTTTGCTTTCCTATGTAATCCTCCTCCTCCTCCTCCTCTTCCTCCGCCATCACCCACCCCATCTTCTCCCTAATTTACTTCCCTTACCTCCTGCCTCTTCCATCTCTTAGTACTCCTCTCTCCTCCTCCTCCTCCTCCGCCATCACCCACCCCATCTTCTCCCTAATTTACTTCCCTTACCTCCTGCCTCTTCCATCTCTTAGTACTCCTCTCTCCTCCTCCTCCTCCTCCTCCTCCTCCTCCTCCATATCTTTCGCTCTTCCATACCCCCTACTCTTCACACCCATACCTCTCTCTCTCTCTCTCTCTCTCTCTCTCTCTCTCTCTCTCTCTCTCTCTCTCTCTCTCTCTCTCTCTCATACCTTTCCATCCTTAGTCCCATCCCCTCCATTATCTCCCTCCCCCAACGTCTCTTGTCTCCCTCCTCCCTCTCATTCTCACGCCCTCCCCCTCCCCTTCTCTACCCTACCCCTTCATATCCTCCCTCCCTCTTCCTCCCTTTCCTTCTCGCCTCACTCTCACCTCCCTCCCCCTTCTCCTTCCCCTCCAACTCACACCCCACCTTTCTCTCCCCTCCGTCTCCTCACCCCTCCGTTATCTCCCCTTACTTCTTCCTCCTCCCTTTCCCTCCTCACCTCTTCCACCCCACACCCTCTTTCTCTCACCCCTTCCTCCCCACTCATCAAATACCTCCCTCCCCCTTCATCCAGCTCTCTTTCTCTCCCTCCCTCCGCCCTTCTCGTCCATTACCTTCCTCCCCAACTTCCCCTTCTTTCCCTCTTTCCACCCCACACACTTTCTCCCTTCATCCTCCCCTCTCTTCCATTTCCTCCCTCCCCAACTTTCCCCCACCCCCTCCCCTTACCCCCACCTTCCTCCCCTTATCTCTCCCTCCCTCCTCCCCGCTACTCCATTATCACCCCCTGCTTCCCCCACCTTCCCCACCCCCACCCCCACCACAGAACAGCACTACAGGGCGGTGTTAAAGGTGATACCCTGTGCAGCAGCCTTTGTGTTGCTCGACCCTGCCCCACCTTGCGTATACCACCCCCACCTTGCGTATACCACCCCCACCTTGCGTATACCCCCACTTTGCGTATTCCCCCCACTTTGCGTATACTACCCCCACTTTGCGTATATCACCCCCCTCTTGCGTATACCACACCCACCTTGCTTATACTGCACCTGTTCCGCATGTCACACCTTTCTCACCTTGCGTATACCGAGTCTGCTTTTGCGTATACTCACTTGATACGCCTTTTAAGCATTTCCTGTCTTGATTCTTACGCTCCTTAAGGCTTCTCTTACGCAGCACCTTACGCAGGTCTTTATTCTTACGCTTTCTTAGTCTGGAGGTGGAAGATGAGGACGAGAGAAGATCTTAGTGAAAGAGAGAGAGAGAGAGAGAGAGAGAGAGACAGAGACAGAGACAGAGAGAGAAGGAAGAAGTTTGAAGGAAAGAAGAGGAAGATGGCAGAAGTAGGTAGAAAGGAGAGAGAGAGAGAGAGAGAGAGCATGGATCAGGGTAACGGCTCCCATGTGGCTCAGTCGTGTGCGTATATTTTCACCTCTAACGACCTGTTGGCGAGTACTGCACGCGTATAGGAAGCTCCCTAACACCTTTTCCGTGGCAACTTATCCTGGTTATTGCACCTTAGAGATTTTTTTTGTGTCAGTCTGTATCGTTCCCCTATCTATCGTTTTCATATCTATCGTTTTCTTATGTGTTAATCTATCGCTTTAATATCGATAGAGATTATATCACTAACGTATTTAATGTTATAGAGGTAATGGATAGACAAAATCGCTTAGAAAAAGGTGCTATGGATAGACAAAATAGCTCGGAAAAAGGTGCTACGGAGTGTCCAGTGGCATCTAGGATATTCGTTTTATTTATTTATTTACTTATTTTTTTTTTCTGTATCTGTCTTTCTGTGTATCTGTCTGTCTGTGTCTGTGTATCTGTCTATCTCTGTCTATATGTATTTATGTCTGTCTGTCTATCTTCCTATCTATCTATCCATCTGTCTATCTATCTGTCTGTCTATCTTTCTATCTATCTATCTATCTATCTGTCTATCTATCTGTCGATCTCTCTATCTTTATTCAGTTTTGTCACTATTTTCACACAGTTTCATTCAGTCCGCAACAGTCACTCCGACCAAAGCGAGTCGAAACAAGCTCTTTAACCCTTTCAGTCCAAGCACGTCATATTTAGGAGTATTATTGATCTAGGGTGGTGGTGAGAGACGCCTTCACGTGGTGGTACTGATGTGACGGGGCGGCGGTGGAGCTGCCTGGGTATACGAACGTCCCTCAGTCCCCTCCCTATCCCCCGAAAGGAGGATGGTGGACTGCTGAAGAATGGCAACTACTACTACTACTACTACTACTACTACTACTACGACTACCACCACCACCACCACCACCACCACCATAACTACTACTACTACTACTACTACTACTACCACCACCACCAGCATAACTACTACTGCTACTACTACTACTACTACACTTCTACAACTACTACAACATCGCTATTTAAGTAAAGGAACTAAAGGATCCATCATCATTACGCATTTCCTTCTCCTATACCTTCCCTAATCTGACCCCATCGCGTAGGTCATATACACAGAGGGTGTGCGTAAACAGAGGCGTAATGGCTGAATTGCGCTCGTTAATGGCCAGTTACGCATATATACGGGCGTTTGACCTGACCTGCTTGCGTGCGTAGGTCCAGTTTGGCGTATGTGGTGGCTGGATGATACGGTTTGCTGATGGGGTGGTCCTGATGCCACACACCCCACTCTCCCCCTCCCTTCCACAAGCCCTCACCTACCCCCTCTCCCTTCCCCCCACCTGATCTTCGCCCTCCCTACCTCCCCACCTAACCTCCATCCCGTCTCACTCTCCCCTCAACCCCACCCTCACCCTCCTTTTTTTCCCCCCACCCTCTTCCCCCCCTCCCAACTCTACCCTCCCCCCATCTCTCCCCATCCCTTTCTTTTCTCCTCCCCTCCTTCACCCAACCTTCACCCTCCCGCAACCTTCATCCCTACCCTCCCCCTCCTACCCCACAACTCCCCCCTTCCCCCATGACCACCCATTCCCCCTCCTCACCCTCATTTCGTTTTCATAAAGTGTTGTCCAGATTCTCTCTCTCTCTCTCTCTCTCTCTCTCTCTCTCTCTCTCTCTCTCTCTCAGTATTCTGTGGAGTGTGATAAGTTTTCGTACTCTCAGCCTTTGGGTTTTTTTTTCTGCGTCAAGGAAAGGTTTGGCTGTGTGACCTGACGGGTTGCGGTTCAGGTAGCGGGCTATTTTTGCACGGTTTAAACGCCTCATTACGATTGATGTGTGTGATGATGATTATGGTAGTGGTGGTGGTAGTGGTGGTAATGATGGTGGTGGTGGTGGTGGTGGTGGTGGTGGTGATGGTGGTGGTGGTGGTGTTGGTGCCGACAATGATGATGATGATTGACGACGACGATGATGGTGACGATGATGATGATGATTGACGACGACGATGATGGTGACGAGTGATGATGATGACGATGATAATGGTGATGATGGTGACGAACTCTGTGACTCCCATCCACATCAGCCGCAAATGAGATGGCAACACAAAATGCAGTGATGTGTGAAGCAGCTGATGAAGGGATGGTTAGGGGACCAGTGTGCATTACAGGGGGTACTCTTTCAATCACAATCAGGTCATGTCAACACACACTGCCGTATTAATGTGAGGATGGGGGAGACGGGGAGAGAGGGGAGATAGAGGGGTAAGGGTGGGAGAGTGAGGGTGATGGGAGAGGAGGATAAGGGTGAGGGGAGAAGGAATGGAGCGCGAGGGGAGAAGGAGAGGGAAGGATGGGGGAGATGTAGGAAAGAAGGATGAGGGGAGAGAAAGGTGTGGGGAAAGAGGGAGGGAAAGGTAAAGGGAGCGAAGGGAGTGGGGAGGGAAGGATATGGGGAGAAGGAGAAAGAAGGGAGAGGGGGAGAGTGAGGGGAGAAGAAGAAAGAAGGGTGAGGGGAGAGAAGGTTGTGGTGAAGTGAGGGGAGAGAAGAACAGGGGGAGAAAGAAGAGGGAATAAAAGGGAGGGGAGAAAAGGACGAGAGGGAAGAGTGATGGAGGGGAGGGTGACAGGAGAAGGAGTGAAAGGATTGGAAAGGATGAGGGAAGAAGAGAGGGAGAGGATAGGAGGTTGAGGAGGAGGGAGAGGGTAAAGGGGAAAGATAGGAGAGGGGTGAGGGAGAGAGAGAAAGGTGAGGGGATGATGGGAAATGGAGGAGAGAGAGAGAGAGAGGATGGGGGAAGGTGAAGGTGAGCGTTTTTAGAGGAGGATGGTGTGCATTATACATGAGCAGTGTTGTATATGTAATTACTGTACTTCATGTTTGTGCTAATGGCAGGATGTGCACTGCTGCTTGGATTATCTTGGTCTGTCTATCTGTCTATCTATCTATCTATCTGTATCTATCTATCTGTCTATCTATCTGTATCTATCTATCTCTCCCGTACTTGCTGTTTATACCATAATTTTTCTGTTCCTGCTTGAGACTTCTTTATTCAGTCCGTATTCTTGTAGGTTAAGGAAGTTCCCTAACACCTTTTCCTGAGCAACTTATTCTGCCTGTTACACCTTACCGTCCATATCTGTGTTACTCAAATAATTGCAGTATCGCCGTACCCTACATAGACAACGTACAAAGGAATATTAACCAGATGTATCCAAAAAATAAATCGCAAAGGAAGAGGCGTTAGGGAGCCTCCTTACCCGACGAGCATAAGGGCCTGTGTGTTCAGATTCTACCTATTCTTAACTCCTTTCATCTGGCGACTTTTTTTCTTATTCATTATTATTGTTTTTTATTTATTTTTTATTTTATTGTTGTAATGATGGCTTGGGGTCCTTTTGATAGTAGGTTTGGAGGTTTCGTAACACCTTTTCCTTTGCTGTTTATTCTGCACAGGACACCCTAATATCATCTTGTGTATATGTTATTGATGCAACTCTTTCAACACTAAAGCATGATAAGTAGCACACAAAAGAGGGTTAAGGTTTGGTAATGCAAAATAAGTCGCTGGTTAAATGGTGATACGACGCCTATTTTACGGGGCAATATGGAGATATGTTAGTGGGTAAAATAATGTTATGTACAACTGAAGAAGAATGATACAAGCAGAGATATGTTGAAATGGAGAAATGTTAATCGTAAGAGAGAAATATTGACGTCGCAGAGAGTATATTGCAAGGTATACGTGGCGCTGCGGCTGCTTCGAGTTGCGCCTCCAAATCTTACGAAAAATCTTAAGAAAATTTGGAGAATGCTAGTAGTTTCTATCCATAAATATTCCCAGCGTTTTTTCCAGTCTGTGGGTGAAGTAAGTGAAATGTTATGGGCTGGTACCGTAGAGTTTTGTGGCCGTGTTGTTTATAGCTCAAGGTATTTAGAAGTGTGAAGATAATTAACTAGTAATATACAGATCTGAGATAAGGTGTAAAGTGAAAAAGTAATTAAGAGAGAGAGAAGGGGAGAGAGGGAGGGAAGTAGGGAGGGAGAGGACTTAACTTCTTCGGTGCTCAACGTGCTCCCCTGGTTATGAAGGCAAAGACCATCAGCATTTTAAGGATCATCACCAATCCGACCAGCCGAATACCTGACCGCAACAGAACACCTCGAGTGAATGCCGTGGCTGGTCGGACCTTATATATGGCCAGGGTTTGGGGTGATCCTCGGCCGTGACACGCGTACACCCCGGCGTCACGCTTACCCACCCTTTCCACCAGCAGGTCACCCCACTTGGTCACATTTGCGCGGTCCCTCAGGCGCGGCACATTGGTCACCTCCTGGTAGCCCTTCACCCAGACCACTTTCTCCGGCGACGCTGCCCCAGGACACGCTAAAATCAGGTCCCGCCCTAAATCCGCCCTTACTCGAGTTAACAGACCAGGGGCTATGGGCGCTGTCACACCCGACCGGCCATACGCTTCCGCCGAGAGGATTTTGTTGTACGTGCCGTTAGCCGTGCGCACGAACACGTAGTAGTCGGAGGGGCAGGGCTGACGGCAGTAGCGGCGCACCTTCAGCGACTTGCGCGAGTGTAGGTGGAAGGGGAAGAGGGGGCTGGTGCAGGGGACGCTTTTGTACATCGCCAGGACCTCCTCTTGAGCCCTGGTTCTCTTGCCCCTCCCCTGCCCCTCTGTAGCCTTCCCCTGCCCTCCTTTGGCCTTCTCCTGTCCTCCTGTACTATTCCTTTGTCCTGCCGTGTCCTTCTGTCCTCCTGTGTCCTTACCCTGCTGTTCTTTGCTGTTTCTTTGCCCTCCCATGCCTTTCTTCTACCCTTCCGTGGCATTCCCCTGCCCTCCCCTGCCCTGCCTTCCTATGTCAGTCAGAACACATGCCCCGTACCTCTCCCGAACCCCAACATCATGGCATTTTGAACACGGCCCCCACTCGCCCCACACCACCCCCTGCCTCACCTCCAACTCAGCCACGTCTCTCTCTTTAGTCTCAGGCAGAGGTGTGGAGGGTGGCAGCGGTCCTTCCACTCTGTACTACCACAACGCCTCCACCTGTACCAACCACAAGTGCAGTACGGCGGAGGGGTGGCCGTGACAGGAGTACGTACCGGAGTGTTCCTTACGTACACTCACAAGTACCAGGGTCCCGTCACTCCTCACTACACCCCTGTCTCCACCCAACTGCACCCTCTTTAGTCTCCTCCTGCCCTTTCTCATGCCCCGCTGAATCTCCCTGCCCGTCTGCTGCTTGCCCTACTCACTGACCTTTTCGCCCGCCATAGCTGTCCTGCCCTTTGTGTTGTTCCCTTCATCCCACACCACCTCGTCCCTCATGCCCCTCTCACCCCCTAATACCTTCCCCTTTCCTCCACTTTCACCCTCCCCCTTACCTCCTCTCTCACCCTTCCCCTTCACTCCCCCCTCACCCTCCACCTTTCCTCTCTTTATACCCTCCACCTTCTTTCCTTTTTCACCCTTCCCATGCCCTCCCCCTTCACCCTCCCTTTTTCTCCCGATTCCCTTCCTCCCCATCCTCACCCTACCATCTCCGCCTTCCCCCAGAGGCACGAAGGACCAGGTAACGCTAGTCCTCTGAGTGAGTGGGTCCCTACAGGCCAGAGGGCAGGGGAGGGTCAGCAGCTCCTGCCCTTGCGGAACCACCATCACGCCCCGCGGAACCACACGCACAGGCCTCTCACTCCGGCGCTTCAGGCAGTCCACATACGCCTTATACTCCCTCGCCTCCTCCTTCAGCTTGTCTGCAGGAGGCGGGGTAGGGAGTTAAGACGCGTCCAGCACGGGGACCCTGACCTCCTCCAGAAGCAGAGACTGGAAGTGCCTCCTAATGGCCGTGTCTTCACCCTTACCACACGCTAACTACACGACCACCACCACCACCACCACCACACCCACACACACCTAACCAGACACTGTACCTCCCATCTTCTTAACAGTGAAATATTATGTTGAAATACCCGAACTTGCGACAGATGGGGCGTTGAAATATAGCGAACGAAAAATTTAGTGTTGGCCTACGAAAGAATTCAGATTACGAAAAATTATATTGTTCAAATCTTCTCGCTTTCAGAAATGTGGTGTTAAGAATGGCGATCATATAGTGAACCTTGAACAAGACATCCAGTGGGCTAGGGAGGAAGTAATGGGAGGATAGTAGGAGAGAGGATGGATAGATAGGTAGGATGGTAGGATAGGGTAGGCCAGGGCAGAGAGGGATTGGGGGTGGGATGGTTGGATAGGATTGGTCAAGGCAGAGAGGGATTGGAGGTAGGAGTGGTAGGGTAGGATATGTCAGGGCAGAAAGGAATAGGAGGTGGGATGGTTGGATAGGTGGGATGGTAGGGTACGATAGGTGAGGGCAGAGAGGGATAGGAGGGAGGATGGTAGGGTAGGGTAGGTCAGGGCAGAGGGATAGGAGGTAGGATGGTTGGATAGTAGGATGGTAGGGTAGTGTAGGTCAGGGCAGAGAGGGATAGGAGGTAGGATGGTTGGATAGTAGGATGGTACGGTAGGATAGATGAAGGCAGAGAGGGAGAGGAGGTAGGATGGTTGGATAGGTGGGATGGCAGGATAGGATAGGTGAGGGCAGAGAGGGAGAGGAGGTAGGATAGTATGATAGTTGGATAGGTAGGTTGGATAGGTAAAGGTAGACAGGAATAAGGTGATAATATAACCCTTATCTGTGTTATCAGGAAAAAATAATGAAGATAAGTGAAGATATATGACGTAAGGAAGAGGATAAGAAAAGATGGAAGAGGATGGGGTTACTTCGAGTTGAAAAAAATCGTCTTGGGTTTATCTATCTATCTATTGCCAGACGCCTCAATCCCGTTCGGGGTGGCCACAAACAAATCGCCTCCACGTCGCCCTGTCCCCCGCCATTTCACTGCCCAGCTCCCAACTCACATCCCGCCTGTCTCGTATACCTCTCCACCCCACCCCCCCATCTCATCCTCGGCCTCCCCCTCTTAGGTTTAGCAGCGAGTAAAATAGGGAGGATCGTTATTGTCTTTACTGCTTTATTGATTTTTGCCAGTTAAGTAAAGGACCTGTCTGTTGATCTGCGAGAATAAATAATACTTATAAAAAATAAAGTAAGAAAAATAAGCCCTCTCGTACGTAAGTTTTATTTATTTATTTATTTATATATTTATTTATTTATTTTAAAAGGAATTATAAAAAGAAGAGAGGAGAGAATTTCCTTGTGTTTCTTATTCTGTCTTTTGTTCTTAGGAAAAGAAAAATAAGCGTAAGTTAGTTTGTCAGAGAGAGAGAGAGAGAGAGAGAGAGGGAGAGAAACAAGGTGAGATCTAAATTATCTCGTTAAGTATTATTTAGGGATCAATAAACGTTACAGGGGAAATTACTTCAATCGTAGCCAGGACGTTTAGCTGGTATTAGTGTGAGGGGAGAGGAGGGGAGGGGTGAGGGGAGACGAGGAGGAGGAGGAGGAGAGGTGAAGGGAGAGGAGGAGGAAGGGAAAGGAGGAGGAGGGAAGGTGAGAGAAGAAGAGCGGGGAAGGTGAGGGATGAGGGAGGGGAGGGTAAAGGTAGAGGATGATAGGAGAGAGGGGAAGGGCGGAGGGAGAAAGTGGAAGAGTGTGAGGGGAGATGGGGAGGGGAGTAAAGGGTGAGAGGATGATAGGAGATAGGGGGAAAGGTGAGGGGAGGGAAGGAGGGGGGGAGAAAAGGAGGAGTACGAGAGAGAAAGGTGAGGAGGATGAGAGGTGAGGGGAGGGAAAAGGAAGAGGATGGTAATGGAAAGGGGAGGGAGGGAAGTGGGGAGGAAAGACAGAGAGGGAGAGAGAAGAGTGAAGAGGAGGGAAAGGTGAGGAAAGAGAAGAGTCAGGGAAGTGGAGGTAAAAGGTGAGGGGGGGGGAAGGAGGAGGAGAGGATTAGAGGGGTACAGAGAAATGGGAAGTGTGTGTGTGTGTGTGTGTGTGTGTGTGTGTGTACACGCCAGCTAGTTGTGTTATGAGGGCGTGAGTAGGTACATTAGCAGGAGAGAGAGAGAGAGAGAGAGAGAGAGAGAGAGAGAGAGAAGCACTATATTCAGAGGGGTAAAGAGGGAGGAAGAAGGGATTGAAGTGAGTGAGGAGGAAGTAAGAGGATAGGGGAGGGAGGGAGGAAGGAAGGAAGGAAGGAAGGAAGGAAGGAAAGAAGGAAGGAAGGAAGGAAAGAAGGAAGGAAGAAAGAAAGGAAGAGTAGGATTGAGGAAAAGATTAAGGGAGAAGACGGAGAGAAGAACATGAAGGAAGGAAGGCAAGAAGGAAGGAGGAGGAAGAGGAGGAGGGAGTGAAGGAAAAAGGGAGAAGGAGGGAAGGAAAGGGGAAAATGAGGTAGAGGAGGGAGAGAAAATGAGAGAAAATAGAGAATCGGAGGAAAGAAAGAGGAAAAGTAGGAAGCAATGAAGGAAGGAAGAGGTTGATGAAGTATGGAAAAAGGGAGAGAGAGAAAAAGGGAAGGGAGGGGGGGAAAGGGAAGAGGAGGAGGCTTGAGGGGGATTATAAGATAGGGAGAGAGAGAGAGAGAGAGAGAGAGAGAGAGAGAGAGAGAGTGAAGTGGAGGTAGAGTTTGGCATTAGAGTAAGAGAGGAGAGATGAGGAGGTGAGTGAGGTAAACCGTGAAGGAGAGGGAGGGAAGTTGAGGGGAAGAGGAGGAGGGAAGGAGAGAGGAGGAGGAGGGGGAGAGTTGGATGGAGGGAAGGATGAGAGTTAAAAGAAAGTGTTAGAGGAGGGGAGGGGAGAGGAGAGGAAAGAGAGAGAGAGAGAGTAGAGAGGAGGAAAGGGAGAACGTGAAAGAGAGTGTGGATAGAGAGGAGATGATAACCGTGAAAGAGAGGGGAGAAGAAAGAGAATAAAGGGAGAAGGAGAGAAAAGAGAGGCGAATGGTACCCCGTAAAGAGAGAAGTGGTGTTAAAGAGTGGATGAGAGAAGAGGAGAGGAGAGGAAGAGTGAGGAAAGGAGAGAAGAGAGGAGAGGAAAGGAAAGGAGAGGAGAGGAGAGGAAAGGAAAGGAGAGGAGAGGAGAAGAAAGGAAAGGAAAGGAGAGCAGAGAAGAAGAAAGGAAAGGAGGGAAGAGAGGAGGGGAAAGGAAAGAAAAGGAGAGGAGAGGGGAGTAAAGGAAAGGAGAGGAGGGGAGATGAAGAGGAGACAGGAGGATGGGAGAGGAGGTAAGGGGAGATGAGGTGCGAGATAAAGATAATGAGGTAAAGAAAATGGTTACGTAAGGACTCACTGCTTTATTATTACTAGTCCAAAAATAACACAGCCTCCGAAGATAAAGGAAGGCAAGGAAAAAAAATAATTACCATTTTTTATTAACCTTATTAAAATTACTCTAGACGCGAAAATAATGCGACACGAATTTTAATAGGATACGAAAATTTAACGCGAAAATATTGCGACGCGAATTTTATAACATGGCGCACGAAAATAAATGGAGGCGAAAAACTTGTGTACTGGTAATGTATATTTTGAGAGAGAGAGAGAGAGAGAGAGAGAGAGAGAGAGAGAGAGAATGGTTTCCAAGATTCTGTTATGAAAGTATATATCCGTGTGTGTGTGTGTGTGTGTGTGTGTGTGTGTGTGTGGTAAAGGAGAATGAGGGGGAAGGACAGGAGAAGAATGAAGAAAGAATCCACTCAGTAATGGAGGGGGGGGGAGAAAGGAGGGGGGAAGAAGAAGGGGAGCTGAGGCAGGAGGGGAGAAGAAAGTAAGAGGGAGGGGAGAGGAGGGAGGATAGAAGGGGGGGATGGTGGGAGGGAGGGAGGGGAAGTGAGTTGAGAATGCAGTGGGAGATGGAGGAGGGGAGAAGTGGAGTTAAGGGGAAGGAGGAGGGGAGAGGGGGGGTGAGGGGAAAGGAGGAGGAGGAGAGGGAGGAAGGGAAGGAGAAAAAGGAGAGAAGACGGAAGAGCGCAGAAGAACGAGAGAGGCGAGAAGGAATATGGATGTTGAGATTGGGCGAAATTGGGTCGGGTAGAGTATTTTGTGTGTGCGTGAGTGTTGATGGAGAGAGAGAGAGAGAGAGAGAGAGAGAGAGAGAGAGAGAGAGAGAGAGAGAGAGAGAGAGAGAGAGAGACTTGGTTAGGTAGGAGTAAGTGAAATGGGGTGGGAGTGGTCCGTAGATTTTAACATTCTTTTTTTTTTTTTTTTTTTTTTTTTTTTCTCTCTCTCTCTCTCTCTCTCTCTCTCTCTCTCTCTCTCTCTCTCTCTCTCTCTCTCTCTCACACTACTCCACTACCCAAATGTTTTCTTACACCGTCCATTATTACCTTCTCTCGTGTACACATTTTTCTCAAAGTCATTTTTTTAAATTCTCTCACTCTCTTTGCTTTGGATTCTTTGTTTCGTTTCTTCACACACACACACACACACACACACACACACACACACACACAATACGAATCTGTAAGTAAAACGAAGCAAAAATAAAGAGAAAGAAAAACAGGCCCCAGTAAAGAGATTAATAAAGGAGGCTGTGAGTAAAACACCTGAGGAAATATGCTCACCTTAATCCCAGGTAATTAGGAGGGAAGGAAGGTAGGTAGGTAGGTGGGATAGAGGAAGGATGGAAAGAAGGACGGAAGGAAGGTAAGTAGGTGGGAGAGAGATAAGAAGGAATGTAGGAAGGAAGGTTGGTAGGTAGGTAGGTAAGTAGGTAGGAGGGAGGAAGGATGGAAAGAAGGACGGAAGGGAGGTAGGTAGGTGAGAGGGGGTAAGAAGGAAGGAAGGTAGGTAGATAGGAAAGGGGGAGGAAGGATGGAAAGAAGGACGGAAGGAAGGAAGGTGGGTAGCTGGTGGGTGGGAGGAAAAGAGGGAGGTAGGGAGGAAAGAAAGGATGGATTGATGGATGGATGGAAGGCAAGGAAGGAACGAATAGCGAAAGGAAGGAAATTAGAATGGATGGATGGATGGATAAGTAAGAGACAAGAAATAAATAGATCAAACAAGGAAGGAAGGAAGCAAGCAAGCAAGGAAACAACCAACCAACCAGGGATGGATGGATGAAAGAAGGGAAGGAATGAAGGAGGGAAAGAAGGAAGGACGGAAGGAAAGAGAGAAGTGAGAGAGAATGGATCATGATGAAGGAGGGCGCAGCAGAAGGGGAGATAACAAGAGACTGATGAAGGAAATAAGATGAGAGAGAGAGAGAGAGAGAGAGAGAGAGAGAGAGAGAGAGAGAGAGAGAGAGAGAGAGAAATAATAATAATAATAATAATAATAATAATAATAATAATAATAATAATAATAATAATAATAATAATAAAAATAAAAATAATGTGAAACGTGGGTACCAGAATCCGTAGATTTTTTGCGTCGTGCCTTGCTGCCTCAACCTCGATCCAATTTAATTCTGAGTGTGTGTGTGTGTGTGTGTGTGTGTGTGTGTGTGTGTGTGTGTGTGCGCGTGTGTGTGCTCTCTCTCTCTCTCTCTCTCTCTCTCTCTCTCAAACTTTGCTGAGACGTGTGTGGGAATGTCATTAAGAAGTGTTCCAGGAAAAACTAATATCCACAACTTTTGTTTCTTTCTCTTGTTTTCGTACGCAATTTTTTCTGACGCATTGTTTTTCTCTTAAGAATTTTTCACTTACGCAATTTTATTTTCTTGACGCATTTTTAGATACTTATTTAATTTTATTGTTACGTGTTTTTATTTTATGTATGGATGTTGTATTGTAGCGTCCTCATTTTTCGTACGCATTTTTCGTACTCATCTTTACTGGTACGAAATTGTTCTTCCGTGCGCATGTCTTACGCATTTCTTATTTCTTACGCAATTTTGTACGCATTTTTATTGTCTTACGCATTTTTCCCTACGTATCATTATTTTACGTTTTCTTTAATTTTCCCCGTATTTTTTCGTACGCATTATAAATTTCTGAAAAAAATCAGTTTATTACGCATTTTTCGCTTTTTGTGGATTTTTATATCATCACGTATTTACATTTTTTCAGTCATATTTATCTGCCAATTATATCATCAGTTTTATTATTATTATTATTATTGGTTTACAGATCCATTGATTTATAGATGGTATATTTTCAAGTTTTTATGTATCAATGTTTGTGTGTATGTATGTTTGTATGTATGTATGTGTATATATGTATGTATGTATGTATGTATGTATGCAGTTATTTACTACTTATTTATGGTCACAAAATAATCAAAAGAAAATTTAATCCGTACTGCGGGAGGTATTATTTTTAGCCTCTTCACCACGACGACGCACTTCCTGTTTTATTCCTGCATCCTCCTGACGATTTATGTAAGTGAAAAGACGATTTGTAGTGGGGGTGTTAAAAGTGTGTGTGTGTGTGTGTGTGTGTGTGTGTGTGTGTGTGTGTGTGTGTGCGCGTGTGTGTGTGTGTGTGTGTGTGTGAGAGAGAGAGAGAGAGAGAGATGAACATGACAGTGATGAATGAGGGTGAGAGAAGGTGATATATTGTGCAGTGAGAGAGTGAGAAAAAGTGAGAGAGGGATGAAGTAGAGTGAGATGGGCACAGGAAGGAAGGATGGAGAGAGAGAGAGAGAGAGAGAGAGAGAGAAAGAGAAAGAGAGAGAGAAAGGAAAAAGGAGAGGGTTATAAATGAGAGAGATAGGGCGTGATGATGAGTGAGCAAAGAGGACAAGAAGAGAGAGAGAGAGAGAGAGAGAGAGAGAGAGAGAGAGAGAGGAGGGGGAGAATGATAAATGGCTGGTAAAAGAGTGAGAAGCGATCAAGATGGGATTGGGAGAGAGAGAGAGAGAGAGAGAGAGAAACAGAGACAGAGAGACAGAGACAGAGAGAAGAAAATTAAAAAAAGAAACAAGAAAATCAAGAAGAAAAGATGATAGTCAGAAATGAAAATAATACACTCCCTTAAAAGAAAATCTCTCTCTCCCATTGGCCGACACCTGGACCAATCAGAACAGGTGATAGGGAGCCAATCACCTGTCGGCATGTGTTAAGGTGCGTAATTAAAGTGTCAGACGGGCGTATATGGGAGAGGGTGATTGGGTGGGGTTGCGTAAGTGGGGGTTTGAAGATTGCGTAAGTGGATATCTGTGTGTGTGTGTGTGTGTGTGTGTGTGTGTGTGTGTGTGTGTGTGTGTGTGCGAGAGAGAGAGAGAGAGAGAGAGAGAGAGAGAGAGGTCTAATTTTAAATACTGAATATTTGAATTTAAATATTGCGTAAGTGAATATATGGATTTAAATATTGCGTAAGTGAATACTGGAATTTAAAGATCTCGTAAGTAAATATTTGAATTTAAAGATTACCTAAGTGAATATTTGAATTTAAAAATTGCGTAAGTGAATATTTGAATTTAAAGATTGCGTGTGAATATTTGAATTTAAAGATTGCGTGTGAATATTTGAATTTAAAGATTGCGTAAGTGAATATTTGAATTTAAAGATTGTGTACGTAAATATTGCGTAAGTGGGTGATCGTACGTCTGATTCTAATAACTGCGTAAGTGTGTTGCGTAAATAAGCGTAGGTACGTGTGAAGTTCTTGCCATGAATATATATAATAAAATCGTATGTGAGTGAGGTGGAGGGGGAGAGAGGGAGGGGAAGGCCAAGGATGAGATGGAGGGATGGAGTGGACAGGTATATGAGAGAGGGGGGGGGTATGAATTGGGAGCAAGGCAGTGAAATGGCGTGGGACAGGGTGACGTGGAGGCGATTTGTTTGTGGCTACCCCGTA
>NC_136958.1:4611659-4626659 GCF_032717465.1 Coenobita brevimanus | reverse complement strand
TACCTAACATAATTAAATATCAGCTAGCAATAATCAGTAAAGGGATTTGTGGGAATATATTTACTAGTGATTCTGCTTTGTGTACTTCATTTTTGCGAGTACCTGAAGTGCATTATTATTATTTTTTATTGAGTTGGAAACAAAGGGACATTTATACTGTATATGAGATATTCCAGTGCTACTCGCCACTCCCTACTCTTATGCCGATATTGTGTGTGTGTGTGTGTGTGTGTGTGTGTGTGTGTGTGTGTGTGTGTGTCATTTCTCTCTCTCTCTCTCTCTCTCTCTCTCTCTCTCTCTCTCTCTCTCTCTCTCTCTCTCTCTCTCTCAAAAAACAAACTTACATATACATACAAATTAAATAGACGAAGGAGTGACGAGAACATGATTAGTAAGAATTAATTCGGTGGATCTAAGATGATTGGCAAGATTAATCCAATTTCTTATAAGATTACTGGGCATGATGATTCAGCGCTAGACTGCTTAGACGCGTACATACAGGCACGCGTACACACTGACACGTACACACACACTTGCACACACCGACACGTACACAGACACACACATACACACACACACACACACACACACACACGAGAGAGAGAGAGAGAGAGAGAGAGAGAGAGAGAGAGAGAGAGAGAGAGAGAGAGAGAGAGAGAGAGAGAGAGAGAGAGAGAGAGAGAGAATAACTTAAAGAACAATTTTAAAAGCCGACTTCTCATCTCAAACGCCTATAATATCAAGCTTCAATTTAAACGGTGAAAATCATGCCTTAATTTTGTCTTTCTAATTAACTCAGATAATATTTTAACGCTTTGCATTTTTTCCATAAAGTAACTCTTCAATCTAGCCGTTGTATCATCTGTTTATCTGTCTGTCTGTCTATCTGTGTGTCTATCTGTCTGTCTGCCTGCCTATGTCCCAGTCAGTCATTTTATATCTATCTGTCTGTTTATCAATCTTCTCTTTGTCTTTCTGTCACTCTATATCACAAAACGCCAAACATCCGACGTCATTCACTCCCTCACACCACTTCACGCTGCCCTCCCTCATGCACCGACCCCCTTTCTTCATCCATTTCCCCCTCTCTCCTATTCTCTCTCACGTCATTCATCCTTCACCTTCATTTTACACCCTTTTCCTAACCTTTTCATCCCCACGTTTTGAAAGCAGCTAAAACTGCTGCAGAGCCGTATACAGTACTTCAATCTTCATTCTAATTTATCCTCAGGTTGTTAATTGGTTTACTTTTTATTATTTTTCCAGGTAAGTCCACACGCAGTCCTCAGGGAACGGATCTCCTACGCTTCTGTGGTGAGTGTTGTCCTTAGAATTATCGTCCACGTTTCGCTCCCGTACGTCAGAGTTGGAAATATTTGAGTGTGTTTTTCCCTTGCTAAGAAAGGATGTAAGAAAGTGTTAAAGAAGGATGTAAGAAAGTTTTAAGGAAGGATTTAAGAAAGTGTGAAGGAAGGAGGTAAGAAAGTGTTAGGGAAATTATTTGTCTCTCCAGTATTGTCCCATCCTTCCTCTGAACTATGTAAAATAAATAACCAAATAAATAAATAAATAAATACTAATTCAGCTGGAAGTGATGAAACTCTCTGACAATTCAAGGTGACTGAACGATAATTGTGGTGACCATTTCATCTACTTTCGTCATTATTATATCTATCTACCCACCTTTCTTCATATCAACCCCTCCATATTCTATCTATCACTACCCTTATCATTCGTTTCTAATTCCTTCTTAAGTTACGCTCAAACGTCTTAAATTTAACCTAAAGAACTAACCCCACCCTTGAGCGTCGTCTTTTTCACCTATTGAGTCTGGCCTTAAAACTTCGCCCCTAAAAATTCCTCCTCCTCCTCCTCCTCCTCCTTCTCCTCCTCCTCCTCCTCCTCCTTAGATGCAAAAATATGCCTTTATAACGACTTCGGCCCCAAGATCGCGAAGTCCCCCCCTCACCCCCCTTCACCTACCCCCCTTCACCTCCCCCTACCCCCCCTTCACCTCCCCCTACCCCCTCTGTCACCCCTACCCCTCCGTCATACCCCCTACCCCACTTCCCTACCCCTCTCTCACCCCCATCCCATCTCACCCCCAACTATCCCCTTCCCCTCTCCCTTTTCCTCCATCCCCCTCTCCTCCCCCTCCCCCCCCTCAGTCTTAAAGATGCTGCAGGATGCGGTGCCCCTACTCTTAGTTTTACCCCTCCACTCCACCCCCTCTTGCTCCCTCTTTCCCCACTCTTTCTGCTTTCCTTTTCCGTCTGCTCGTTTCCCGTCTCTTTCCCCCTTTCCCCTCATTTTCCCTTCTGTTTCCTTTTTCCCCTCCTCCCCCGTTTTCTCCCCTTTCCCCCTCCCTTTTTCTCTTCTTCCTCTTTTTCTTGTCCTCTCCATTTTCTTCCTCTTTTTTCTCGCTCTCTCCTCTTTTATGGTGCCCTCCACCAACCTCTCCACCCCCACCACCACCACCTTCCTCTCTTTTCCTCTTCATTGCCCCTCTCTTTCCTCTTCAGTGCTCCTCTCATTCCTCTTCATTGTCTCTCTTTTTCCTTTTCATTGCTCCTCTCCTTCCTTTTCAATGCTCCTCTCTTTCCTCTTCATTGCTCCTCTTTTTCCTCTTCATTGCTCCTCTCTTTCCTCTTCATTGCTCCTCTTTTTCCTCTTCATTGCTCCTCTCTTTCCTCTTCATTGCTCCACTTTTTCCTCTTCATTGCTTCTCACTTTCCTCTTCATTGCCTCGCTGTCTTTCCTCTTCATTGCCTCGCTGTCTTTCCTCTTCATTGCTTCTCTCTTTCCTCTTCATTGCATCTCTCTTCCCTCTTCATTGCTTCTCTTTCCTCTTCATTGCTTCTCTCTTTCCTCTTCATTGCTCCTCTCTTTCCTCTTCATTGCTCCTCTCTTTCCTCTTCATTGCTTCTCTCTTTCCTCTTCATTGCTTCTCTCTTTCCTCTTCATTGCTTCTCTCTTTCCTCTTCATTGCTACTCTTTCCTCTTCATTGCTACTCTCATTCCTCTTCATTGTCTCTCTCTTTCCTCTTCATTGCTCCTCTCTTTCCTCTTCATTGCTTCTCTTTCCTCTTCATTGCGTCTCTCTTTCCTCTTCATTGCTCCTGTCTTTCCTCTTCATTGCTCCTGTCTTTCCTCTTCATTGCTCCTGTCTTTCCTCTTCATTGCTCCTGTCTTTCCTCTTCATTGCTCCTGTCTTTCCTCTTCATTGCTCCTGTCTTTCCTCTTCATTGCTCCTGTCTTTCCTCTTCATTGCTCCTGTCTTTCCTCTTCATTGCTCGTCTCATTCCTCTTCATTGCTCCTGTCTTTCCTCTTCGTTGCTCCTGTCTTTCCTCTTCGTTGCCTCTCTCTATCCTCTTCATTGCTCGTCTCATTCCTCTTCATTGCTCCTGTCTTTCCTCTTCGTTGCTCCTGTCTTTCCTCTTCGTTGCTCCTGTCTTTCCTCTTCGTTGCTCCTGTCTTTCCTCTTCGTTGCCTCTCTCTATCCTCTTCATTGCTCCTGTCTTTCCTCTTCATTGCTCGTCTCATTCCTCTTCATTGCTCCTGTCTTTCCTCTTCGTTGCTCCTGTCTTTCCTCTTCGTTGCCTCTCTCTATCCTCTTCATTGCTCCTGTCTTTCCTCTTCATTGCTCGTCTCATTCCTCTTCATTGCTCCTGTCTTTCCTCTTCATTGCTCCTGTCTTTCCTCTTCATTGCTCCTGTCTTTCCTCTTCATTGCCTCTCTCTATCCTCTTCATTGCTCCTCTCTTTCCTCTTCTTTGCCTCTTTTTCCTCCTCAGTGCTTCATTTTTTCCTGTTCATTGCCTCTCTCTTTCCTCGTCATTGCTTCTCTCTTTCCTCTTCATTGCTTCTCTCTTTCCTCTTCTTCCTGTCTTCTCTCCTCCATTTGTCTTCTTTTTCGTACTCTTTTCTTTAATTTTCTCTCTCTCTCCACTCCCTTCTTAAAGACGTTTCAGGACTCAGTGCGACGCTTCTCTCTCTCTCTCTCTCTCTCTCTCTCTCTCTCTCTCTCTCTCTCTCTCTCTCTCTCACACACACACACACACACACACACACACACACACACACACACACACTTTTATGCCCCTTCTTCTCTGTTCCCTCCCTTTCCTTTCCTTTAAGTCCTCCCTTCCTTTTGTCATTTCCTTCCCTTTGTGCTCACTTCCTCCCTTTAGTTCCGCCCCTCTGATATTCTTCCTTTATTGAACTATCTCCCTTTTTTTCCTTTTTTTTTTTCCTTTATTGACATCTCTCCCTTTGTCAACATTTATTTACCTTTATTTACGTCTCCCTTTTTTCTTATTATTTTCCTTTATTGACTTCTCTCCATTTTCCCCCCATCATTATTGTCCCTTGCTTAAACCCTCTCCCTTTCCTCCCTTTTTATGTAGTTGACTTCTCTCCCTTTTTGTCATTATTTACTCTCTCCCTTTATTGCTCTTCCTCCTTTATTGGCCATTTTATTTTTTTGGTGTTTTTATTTCATTTAATACCTTATCCCTTTTTTTTATTGTTTATTTCTTTATTGACCTCTCTCCCTTTTATTCTTCCTTGTTAATTTTCTTTCCTGTCTTATTTCTTTTCCGATCATTTTTATTACCCTTTATTGGCTGCTTTCCTTGTTTATCTTTATTTTTCTTTATTTGCTCTAATTTTTATCTTTCCTTTATCGGCAGCTGTCCTCTCTTTTCCTTCTCTTTATTTCTCTCTTTTCTCACTCCTCCTTTATTACTCCTGTCTCTTTTTTTTGTCATTGATTTTCTTCCTCCAAAAACTCTCCAATTTTCTTCCTCCAAAAACTCTCCAATTTTCTTCCTCCAAAAACTCTCCAATTTTCTTCCTCCAAAAACTCTCCAATTTTCTTCCTCCAAAAACTCTCCAATTTTCTTCCTCCAAAAACTCTCCAATTTTCTTCATCGTTCCTTTATTGGTTCCTGTCCTCTTTTTTTTTCTCTCTCGTTCCGCTCTTTTTCTCTTTCTTTTCTTTTTCTCTTTCATTTCTCTTTTCCTCATTCTTTTCTCTTTTTCTCTTCCATTTCTGTTTTTCTTTCTTTTTTTTCTTTTCCCTTTCTTTTTCTCTTTAATTTCTCTCTTGTCTTTCCGCTCTTTTCTCTTTTTCTTTCTTTTCTCTTTTTGTCTTTCTTTTCTTTCTCTTTCTCTCTCTCTCTCTCTCTCTCTCTCTCTCTCTCTCTCTCTCTCTCTCTCTCTCTCTCTTTGCGTTATTTCTTTCATTCCACTCTTTTTTTTTCTCTCGGTTCCTTTTCTCCTTTCCGCTCTTTGTCTCTCTCCTCTCTATTTCTTTTCTCCCTTTTCTCTTTTCCTCTCTTTTCCCTTTTTCTGTTTCTTCTTGTTACCTTTCTTTTTCTCTTTTTCCTTTTTTCCTCTTTTTGAGTCTCTCTCTCACACACACACACACACACACACACACACACACACACACACACACACACACACACACACACACACACACACACACACACTCCCCTTTCATGGAGGTTAGTGAAGCGTGCACCTAACCCTTCCATTTCGAAACACCGTTACTAAAATAAAAATTAAAAAAAATATATATATGTGAAAGTAGCAAGGAGAAAAAATATATATGTATCCTCGGTCTGAAAGGGTTAATTTTTTTTTTTGGTGACGTCATCCAGGATTGTTCATTTTATTTTGGTCTTCCACATTATTACTTTTTTTGTCAGTTTGAGTATTTCTTATATTTTCGTTCTAAAAAAATATAAAGTTAATGTTTCCAGTGTGTATGTCTGAACACGAGGAATTCACGGGTTTAGATAGATAGGTGGGTAGTTGGAGAGATAGATAGGTAGATAGATAGGTAGATAGGCTGACAGATAAACATTGATAGATACTAATATGTTGTAGATTTAGATAGATAGCCAGACAGACAGATAGAGAGATATAGATAGATAGATAGGTAGATAGATACTAATATATTAAATAGATAAATAGATAGATAGACACCAATATATTTTAAAGATGTGGGTTCGTAATTATCTTGATGTGTCAGGGGGCCGTGAGAGTACACCCTGTTAAAAATGAAAGTGTGGAAATGATGGTGTGTGTGTGTGTGTGTGTGTGTGTGTGTGTGTGTGTGTGTGTGTGTGTGTGTGTGTGTGTGTGAGTGTTTTGTTTCCTATCTGTCTCTGTATCCAGATGCCTCAGTTCCGTAAGGGGTGGCCGCAAACAAATCGCCTCCATGTCGCCCTCTCTCCTGCTATTTCGCTGCCCTCCCCCGAACTTACAACCCCCCCCTCTCCCTCTTCTACCTATCTGTTCCATCCGTCCATCTCATCCTCGGTCTTCCCCTCCCTCATATACCTCTCTACCATCTCATCCCTGGCCTCCCTTTCCCTTATATACCTCTCTACTCCCTCCCTCCATCTCATCATCGGTCTCCCCCACCCTCGTCCCTCCTCTACCCCACTCACACTCCTAGTTAGTCTCTCACTTTTTTCCCACAAGAACAAAGGGAAGTTCATATTGCTGCATTTACCTGGCATCTTAAGACGCAGGTAAAATCTTCCTCAAATTCTTAATATTTCCTATACTCTCCTCACTCTGACTTGGCCTAAAATTATCATCTCTCTATCCTGAATTGTGGGTGGTAGTAGGAATGTAACACTGGAATGTGTTGCTAGTCACGAAGAAGTGCTGTGGAAAGGATGTAGGTTCTTAGCATTTGGTATAGTGTGTGTTACGGGAAATACGGTGAGAGAGAGAGAGAGAGAGAGAGAGTGAGAGAGAGAGAGACGAATTACGTATCTCGTTTTCTTGAAGCTTTGCCATCTTAATTACTTGTCTTAAGAAAACGACGAATGAAGAAAACGATAAACATCAACACAATTTACTTTTCATTTTTATTTACCTGTAACAAAACCGAGGCACACCTGACTCTTATATGATTCTGAGTCATTTAATCTTACTTTGACTTTTTGACTCACTAAATATTGCTGACTGGCTGACTCACACCTAGCCTAACTCATCCCAGACTCTCGCTGACTCAAGCATAGACTGACTCATCCCAGACTCATTGACTCAAACCGCAGCCTGACTCATCCCAAACTCATGCTGACTCAAATTCCAATCAAACCTGACTCAACTCCGACTTTCTCTGACTCAGTTCCACTCTGACTTATCCCAAACTCTCGCTAACTCAAGCATAGTCTGACTCATCCCAAACTCATTGACTCAAACCCCAGCCTGACTCATCCCAAACTCTCGCTGACTCAGACGCGCTCTGACTCACCTCAAACTCGCTGACTCAAACCCTTTCAGAGTTACCCCAAACCCACGCAGACTCAAACCCCAGTCTAACTTGACTCATCCCAAACTCTCGCTGACTCAAACCCACTTTGACTCACCCCAAGCTCTCGCTGACTCAAACCCCAGTTAAACCTGACTAATCTCAGACTTTAGCTGACTCAAACCTGGCCTGACCGACTCACAGGCACTGACTATCCCACATCCTCGCAGACCTATCGTAAACTCCTTCTGACTCAGTCTTATTCACTTCACCTTACTGACTCAGCTTGTTCTTAATGACTCTGACCTACTTTGACTGACTGACTCGTACTGACTATAATTTACTCAGATACATAATTTGTACTGATTGTTTGATACTAACTTTCTTACTGACTATTTATAAGAGGCTGTTGGTATGACTTACTGACTCTTACCATGGCTTACTGACTCTCACTATGAATTACTGACTTACTATGACTTACTGACTCACTGTGACGTACTGACTCTTACTATGACTTACTGACTCTTACTATGACTCTGACTTGCTGACTTACTATGAGGCTTACTTTGACTTAATATCTTTCACTGACTCTTACAGTGACTCGTACTGACTCTACTGACTCACCGCGCCACAGAGACGATGACGAGGAGGTTCCCTAGCACCGAAGCCAGTATGACCGCGCCCATCACCAGCCCCTTCAGCACGAGGACGCCCACGGTCACCCACGCCCCGCCCACGCCCTCCCCCACCACCCACGACTCAATGCGACTCGTGGGCGTGGGCAGCGGCGACTCGGGGTTGACGTGGGACTCCGGGGTGAGGATGACGACGGAGGGGTGGTGGGCGGGGAGAGAGCTGTAGTTCAGGAGGAGGCCGCCCACGCCCGTACCCACGCCCTCATCTTCGCCCAGGGTCATGTTCGTGGGCGTGGAGGTCATTATCATCATGTTTGGTCGGTCGGTCGGGAATTCGGTCGGTCAGTCGGGTCGGGTCCGGATGCAAAGCGGTCACATTTTTCGGTCAGTCACATCGCGACACCGTATTTCGGGAGGTCGTAAACAGAGACCCAATCCATCACTGTTTTCTAATTTGGTTTTTGTGGCACATTGTTTTCTATTTATCTCCGGGGTTATCTTTCCTCCCTCCCTCCTCCCCGCCAACCCCCTCCCGAGGGGTAGGAGAGGCGCGCACACACAGACGCACACACGCACACACACAAGGCGGAGGGAGACGGTAAAGACACGTCCTCTCCCTCCCACGGCCGGCGGGTGACTGAGGGGCTTCGAACTCGCTCGCTCGAAGTACACAGACGCGAATTGAAGACGGGGAGGCGGAGAAGATTATAATTTGGGGAAGATAATGGAGAAGAGGGGGAGATAAAGATAGGTGAAAGAGAGGGGAGATAATTCTTGGTAAAAAGAGAGAGAAAGGGAGGAAGTGCAGAGAGATTTGAAGTTAGTAGAGGTGAAGTTGGCTAAAAATTGAGAGGGTTGATTGATAAGATGAAGTTGAGGATGCAGAAGAAAGAACAGTGTGCTGTGTGTGTGTGTGTGTGTGTGTGTGTGTGTGTGTGTGTGTGTGAGAGAGAGAGAGAGAGAGGGGGGGGAAGGAGGGACAAAAGTTGCGACAGAATCTGAAGACTGAGAAAGATAAACACTTGAAAGATGATTTTAGGGGAAACTTTTATATCTAGGGAGAGGGACGCCTTCACGCGGTACCATTAGCAAGGCAGCTCCAGAGAGAGGGGGGGCGGCGAACTGCGGGAGGGCAGCGAAATGGCAGGGGACAGAGCGACGTGGAGAAGATTTGTTTGTGGCCACCCCTTACGGGATTGAGGCGTCTGGCTGATGATAAAGAGTGTCATTACCCGGCTATGCAAACATCTCTTAACGCCCTTTATCTTCCCCGAAAGGAGGATGGTAGACTGAAAAAAGTAAGGGGAACTTCAGCCTGCGGTCTACCGGGTTAACGTCCATTGGAGCCACAATTACGACATCATCATCATCATCATCATCATCATCATCAAGACATGGTTCATATTTGTAACTCAGGCGTGGATTGGTGGTGTGTGTGTGTGTGTGTGTGTGTGTGTGTGTGTGTGTGTGTGTGTGTGTGTGTGTGTGTGTGTGTATGCAAAGAATAAGGAACAAAAGGCCATCTCCTTCAGACCCACTACAACTTACAGTAAAAAGTACATTATTTTCAACCAACACGTTTGCAATAAAGTTCTTTCAGTAAATATTAACAGGAAATAATTTTAGTGGAAGGAGGGAATTGGTACCGTAATAAAGTTTTTGAGAAATGTGATATCGAGTCAGCTTGAATTTAAAGTTGCCCACCCCCTAGGACTCCCCCCCTCCCCCTGCTAGGACTCCCCCCTCCCCCTGCTAGGACTCCCCCCTCCCCCTGCTAGGACTCCCCCCCTCCCCCTGCTAGGACTCACCCCCTCCCCCTGCTAGGACTCACCCCCTCCCCCTGCTAGGACTCACCCCCTCCCCCTGCTAGGACTCCCCCCCTCCCCCTGCTAGGACTCACCCCCTCCCCCTGCTAGGACTCCCCTCCTCCCCCAGCTAGGACTCCCCCCCTCCCCCTGCTAGGACTCACCCCCTCCCCCTGCTAAGAATAGACCTCATATCTCATCAACCCTTTCCCTGAAGCCTTGCACCCTTATTGTCGTCTTACGAGCCTCTTAGCACCTCCTCCACAGCGATTTGTTTTGCATAATTACAGGTTAATGTCTAGGGGGGCGCCGCCATCCACTCACTCAATGTAGCGTTACCTTGAATGATTGTACATTGAGTGACAGTAAATGGTTCCCCTTCCACTCCGCCGGGGGATTTGTGTGTTGCTGGGACGGCTGCGTGTTATCAGTGTCTGCTCTCCCTACTCCCCTTGCCACACCTACGCCCACACCGGCAGAGTGAGCCATCCCCCAACACAAAAGACATCCTGATATAAGTTTTTAGTGTGGCGTTATATATGGACCACCCTGTATTGCGGAAGGGTATGTTCGTGTGGCTAACGGAGGGACGCCTGGTGGTCTCGTGGGTTCAGGCGCTCCAAGGGGTGGTTGCGGTTTAGTGCTCACATTATACTTCTTTTGGGAACATTTATTATGAATTAAAAATATGTAGAGATTAAAACGTTATTTTGGGATATGATATATAAATTTTATAAAAATTGGTCACTGAAATTATAAACTGCATAATTATAAGTATATAAATATATATATACATGTATATATGCAACATATATAAATATATATATATACATGTATATATGCAACATATATAAATATATATATGTATATGCATTATATATATTTAGTGGAATGGGAGTTAAAAATATAAACTGAATCGAAATCGTTTTATATATATATATATATATATATATATATATATATATATATATATATATATATATATATATATATATATATATATATTGCCAGACGCCTGAATCCCGTATGGGGTGGCCACAAACAAATCGCCTCCACGTCGCCCTGTCCCCTGCCATTTCACTGCCCTGCTCCCAACTCACACACCCCTCTCTCATATACCTCTCCACCCCATCCCTCCATCGCATCCTCGGCGGCCCCCGCCCTCTTCCCCCTCCACCTCACTCACATACACTCTTCGTCAGTCTCTCACGCTCCATCCTCTCCACATGGCCAAACCACCTCCGTGTATATATATATATATATATATATATATATATATATATATATATATATATATATATATATATATATATATATATATATATATATATATGTATGAGTTTTTCCAATGAGTACAAACAGACGATATAAATTACTGGTGGGAAAATTAGGAAAAAAATGAAAATGTGTAAATTTTGAAATGTATACAGTAATCTGAATAAAGGAAAAGAAATAATGTATGAGAGAGAGAGAGAGAGAGAGAGAGAGAGAGAGAGAGAGATTGTAGGAGTGTCCAGTAAACTATAAATAGAGTGAAGAGGCTTGGCCCCTCTCTCTCACCTTCAAGAGGAGGGAAAGAGGAGGAGTGGGTCTGAGAGAGAGAGAGAGACGGAGAGAGAGAGAGAGAGAGAGAGAGAGAGAGAGAGAGAGACTTGGTAGCAGATGCACTGAGAGGAAGAAAGTTAGAGCAAAAGATTAGAGTGAAAAAGAGACTTAAAAGAGGCCACAGAAAAGGGCTTGGCAGAGAGAGAGAGAGAGAGAGAGACTTTTAGGTGCGTTTTTGTGTTGTGTGTGTGTGTGTGTGTGTGTGTGTGTGTGTGTGTGTGTGTGTGTGTGTGTACGATTCTATGTATGCCCCTGTTGTTTTTGTCCTCTTTTTATTTACAAAGTTTTTTTTGGATATTGTTTTGTGGTGTTTTTTATGTTTTTTTCGGACCTATATTGTCGTTTTCTTTTGTATTTTATTTACTCATTTGTTTATTTGTTTGTTGTGGTTGTGTGCATTTTTAGCGGCTTTGCACACACACACACACACACACACACACACACACACACACACACACACACACACACACGTTCACTGTGCGTGTGTAGTAGTATTCACGTGCACATAACTTGGTGTAGGTTAGCGGAGAAGTTTGGTGTGGTGGGGTGGTGTGGTAGTATTATGTATTTATATTCCACCACACCACTTACTGTCATACCACACCACTTACTCTTGTACCACACCACTGTCATACCACACCACTTACTCTTGTACCACACCACTGTCATACCACACCACTTACTCTTGTACCACACCACTGTCATACCACACCACTTACTGACATACCACATCACATATACCACACCACATACTAGTCATTCTTCATACTGTACTCTTTTCACTTTAAGTTGGCCTAAAATTGTCATCCCCTCATCTGATATACCGACCTGTGGCAATAGATAAAAGATAGATTATGGTGCTAGTCACGAAGAAGTGCTGCGGAATGGACGTAGAGCCGTAGCGTCATCTTTTTCTGCCACTGAGCTACGTGAAATAAGTTGCAAAAGGACGAAAATCGTGACCAGGTTAAAGTGAGGGAATTGTAACTCACACACACACACACACACACACACACACACACACACACACACACACACACACACACACACACACACACACACACACACACACACACACACACACTATCTTTCTCCGCGTCACTGTACTGTCAATCTTTCTCTCATTCAGTATCTTAAGTCTTCTTGTTTTTCCTAAGAAGTAAAGTTTTCTTAAGTTTGGTCTCAGTGGAAAGATTTAAGTTGTTTATTTGTTTGTTTGTTTGTTTGTTTTGGAGATCGTTGTTAGTGTTTTTATTTTTTGTTTTCTGGACCCTATCTGACCCCATCATTAAGGAGGAAAGAGGTGATGATGATGATGATGAGGAGGAGGAGGAGGAGGAGAAAGAGAAGGAGAAGAAGACGAATGTTGGTGTGATGATGAAGATGATGATGATGATGATGATGATGATGATGATGATGATGATGATGAAGAGGAGGAGGAGGTGGATGAAGAAGAGGAAGAGGAGGAGGAGAAGAAGAAGAAGAATGTTGATATGATGATGATGATGATGATGATAAGAGTAGAGGGGAGAATATGATGTTGGTGATGATGATGAGGAGGAGGAGCAGGAAGAAGAGGAGGAGGAGAATATGATGATGATGATGATGGAGAGAGAGAGAGAGAGAGAGAGAGAGAGAGAAGGGAGGGGAGCAGGCTGTGAAAATTAAATAAAAATCACCTTCATTGGCATCGAACGGGAAGAAATTATTTACACACAAAAAAACTAATATCGAACCCACTCTGCGAATATGCTTGATGAGGCGGAGTCACGCATACATTGAGGTGGTTTGGCCATGTGGAGAAGATGGAGAGTGAGAGACTGACGAGGAGGGTGTATGTGAGTGAGGTGGAGGGGGGGAGATGGAGGGGGAGGCCAAGGATGAGATGGAGGGATGGAGTGGATAGGTATATGAGAGACGGGGGTGTGAACAGGGAGCAAGGCAGTGAAATGGCGTTGGACAGGGCGACATGGAGGCGATTTGTTTGTGGCCACCCCTTTACGGGATTAAGGCGTCTGGCAATAGATAGACAGTCACACGGCGCCCCATCACCCTCTGACGAATTATTCCTGAGTTATCCTTCACTTTGGCCAAGGTAATATAAAGTCTAGTAAAGTAATAAAGTAATGTAGCCGTGCAGTGTAAACTCTGGTAATATAGTCTTGCAGTTTAAATCTTGCAGTATGAGTAGTGATTCTTGCATTATAAACAGCGAGTCATGAAGTAAAAGTGTGTGAATATTCACAGTAGTTTTTCTTGCGTCGTTTCCGGAGTTGGCAAGCATTTTTCGAGTCTCTGACAGTTTAAACAGCTGATCATTGCAGTACACACAGCGACAGTCTTACAGTACACAGCGACAGTCTTCCAGTACACACAGCGACAGACTTCTTGCTGTATATACCAGCATTTTGTTCAGTATCAAATTATAAACTGCCGGCATTGCATCACACACATCGACAGGATAATATAGGCAGTATTTCAGTGTAAAAAGAACAGGTTTTCTCGTATCAGTGTATAAACAGCTGGCATTGCAATACACACACACATAGACAGTCATCCAGAGTAAACATCAGCACTCCTACAGTATATAAACAGCAAATTTCTCCACGCACGTCTTTCAGAATGAGGAAAGTGTGTGCGCGTCTTCCCCTCATCATTCGCCAATTCTATCCGGAGCGTAGCAGAGCCTGGTCTTATCTAAATTAACTCCAGTCTGCCAAGTTTTAATCAGTTCCCCCTGCGACTCGGGACTTCAGGAGGGGCACTGCGAATTTGATGGTTTGTGTGAGTGATTTTGGGTGGTGTGTGGGGGGGGGGTTGTGTGGTGGGGGCGTGTTTTGTGTGTGTGTGTGTGTGTGAGAGAGAGTGAGTAAAAGTGAGAGAGAGAGAGAGAGAGAGAGAGAGAGAGAGAGAGAGAGATGGGAGATGAGAGTGAAATTGTAGATGGATGGATGGATTAATAGACAGATAAATATATAAGTAGATTGAGAGAGAGAGAGAGAGAGAGAGAGAGAGAGAGAGAGAGAGAGAGAGAGAGATCCCCCTCTTGTACCCCAGTGACCTCTGTTCGACACGGTACAAGCGACAGGTAGGTCAAGTTGTGTGTGTGTGTGTGTGTGTGTGTGTGTGATCTAGGTCATACACGTGCACTATCATCATCTGCCTAGGCCTTATCTGGATTTAATCACAATAAAGTCCCATTTCCTTATGTTCCTACTTTACCTCCTTAGACGTCACAGCCTCTTAAATACTTCCATCCTGCTACTTCCAGACGATTTTACTCATCTTGGGAGACTTCGTGGGTATTAATTGACAAACCCATCCTCAAAATTAATTATATTTTCGCCTCCAGTGATAAGTATTGATCAGTATTTATAACTTTTCCTTTTTGGCATATCTTTCACAAATTGGGCTAAAAATATTACTAAAATTGGAGGGGCCAGAATTAGGTGTCACTCGCGATAGATAAAAAAAAGTCAAAATCGATCGAATTACACCAAAATCTACCTCCAAAAAAATAGACATAGCCTAAATATGCCTTTACTATCTCTACTATCTTTAAATATATCTTTAGTATCTTTAGTATCCTTTGTAGTGAGGGGATTGGAACCTGTTGATCTTGAGGTCTTGAATACGATAAAATTTGCTATATTGATGCTACGGCCATGTTTTTTTATTT
>NC_136958.1:4564159-4606659 GCF_032717465.1 Coenobita brevimanus | reverse complement strand
TCAGTGGCTTTTGGAGTCTTGGTAACACCTCTTCCTTAGCGAATTATTCTTCCATGCCTGTTTTTGTGGGTGTCGTGTTGTGAGTTGCTTAATCGATTGTGTGTGTGTGTGTGTGTGTGTGTGTGTGTGTGTGTGTGTGAAAATTACCTGCCTTCCCCCTTTATAAATTAGTCAATAACAGCCAGAATACTAAGCCTTCCCCTGTGTGTGTGTGTGTGTGTGTGTGCGTGTCCTTTCCACTCACATTATCCACTTGTCATTATGAGCCTCGTTGAGCTAATAGCATCATGAACCATGCATGCCATCGCCCACCTGTAATTTGCACGGACTCTGAGTTGGCGTGAGTGACGAGGCAAACTTTGGACACATCAGTCACTGTGGTTGGTGAGCTACGGTGTATTTTTCGTACGTGGCGTCGTCGTCTTCCTTGATTTCGTTTTTCTTTACTTCGTCTCCGTCTTTATCTTAATCTTGGTCTACGTCTTCATCACCATCATCATCATCATCCCAACTTAATTGCACTTCTGGTAGTTCTCCTTGTTAGAGAGAGAACTATCAGAAGCCTGCCCAATTAAGTGAATGTAAATTGCCCCAATTAAAGGGCCCCTCTCCCTCCAGACTGGCACTCAACCCCTCCCCCCACCAGAGTAGCACTGAACCCGGATCTAGATGATGTTAGGCAGCGGAGGGAAGTACTGGAACGAGTCTAATCACCGTAAAATGATACATGAGTGGACCTCACCTACGTCCTTGATGCGGAATACTCATGAGGTACGATAGAAGAATTGCCAAACCCAGCGCTGTCTCGTAAATTTTCTCAAAGACGCTCAAACATCCTGAAGGTCTGTGTGGTGTATATATCGTGGGCTATCGTGGGTTGTCGTGGTCAATCGTGGGCGCACAACATCTCAAAATATTTTAGCATTTATAGGGTAGCTTAGCGAAGGATAAGCAAGAACAGCAGCACGAGGTGGATAACAACGATACCTTTATTGGGGAAGGCAACGTAAACAGGTAGATAAGCGGATAGGTAATAGAAGGGATAGTTGCGGCAGATTTTCAAGCCTTTAGTTTGTCTTTTAGGATAGAAATGAGGATAGAGTGGATTTATGGAGCGAGAAATACAAATCCATTACCAATATATACGTACATTTAGACACTCAGCTTTTTATTCTTTCTTACTTTTGCATAACAGTGATAGAAATACAGATAAAGACACTGATAAAATACTGATATACAGATAGATAAGAGATAGATGCAAGAGATATATAGATCGATAAGAGATAGATGCAACGGTTTGGGAAGCCACCTGATCGTAAAGACTAATCACACGTGGCATATCGAGTCTCTTCAGTCTTGGATCTGGTGCTGGGGCGCCTTCATGTGGTGGCACTGATATAATCGGGCGGCTCCACTGCCCGGTTATACGGACGTCCCTCAGCTTCTTCCGTATCCCCTGAAAAGAGGATGGTGGACTGGGGGAGGAGGATAGGCTAGGATTGCAGTCCATAGGGTTCACGTTCAGAGCCTACCACCACCACCACCACCACCACCACCACCACCACCACCACAACAACAACAACAACAACAACAACAACAACAAAGCAACGTCTTCTCAGGGTCAAGGGTAGAACAAAGACGGAAATCCAGTCTTACCGTCACACACAAACCCGTAACCTTTGACCCGTGCTACAAAAAATGGCACTCATCTTCCGCGGGACGGGCCTCTTCCCTTCCAGTAGCGACCGTCACCCTCGCGACCGCTAATGTGACGCGAGACGTGACGGGGAGAAGCGTAACACGACAGGAAGAAAGAAAAAAAAGGAAAAATGAAACAAGATGGATTTTCAATTTCCTCCTTCGTTTCGCCTGCAAGAAATCTATTATTCAGTGAGTGTCTTTCCCATTTTACTTCCCTTGTCTTTCCCTCTTGTCTTTCCCTTGTCTTTCCCTTGCTTTTCCCTTGTCTTTCCTCTTTCTTTCCCTTGCTTTTCCCTTGTCTTTCCTCTTTCTTTCCCTTGCTTTTCCCTTGTCTTCCCTCTTTCTTTTCCCTTGTCTTTCCTCTTTCTTTCCCTTGCCCTCCCCTTTTCTTTCCCTCGTCTTTCCCTTTGTTTTTCCTTTGTCTTTTAACCTTGTCTTTTCCCCCCTTCTCTTTCCCTTCTTTTCCCTCATGTATTTCCTTTTTCTTTCCACCCCTGTCTTTCTCCCTTGTCTTTCCCGTGCCTTTCCCTTGTCTTTCCCCCTTTGTCAAGTAATACACCTACAATACACCTGCAGTACATCTGCAATACACCTACAATACCTCTACAATACGCCTACCATACACCTGCAATACTCATACAATACAACCACAATACTTATACAATATACCCACAATACACATACAATACCCATAGAGTACACATACAATACACATACTACACACCTACAATACACCTCTAATACACCTACAATACACCTTCAATACACTTATACACCCTCCTCTCAGTATGTGAAAGTTTGCACATGCGGACACTGGCTTATCCCTTCTTGCTGAAAGCGTTGGATTTTGGTGGTGGGTGTTGGTGGGTGTATGTGGGTGTGGGTGGGTGTGGGTGAGTGAGAAGGTGTGGAGGTGGGTGGGAGTGGGTGTAGGTGGGACAGATCATTTCCTGAGTTTTGTGTGTGTGTGTGTGTGTGTGTGTGTGTGTATTTCCCTGTTCGCACACACACACACACACACACACACACACACACACACACACACACACACACACACACACACACACACACACACACACACACACACACACACACGTAATCCTAACCCTTCAAAGTTTTTTAATTACGTGTCCACAAGAAGGGAAGTGTACCCCCTTCTCTCTCTCTCTCTCTCTCTCTCTCTCTCATATTATTTAGAGTATAATTTTCAGTTCTGGTCACCTTTTACGAGAGAGAGAGAGAGAGAGAGAGAGAGAGAGAAAGTAAAAGTGATACCAGAAGTGAGAAAAAAGGTAACGATGAATTCCTAAATGATTTACGGTAAATTTATCTCCTCCTCCTCCTCCTCCTCCTTTGTTATCCTATCCCTCGTCTGCCTTCCATCATGGAGGTCCTAGCCTTCCTCTGCTTTCCTACCTACCTACCTACCTGCTTACCTGCCTACCTTCCTACCTACCTACCTACCTTCCGTCTTCCTGCCTTCCTTCCCTCCAGCGTGCCTACTTACGTACCTACCTGCCTACCTTCCTACCTGCGTACCTGCCCACCTGCCTGACGGTGTTCGTCTTAGGCAGAGTGACATTCATCCCTGGCTTAGCATGACGGGGGCAGGTACTCTCTCTCTCTCTCTCTCTCACACACACACACACACACACACACACACACACACACACACACACACACACACACACACACACACACACACACACACACACACACACACACACACACCTTCATATCAACTTTTCCACCAGTCCTAAACGCCTACACTGCCTCCCCCTCCCCTCTTCTTCCGCCTCTCCCTCCCCTCTTCTTCCAGCCTCTCCCTCTCTTCCAGTTCCCTTCTTCCTCCCCCTCCCTGATACTCTCCCTCTTTCCCTCCTCTCCCCTCCCCTCCCCTCTCCTCCCCTCCCCTCCCCTCTCCCCCTTCCCCTCCCCTCTCCCCCTTCCCCTCCCCCCCTCCCCCTCCCATTAAGAATCACTGAGGTAGGACTGTCTCATTCAGGATATGCAGATTGAGGGAATGATGAGAAGGAAGGGAGGAAGGGAAGGAAGGAACGAAGGAGGGAAGGAGGAAGGAAAAGAGCTAAGAATAAAGGAGGGAGGAGGAAACGAGGAAGTAAAAAAGGAGGAAGGGAGGGAGGGAAGGAAGAAGGGAAAGGAAGGAAGGAGGAAGAAAAGAAAGGGCTGAGAAACGAGGAAGAAAAAAGGAGGAAAAGAAAGACAGTGAAGGAGACAGTAAGGAGGGAAGGAAGAGGGAAGGAAGGAAGGACGGAGAAAGGAAAAGAGGAGACTCAGGAAGGAAGGGGACCAGGAAAAAAGGAAGAGACGAGGAAGAAGAATGAAGGAGGAAAGGAAGACTGGAGAGTGAAGGAAACGAAGGAGGGAAGAAGGAAAGCGAACGAAGTAATAAATGAAAGACTGACGGAAGAGACAGACAGGAAGGAAGGAAGAAGAGCAAGGGAAGAAAAGGAAGTCTGGGGAATGAAGGAGACGAGAAAGAGGGAAGAAAGAAGGAAGAGAAAGGAAGGAAGACAGAGTAGGGAATGTAAAGGAAGGAAGAGGGTAGGAGGGGGGAGGGAATGAAGAATGAAGGAGGAAGAAAAGGAGAAATTGTGAGGAAAGATGGAAAGTAAAAAAAAGAAAAGGAATGAAGGAAAAAAAGAAGGAAGGACTGAATGGTAATGGAGATATGAAGGAAGGAAAGACGGAAGAAAAACAGAGGGATAGAGTGAGGAAGGAAGGAAGAAGAAAGGGAGACAAGAAAGTAACGCACGGAGAGAGAGAGAGAGAGAGAGAGAGAGAGAGAGAGAGAGAGAGAGGCAGGAGGGAGGTTGTGTTTAATTACATGCAAATTAGGAAATGATATGCAAGGCCAAGATTAAATTTGTGATTAATGATGCGTGGGAGGCGAGAGAGAGAGAGAGAGAGAGAGAGAGAGAGAGAGAGAGAGTAAGGGGGAGGGACTTCGTTACTTCATTAGAGAGAGGGATTAGAGAAAGATGTTGATGAAAAAGAAAGAGGGGAAGGAAAGAAGAAGGAAAGCATTATTATTTATTTTTTTTCTGAAATTGAACGTTTTCGAACTGGAGCGATTTTTTTTAAATTTGTTATATATATTTTTGTCCATATTTTGTGTGAACTTTTCCGATTTCTTATTATTTTTTTTTTAGTCTTATTTCCACTGGTTTTATTTTGCTCATGAGGGAACCTTTTTTTGAGTTAGAACATTATATTATTTTTTTAGTTTTTTTTTCAGACGGTTTGGGTCCTTGTGAGTGGCTTTTTTGAGCTGGGGGGGGGTTTGATATAGCCTCCATTAACCCCTTTATTGAGAGATTTTTATTGCTGAATAGCATCGTCTGTAGAAGCAAATATAAACTGGAAATTATGTCATCGTACTGAAGGGGTTATCTCATCTCCATATTCTTCCGTTTTTCATCCTTTCCCGTTTTCTTTCGTCCTCTGCTACCTTATTTTCTTTCATGTTTTTCTGGTAGTTATTCTTTTCATGAAGGGGTGAAGAGAAAGGGAGGGATGGAGCAAGAGAGGGAGGGTAGAAACGAAGAAATGAAGAGAAGGAGGGAGGGAGCGAGGGAGGGAAAAAGAAAGGGTGAGTGGGAACAAAGAAAGGAAGAGATGGAGGGAGGGAGGGAGGGACGAGGGAGGGAGAGAGGTAGGGTGGAAACGAAGAAAGGAAGAGAAGGAGGGAGAGAGGGATGGTGGAAGGAAGAGAGGGAGTAAGAGAAGGAAGGTGGAAACGAAGAGAGGAAGAGGGAGAAAGGGGGAAGGAAGAGATGGAAGAGGGTGGAAGAGAGGGAGAAAGGAGTACAGAGAGGTAAAAAGAACTACTATATGGGTTAAGAGTAGGGATAAGAAAACAGGAAGAAGAGGGGAGGGAGGGAAGGAAGGGGAAAGAGGGAAGAGAGGAAGAAGAAGAGAATGAGAAAAAGAAAGGAGGAAAAGAAAAAGGAGAGAAAAAGAAGGATAGGTGGGTGAAAAGGAAGGAGAGAGGAGAAAAGGGAATAGGAAAATATTGGACGGAAAAGAGAGGAAAGGAAAGAGAGGTGGAAGGGGAGAGAAGAAGAAAATGAATAGGAAAAAGAAATATAAAGACAAGAGGAGGGAAAGGAAAGAGTGGAAAGGAAATATTGATATTGAAGAGGCTAGTCCGGTATTTTAACTAGGATAAAAAGCTTCCTAGCACCTCTTTCTTACCGATTTATTCTATACCTTAATCTCACTTTCTTTTTTGTAAGTTTGTGATGAAGAATTATATCGATTTTAAAGTGATCTATAGTAACGTACCAAAGAGTAGTAGTGTGTAATATGAAGAATAAATCGCACAGGAAGAGGTGTTATGGAATATTCAAGATCGCCAGAATATGAGAGCGGTGTGTGTTATTCGCCGGAAAGAATGGAGACAAGGAATGCGTGAAGACTCCTTGGCATCCTGACCTGCCCCTTAATATACGAGAGAGAGAGAGAGAGAGAGAGAGAGAGAGAGAGAGAGAGAGAGGAAAACAGTGGGATGTAGGTAAGTAGGTAGAGAGGGGGAAGGGGGGATTACACTGAAAGGAAGACAGTGGGAGGTAGGTAGGGAGGGGGGAGGGGGGGATTACACCGAAAGGGAGACAGTGGGAGGCAGATTAATCCCTAAAGCTCGGAGATGTAATGAACCAAGATCATCTCGTATGCAATTTTTTTTTTTTTCACCAAAAGTAGGCTATTTTCAATCATTGCTCCGTAACGACAGCACTTAGAACCTTCAATTAAAGAACAGAATACACATCAATCCTTCATCTCTCCATTGCAAGCGTCCCCAGGTCTCTGTGTGGAGGCGTTCTGGAGGTAGGAGTTGGTGAATGGAGACAATTTGAGGGTCGTGCAAAGCTGTGTCCGTACGAGCTGGTGAGTTGGTGGCTACGGCTCCTAGGCTGCATGCATGCCTCCTCCAGATGGGGAATCCCCATTATAGTCGCGGCGCACGACTCTGAGATTGTCATTATCGTACCCTGGCAACCTACCATTCCAAAGTGCATCCGATTTCATATCATATTATACACGAATTATATTACTGTGCACGAGTACATTATACACGAATATTATTATACACGAACATATTATACACGAATCACATGCGTCTCATATTATACTGTACACGAAATCAGACGCACTTTTGAATGGTAGGTTGCCAGGGCACGATAATAACAACCTCAGACTCGCTCGCCGCGACTGTAGTACTTACCCACACTCACTTAACCTTGACGCTACTCTCCGCAGGCATGAATGAATCATCACCTTTTGTGCTTTTGGTAATTTTGTTGATTTTGGTTAGTTCTCATTCTGTTGGCCTTTTCTTCCCTGCCTTCTGGACTGTACCTCACCCCATCTGTATGTGCGAAAAGAATCTAGTTATTGATTATTTTTGTGTGTTATGCAGTTGTGTTTTCCGTGTGGGGTAATGTTTAATCTCTGTAGAACAAGGAAGACTCATTGTACCTGGTGCCATGAAAATATTTTGTTCCTTTTATCACCAACTGCTTTCATCGTGCTGCCACCAGTTTTATTCTACTTGCGGGAGTGCTGTGGGGCTCTAAGTGTTAATGTTTAATGTATTTTTCAGGCGGTGAGTTGCCTGTCAGTCGTGGAGCCACCCTAGAGTAGCCCTTAATGTGGAAATGTGCCAGATATACAAACGCCTAAAACAATGACCCAACCTCGTCAGCTGCCTCCACCCTCAAAGTAAGTGTTTGTGTGTGTGATTATTATGCCTCTGCGGGTTTACTTGTTTGTCTCTCACCGGGTTTATTTGTCCCTTATCTGTAGGTCTGTCAGCTGCATCTGCCGTCTGGTGAGTGTCTGATTGTGTTTTTTGTTCTTGTTTACAGGCCCATCTGGACATGATTCTGATGGATGGAAGTTTACCATTTTCCTCCTGTCTGCCATTCTCCTTTTGTGGGATAGGAAGTTGATGGACCCCCCCTCTCTCTCTCTCTCTCTCTCTCTCTCTCTCTCTCTCTCTCTCTCTCTCGTTGGGACAGCTCTAGCGCAATATTTCAGCGGACGCCAGACGATTTTATCCACCTGAGAACGTGTCCTAGTAGGTTGAGATTGTCTTTTGTTTTTCTTCACTGTTTCTCTTCATTGTAGGCGTTGTTATTCAGCTTCTACATTTCCCTCCCTCCCTCCCTCCCTCCCTCTGCTATTTCTCTCCCTCCCTTCCTCTCTCCCTCTGCTATTTCTCTTCCTCTCTTCCTCCCTCCATCATAACTTTGCGTCCTCCAACCTCTCAGATTTCCATTCCCCCTCACTCTCTTCTTCCTCCCCCCTCTTCAATTTCACCATCCCCTCACTCTCTCCTTACTTTCTCTCCCTTCCTCCCTCCTCTTCCATTTCTCTTCCCACTCACTCACTCCTTCCCTTCTCTCTCTTCCTCCCTCCCTCCGTCATAACTTTGCTCCCCCACATATACCTCTCAACTTTCCCCTTCCTCTTCCTCTCTCTCCCTTTCCTTCCTTGCTGTCACTATTGCTTCCTATCTCCCTGCCACTCTCCTCTCCTCCCTCCCTTCCTCCCACTCTCCCTGTCCACCCTCTGTCCTTGCTACCTTTCCTCCTTCCCTCACCCACCACTTCTCTTTATCTCCCTTTTTCCTTTCCTCTCCTCTCCTCTCTCCCATCCTCCCACTCTCCCTGTGTGTCTCCTTTCCTCCATACCTTCCTCTCTCTCTCTCTCTCTCTCTCTCTCTCCACCTCTTTTCTTCCTTTTCATCCTTTCTTCTTTCCCTTGTCCGTCTTCTTCCTTCCTTCACTGCCTTTCTCATTCGTTCCTTCTCCCCTCCTTCCTTCTTCCCACATCTCCACCTCCTGTCTTCCCTCCTTTCCTTCCTTCATTCATTGATTTCCTTCCTTCCTTCTTTCCTTCCTTCATTTCCTTCCTTCATTCGCTTCCTTCCTTCATTCGTTTCCTTCCTTCATTCGTTTCCTTCCTTCATTCGTTTCCTTCCTTCATTCGTTTCCTTCCTTCATTCGTTTCCTTCCTTCATTCGTTTCCTTCCTTCATTCGTTTCCTTCCTTCATTCGTTTCCTTCCTTCATTCGTTTCCTTCCTTCATTCGTTTCCTTCCTTCCTCCCTTTTGTCTGCTTTCTTCTTTAACCACTTTTTTTTTTCTTTCCTTTTTCCCTGCCTACCACTTTCCTTTCCCTCATCTCTCTTCCTTCCTTCTCTTGCTTGTATTCCTTCACCACTCCTTCAGTAGTCAGAGAATGTGTAGTTAGGATGTGTAGGTACGATGTGTAGTTGGGATGTGTAGTTAGAATGTGTAGTTAGGATGTGTAGTTAGGATGTGTAGTTAGAACGTGTAGTTAGGAATGTGTAGTTAGGAATGTGTAGTTGGGATGTGTAGTTAGGATGTGTAGTTAGGATGTGTAGTTAGAATGTGTAGTTAGAATGTGTAGTTAGGATGTGTAGTTAGGATGTGTAGTTAGGATATGTAGTTAGGATGTGTAGTTGGGATGTATAGTTAGAATGTGTAGTTGGGATGTGTAATTAGGATGTGTAGTTGGGATGTGTAGTTGGGATGTGTAGTTAGGATGTGTAGTTGGGATGTGTAGTTAGGATGTGTAGTTGGGATGTGTAGTTGGGATGTGTAGTTAGAATGTGTAGTTGGGATGTGTAGTTAGGATGTGTAGTTGGGATGTGTAGTTAGGATGTGTAGTTGGGATGTGTAGTTAGGATGTGTAGTTGGGATGTGTAGTTAGGATGTGTAGTTTGTGGATAGCCAATAGTTGAGAATAGCAGGGAAGTTTGTTTTGGTGACCCCCCCCCCCTAGATGGCCTTGTTAATTCCCCCCACCTCTCTCTCTCTCTCTCTCTCCTTCCTTCTTCTCCCTCCCCCTGTCCCTTCTCTTTCCCCTATTTCCCTTCTTTCCCTCTTTCCCATCTTTTCCTCTTCCTCTCCCTCTCCCCCTTTCCTCTTACTCTTCCCTCTTCTGTTTCTTCCCCTCTTCCCTTTCTCCCCCTCATCCTCTTTTCCCCTATCCCTCATCTCTTCTCCCTTCTTCCTCTCTTTCTTCCCTTTCTCTCCCTCTCCCTCTGGCTCCCTTTTCCTCTTCCTCTTTTCCTTTCCTCTTCCTTCCTCCCCTCCCCTCCCCTCCCCTCCCCTCCCCATACAAAGTGTCCTGTATATTAATTAAAGTTTCAGTATTATACAATGTTATCCTCCCCCCTCTCTCTCTCTCTCTCTCTCTCTCTCTCTCTCTCTCTCTCTCTCTCTCTCTCTCATGCTGTGCTTCCTGTCCCATATTTCTCTCCCTGCCTAATCCCTCCCCCCCCTCCTATCTGCCTGTTCACCCACACACTCTGCCTACCCCTCTCCTGCCCTGCCTACCCTTTCCTACCCTACCTATCCTCTCCTACTCTGCATTTCTGTCTCTTCCTATCTTCTGTCCCCTCTTCCTCTTGTTTTCTTTCTGCCTCTCCTGATTCCTGACAATCTTTCCTCCCTCCCTCCCTCCCCACCTCCCTCCCTTCTTCCCTGCCTGCCTGCCTGCCTACCTACCCACCTACCTACCTACCTACCTACCTACCTACCCACCTACCTACCTACCTACCTACCTACCTACCTACCTACCTACTTACCCATCTGTCCTTCCCACATGTATTCCTACCTCCTTGCCTACGTATCCTCCCTGCATGTGTAACTATCTCCCTGCTTTTTATGATCTGCTTACCTTCTCCCTGTTGTTTCTGCTTTTATTGTGGTTCTTCCTCCCTACTTCCCTGCCTATCCTGTTTACCTCCCTGCTTACCTGCTCTTCCTACCCCCCCTGCCTATATATCCTACCCCCCTTTCTGCCTTTCTGTCCTCCCTGTCTACCGATTTTTCCTAGTTCCATTCCTGCCTGTCTGTCCTGCTTATCTTCCTGCCTCTCTGTTATGCCCATCCCCATTCTTATTACCTACCCTCCTCATGTCCTATCCTTTCCTGTCAGTGCCTGCCATTCCTGCCTGTACCCTTTCCTACCTGGTCCTGCTGCCTACTTCTTCTCTCACCTTTGTTGTTCCATTTTTTTGTGTGTCCTCCTCTCGTCCCACTTCTCTCTTTCCTGCCTGTCACTTCTTATAATGCTTCTTTCCACATCAGGTGCCTCTACAATGAGTGATGAGTCTAATGGTTTCCTGTAACCCAGGAAACCAATTACAGTGCTGGCTGGTAACCATGTAACCAAATAAGTGGGTGATGTGGAGCCTACTGTGGTGCCCCTGTTGACTGGGTTGAAACAAATGCGGCGTCCACTTAGGAACCAAACCTCCACATTTGTACCCGCGCTTCGCTTTGGCGAGGCGCTTTCATCCACTAGGAAACATCGGTTCAATTCGCAGGACGCCCCTGCAGAGGCGGTTGCTTGCCTGTGACTGATGGGTCTGCTTGTTCAACCTGGAGCTGATCAACAACAACAACAACAACCCCTACCTACCTACCTACCTACCAACCTACCTACCTACCTATGTATTTCGCCTCTACCTGTCAGTCCCTCATTTTCTCTCTAACTCCCTGCCAATCCATCCCCTGTTTTATATTCTACCCTTATCCTGCCCTACCCTGCCTGCCTCTGCCTACCGCTGCTATCCCTGCTCACCTCTGCCTACCCCTGCCTGTTCCTGCACACCTCTGCCTACCCCTACCTGTCCCTGCCTACCTCTGCCTGGCCCCTCGCACAATAACGCTGGTCTGGTAATAATATTGAAATGCCACTAATATAGGTCCTGTGTACGTGTTATGGTGTGTGTGTGTGTGTGTGTGTGTGTGTGTGTGTGTGTGTGTGACCTTTGAGGGTGTGTTTGTGTGATAATGACTGTTTCTGTTTTTACGTGTATGTATGTATTTTACTTGTGTCCTGGCGTATGTGCGTGTGTATTCATGAGTGCATGTATACTTATTTGCTCGTGAGAGAGAGAGAGAGAGAGAGAGAGAGAGAGAGAGAGAGAGAGAGGTGTACCTATATGTTCGTGTGTGTGTGTGTGTGTGTGTGTGTGTGTGTGTGTATTGGCTGCATGGTTAATGTGAATTCTGCTTTATTAAATGCCATACCAAATACTGTTGCTTGTTGACATTGTATTGACGTGATTTGATTTATTATTATTATTATTATTATTATTATTATTATTATTATTATTGTTGTTGTTGTTTTATATAGTGATGCTGGTGAAGTTGGTGTTGGCAATGCTTATGTTATTATTATTATTATTATTATTATTATTTGTTGTTAATGGACCCCTTCAGTACGGTGACATTTTAATTATTTCCTTGTCCCCTCCTTACAATTTAATTTCACCTAATTAGGATCATTAGATAAGGGGGTGGTCAGATACAGCCCTAATTAACATCACATATTGATATCCTGCCTAACTTTAATAAATCGTATGAAAATAGCAAGAATAAAATAGTATCCACGTTGTCGGGGTGACGGGGTTAATGTTATGATGTAAAAAAAAAAGGAAAAAGAAAGAAAAAGAAAAAAAAGGGGGAAAAGGAAGGAAAAAGCAGCAAAAAGAATAAAGAAGAAAAAAGGAAATCACAACATCTTAAGAAATAACCTAGTTCCTTCAGATGAAAACTTTGGTATTAACATTCCTAGGTTCCTATGGCTTACTCTCTGCTGCAGAAAATCGTCTGTTAGCTCTTGTTCCCATCTTGTGCTTTGTACCATCGTTTTGTGAATATAAATATGTGCGTCAAGGTATTATCGCTTTTTTTTTCTATTGAGGATAGTGTCGGCATTAGATTACTTAATAAGAGAATGTTTAGGTGAGATAAGCAGTTTAAATAGCAGAGGAAGATGTGCTACGAAGATCCATAAACCGACGAGAATATGGCTTACAGTGGGCGATACGTTATTAAATGAAGAGCCTGTTTATGTGAATATTATACGTTGATTTACTACGTCCAAGGTTATAGGAAAGCATAAGAGATCCCACGCATTACGTATCGAGGGCGTGAAGTTGGTACTACATCTTTTTATTTTGGGCATCCATACCAAAAATATTCGATTCAACTTTAACTTGAAAAATGCCTTAAGTTTTCAAGTTAGGTTACCCAGGTTATATGATTCAATTTTTTTAAATGATGGTCATGCCTTATAATATTTTTTATCATTAAATTGGACTAATGTATCGGGAATATTTGGGTTATGAAATTCGATAGATGTATAGCCCACCCATAGCGTCACTCGTGTTGTGTGGTGGTGGTGGTGTGGTGGGCAAGGTGGTGTGAAAATATACTCTTGTGGACTCTCTTATAGTTATAGAACACGTGAAACAGTGCAATATTTTCTCGTACATTGCTGCTGACACTTTTGAGCAGAGATAATTGCAGAATGGAACACTTTAACATGGCATTCGTGTGTGAGTGTGTAACCCCATTCTGGGCGGAAGGACAGGCCCAACAAAATTGTCTCATAACCAACATACCATTCTGCAGATCAGTAAAGCCTCCCAAGGAAGGTAAGAGCACAAAAATACCAAATAAGGTAGCAAACATTAATGGAAAACCGAACCTTTTTTTCCGTAGTGACCTTTGTTAACTGCAGTGGTAAATTGCAGGGAAGCATTTGAATAGGTATTGGTTAAACACAAATATTATGAATACCTGGTAGACGACCACATGTAATGAATTTATCTTGTAAGTGTAAATGTACGGTATGTAAGAGTTCAGCTGGATTTTTTTTTACGGTACTTTCCAGTTTCAGTGGCACCACCAATTTAAGTTACAACTTCTGTTTAACTTTCCTCTTCAAAAGTTGAAGGAAGAGGTTTAAAAGAGTATTCATAAGAAGCAGTATTGAATTTTGGAAATTTGTTATAATATTGTGGTACTAGGGAAACTGATTAAATGATGCTAAAATTTGAGGAACAGTACATGTCGATTCTAGGCGTTCTCTAATTTTCTCATTTTTCAAATATGACAGACCTACTGTATCTCTGTCACATGGTGCCATGTGAGAGATACAGCAATGCTCAGGGTCTGTAACCTTTCTAATTGGCAAGACGAGAGATCCTGGTGCTGCCTTTGTGTAATTGGTTAGCATATTTCTCTGGAAAGACAGGTGCAGTTTGAGTCCCTCAGGTAGTGGCTTGGGATTTTTCCGGCCTTGTCAGATGATCCCCACTGTTACATTGAGGGAAGGAATTTAGTGTTACAGACAACATTTATTGTTAATTCTGGAGTTTAGATGACAGTTTAAACAGCCAGCAAAATGTAACTACAGTAAACTCTCAGTTATCCATCATCGCAATATCCGGCGCTGCTGGCTCGGCTCTGTGAAAGCAGTGTCCGGCACTGCTGGCTCGGCTCTATGAAAGTAACATCCAGGGAAATTATGCTGTGTCCAGTGCCAAAATGGAATGTAACCAGCAATTCTATACAATATCTGGCATGAGGTGTATCAACCAGCTCATAAACCGTAGCCAAGCATCGCTGTATTACTACTGTATATTATATTATTGCATTTTATGCTTAAATTTCATCTCTTACTTGTGAGAAAGATCTTTAGGATAGAGATTCAAATGGATAGTAATGCAGTATCCAGCTTGATGCTGAATATTGAACCGATGGGGGGTACTGTGCAATATCCAGCATTGTGTTTTATCGTGTGTAGGGCCTTGCTGAATTATGCCAGATAAATTAGAGTTTACTGTACGTGCAGGTCCAGTTTTACAAGCATTCGCAATATGAGAAACTGATGGTACGAGCTTGGGCAATTTAGACCTAAATTCAACGATACGAGTAGGTACAATTAACCTAACCCCGTTTTTCCCGTAAGTTTTGTACTCCGTTGTACAAGGTTTTGTGATTTTTTTTTTTCACTTCATTATATGAGTTTCCGTTATCTGAGCTGCCCTCCATTAACATATCCCACTCATATAACACATCCTGCTTGTAATTTGGGATACAGGCATTGTCCTATTATGTGAGCATCTGCTGTGCGAGAAACTAATGGTTTAAGAATGGGCATTTTAGATCCAAAATTCAGACATGCTGGTGCAAACTGATAACCTAACACTATTTTTCCCAGTAGTTAAGCAGGCATGATCAGTTAACCTAACCATGGTTTTCCCATAAGTTACGTACTCCGTTATATGAGTTTCCTTAATCCTAATTTTTTCATTCCGTTAGACAGGTTGTGTGTGATCCTATTTTTTCATCCCAGTATACAGGTTTCTGATACCCAGCCAGTCCTCCATTAATATATCCAACTCGTGTAATTGTACCTGCCTGTACAGTATTTAAGGAAGCTCCCCAAATGCCTATGGCAGCATGTTATAATTATGCCATTCCTTATGGCTTGATGGGTCAGTGTACATACTTAAATGTACACAGTTTAAAAACCATAAATAATGGCGGAAGCCTAAACAGTGGGCACAGAAACTAAAACTGGGATCCCCTTCCCTTCCCATTCCTTCCCCCATGATTATAAGCCATCTTATACCATTAACATTAAAATATTAATTAGAGCAAGAATGTGCCAGAACTGAAATTGTGCAGTTAAGAGCATTCAGTAATAAATGGTACATTAGGTAATAAATGTAAATTCCTGATTATCCTATGCCACATTGGCTGACAGATGCCATTATCCATCAACCAAAAATCTGGCATAAGTAAAGCATTATCTGTTTTTTACAGCATTAACCAATAGCATGCCACTAACCACATGGGAATAATGAAGAAGATATTTTACAGTCCCGGTACTACAGTATTTTGAGTACAGTATATAGTAGCTATTTATTTTACTGTAAAATATTGTACTGTTTATCATTAAATCTCTTAGCCCCAATAGAGGAGCTGGTGGGGTAGTACTGCATTATTTGAAAAGAAAGTGCATATCCAACATGGCTTTGGCTGAATTTTGATGGATATCGGTACATCAGGAGTTTAATCACATGACCATGCAGTGTCAAAGATAGGTTTGACCTTGAAGCAAATATTTATGGTATATATATGAAACGGGAGAAAAGCATCCAGAAGTAATGTATGATGAATAGATAAAATAACATACCAGTACTGAATACTGTATATATCTTGGTACAGTAGTTGTATGCATTCATTATCATGGTACAGTTGTTGATCAACTCCAGTCTGTCTGGCTGAGCAGACCCATCAGCTGTGGGTAAGCAACCACCCATGCAGGGGCATCCTGTGCAGTGAACCAATGTTCACATGTGGTTGACAGTGGCTGGCACAGTGAGGGGTGGGGAAAATTATTGAGGTGTGGTTCATGGGTGGATGCTGCATTTTTGTCTCCTCCCAGTTTACAGAGGTACCATAGCAGGCTCCACTTCACCCAATTATCTGGTTATATGGGTACCATCCGGCATTGTAAATGGTCCCTTGAACAGTTAAACTTGTCACTCAGTGCAGAGTTCCTTTTTTTTTTTTTAATCAGTGTTTTCTTATTGGCAGCATTCTCAGCAAGGGTCCTTAAGCCACTTTCATCACAACTCTGACATTTAAACAGGTATCGGGAGGTTATCTCTTGCATGGGTGCATTGTATTTTGTCTTTAGTTTATAATGTCTTTTGTTGCATGATGACCTTCCTTTGAAGTTGGTGATGTGTCATCTGCTCTTTGAAGTCAAGTGCTTTACTCATATGTTGCTGTTCCTGTACTTCACTAGTCAGATGACCCTGGAACCGCAGCTCAATCAGGTCATGTGGCGGCCTTGCTTTGTCACCTGTTCATACTCTTTGGTTTATGTTCTTTTGTTTACCTGAGGGTTCCCACTTTGTCAGTTCTTTGTGTAAGTGTGAGAAGTCTCTATTTGTCTGGCTGATCATTTTATGTATTTATGGAAACTTTTTGGACTATGATGTGAAGCAAGATGGACCACAGGCATGTTAGATGTTCTTCTAACAGTATCATGCTGTGCCTCTGGAGTTACGTATTTATATTAGCCTGTTATTTTTTGTGATTAGTAATACTGTATATAAATTGGTGGTCTATGCTAAATTGGTAGAAATACTGTGTATCCTTGATTTAACCCGCCGTGTCCCGTTGATGTATGTATACCGGTAGTCCACACGTTTTGTCACTGTCAGTCCCGTTGACGTATATAAACACACATCAATTGCAAGGTCTCTAATTTGCACAATTTTCAATTTCCGCGCATAATTTTTGGTATGTACACACGGGACACCTTCCTCTACAAGATGCCAGGCAGGGTTAATGCCTTACCCTGCGGAACCCCCCCCCCCATGCCATTGTCTCGGCAATTCACCTGTTACCAGTGACCTGGCCAGTAAAGACATGTCATGCCACGGTACGAAATTCAGGGCCAGAGTGATTCCCCAATTGATAACAATGTGGAGAACAAAGATTACGTGGCGCCAGAGCAAGAAACGAGCAGAAGTGACGAGGAGGTGGTGCCACCAAGGAAGATGCGGTATGTTGATGTGTTCAGTGAATGAAACAACGCTTATATTAGCTATATTATTGTGTGAAAACCAATATATTCTTGTGCTACATATACATTCGTACCAAATGGACAAATATCTATTCTGAATGGTTTGCAATAGTTACCACTACATAGAAAATGTGACACTTGCAGTGCAGCTTCAGAGTAACACGGTACTGGTACCAAGTGTTTAAAGGGTCAACTTAGTAGACCACTTCTAAGCTCAGGTGAGCACATTTGTGGACATTTTCCAATGTTTCTCATAAAAAGTGGAGGTTTTAGCCCCCCCCCCCCCCCAAAAAAAAAAAAAAAAAAAAAAAATTGCCAGAATTGGGAGGCGGGGTCAAATGGTGAAAAATCAGTCGGGACGAGGGGAGTTAAATCATTAAGATTTTCACTATTGGGAAGTAGTAAGGCGACCAGTTGAAAGTTGTTTTGCTTTATGTTGAATGCCAGGTTTGTAATTCTACAGTTGTTAATAAGTCCTGTGATATACATTTTCTTTTCAACCAGAAATGAGTCTAGAGGGCTAGTGTAATTCAGTGTGGTAGGACCATAGACTACCCTGGATTTATACAATATTCAGTACAATAGAGCATAACAGTTTATTTCCTTCTTACAGTACTAGACATGTGGTCAGGCGAGTTGAAGGGTACAGTAGCATAAGTTGTGTGTATTACAGCCTACAGTATTGTATATTTTACTGAAGAGTTCCTCTGTTGGTGATCAAAAATAAGCAGACTAATATAATTTGGTTTTGATTTTAGCTTCATGGTGAAGCACAACAGGGGATCATTGCCTTAACACTGGACATAGGTGAAGTAATCCACCAATCATCCTGTACCCAGATACCATTATCCTGGAACAGATGACCACAAACTAAATATCTCCACATTGTCCCGTATATTTCTTGAGATGCAACATCACTGCTGTTGACCAATAAGTTGGTGTTTATTACAAGTATGCGTCATTTAAAATTTTCTGCAAAGTGTTGCAGTTAGTTATGAATGTATCAGAAAAACTCCCAGGCCATCCCAAAAACATACAAACTGCACTATGAAATCAGTTTGGCTTTGAAAATGCTGCGCAGGAAGTCTCTCATATGACAAACTAATTGGGGGAAACACTGAGCTGTTAAATCTGAAAGTTTGTTTAGTTCTTCGTTTGAGTCATTTTGATTTGTGAACCCAGATGTATTGATTAGCTCCCTACCCTAATATTTTTTATACATTACAGTACCCTAAGTTTTCATCAATCGCATTTGAGTGTTGGGCTGGCTCAGTGTGCTACTTTACTAAATATTGTATACATGGATGTGTGCTATAATTGTCTTCCTCAGTTACGTATAGGTTAGTGATTTCATTTTTGACATTTGTTGGCGATGTGAAATTTTTGTTTTAATGGTGGTCCGATGCATAAATCTGTGTTTCGTCCACCAAATGAACATCACAGTCCTCTGCTGCCCACCCCAAATGGTTGTCATGAGCAGAAACCCATTTTTCGCTTCATTGCCCTTTACCAAATTCTCGGGTCCATCTCGTTGTGACCAGCCATCCGTTTGACACAAATTTCTCCACACACACACACACACACACACACACACACACACACACACACACACACACACACACACACACACACACACACACACACACACACACTACCACCACCACCCTGTCCTCCATCAGGCTGCCCTTCCTCCATCGTACACCACACTGGCTAGTATACCGTACCTCTCCGTCCCTGCCCTCGACCTCATCCTTGTTCTCCTTCTCTCTCTCTCTCTCTCTCTCTTTCTTAAAGCTGTGGATAATTACCTGGTATATTAATTTAAAGTGATTTGTATAGTTTAGATTAGTTAGAGTTGGGAGGTTATTTGTATACATAGATTAGTAATATTAAATGAGGAGAAGCATAGTTATAATACCGGTACTTAAGAGTGAGGTTTTTTTCTTAAGCATATTGTTGTTGCTTCTGTTTAGTAAGGGTTGTTCATTTAGATTATTTTTTTAATCTTTACTTTCTTAACCAATCAGTACCAGACCTACCATCCTGAGGAACAATATTGCAAAAGGCCAAGTAGAAAGGGAGAGAATAAGACAAGTAAGCATGAAAGGGCAAGGTGAAATATATAACTATAGGACTTTTGATTAGTTTGAATAGAGGGTGCAGTAAGTTTTGTAGTTTTTGTTAGTCTCCCCCGTGAATCCGTAGTCCAGCTTGCACCAGATCACAAGGCCAGTGAACCTTTATCCACCCCTGAATTGAGTTGGCCACTTTTATTGCTTTTTGATATAGTGATGGCACGAGTTTAATTGAAATACACAAGTCCCCCCTCCCTTCTCCCCCCCTCCCTGCATACCAGCCTTCCGCACACACACACACACACACACACACACACACACACACACACACACACACACACACACACACACACACACACACACACACACACACACACACACACACACACACACACACACACACACACACACACACACACACACACACACACACACACACACACACACTGAAACCTCTTAATATATAGGTTTACACGTACTCAAAAGACACACACACACACACACACACACACACACACACACACACACACACACACACACACACACACACACACACATATTGGAGAAGGCCTGTCAATTAAGCCAGTGTAATAAACCCTTTCAATCCTGTGACGCCCCTCAATTTTTACTCCCTCAGACGATTTTATTCAGCTGAGGAGAGGGGGTTTCGAACTGGAGGGATTAGCTGAGGTCTTTATTAACCCCTTCTCTGCTAATAAGACTCCAATAAGCTGAGTAAAATCGTCTTCATAGGGTATTAAATAGGTCTTGGTTGTGAAGCGGTTGAGTAATTGTCTGAGTAAAAGGTAACCATTTAAACCCCTCATCGAAGCGTAGGGATCCGCGGCTAGGCTATGGTAATCCAGGTAATTTAAGGGTAGGAGGCCATTCTACACGTCCTGTAGCGTTTAATTGTTGGGGATGAGATGGTAACATGGAGTGGAGAGGTATGTGAGGAGGAGACCGGGGATGAGATGGAGTGGAGAGATATGTAAGTGAGGGGGGGCTTTGGTTCCTTCTTCCTCGCATAAAAAAAAAAAAAAAAAAAAAAAAAAAGTTGGGGGGGCTGGCAGCTAAACGGCAGGGGTCAAGGCGACTTGGAGGCGATTTGTTTGTGGCCACCCCTTACGGCATTAAAGCATCTGGCTATGGATAGATAGATTGATAGACAGAAAAAAATGGACATCCTTCGGGCTCCAACCATAGCGCGTTGACCACACTGCGTTCTGATCTGAGAGCTTGATTACTTTGCCACCAGGCCTCCATGTAGTTAAAGCAGACGGTAAATTATTCCAGGTCACACTTTGCCCTTAGAACACGACCCACAGTAGTAGACACTGCGTTGTTACAGCCAGGTCCCAGATTTATAGGTTCTTCTCAGGTCTACTCTTCCCCCTTGAACACGACTTGCAGTATTACAGTGCTGTGTTGTGGTATCTCCAGGTCCATACTTTTACTACTGGATAAACAGGGACAGAAAGGAAACAACTGAAAAGAAATAGAATACCGGTAATTGTAGTAGTAGTATATAGTAGTAGAAGTAGGAGGAGGAATAGGAGAAGAAAGAGGAAGACGAGGAGGAATAGGAGGAGGAGGGGAAGGAAGAGGAGGAGGAGGAGGCATATAGCGACCTCATAATGAGCATACCTTAATGGGGATAATTAAAACAGATTGAGTAAGGTATTGCCTTAAGCAGCTGCCCAAGAATTCTAATTAGCAGGTGGACTGAACACACACACACACACACACACACACACACACACACACACACACACACACACACACACACACACACACACACACACACACACACACACACGATTTGTCGGCTTCTTCTATTCTCCATCCTCTCGTTTTTATTTCCTTTCATCTCTCTTCATTACTTCTTCGTGATCTCCAATATCTCCTTCCCTGTCCTCCTCTTTGCTCTCCTTCATATCCTCTTTCTGTCCCTCCTCCCCTCCTCTTTATTACCTCGTCCTTTATCTTCTCTTTTTCTTATTTCCTTTCCTACTTCTTTATTACTTCTTCATACATTTTTTAGTTCCTCCTCCTCCTCCTCCTCTTCTCTCCCCTGCTCTTTACTAACTCGTCCTTTATTCTTTCTTTATTTCCTTTCCTCTCCTTTATTTCTTCATATCTCTTGTCTCCGCCCTCCACCTCCTCCTCAGTGTTACCCTCCTCCTCCTAATTACCTCATCCTTTATCTCCTCCATAATCTCCTTTATTTCCTTCGCCCTTGTAATCCTCCTTTGTTGTCACCATCTAGTTCTCCTTCCCTCCCTCTTTCTACCTCTCCTTATTTCCTTTCTTCCTTTGTCACCTCCTCGCTCCATTTTTCCCTCCCCTTTATTACCTCTCTCTCTCTCTAACTCCTCTGTTTCTCTCCTCGTCCTCTCTTTCTTTCCTCTTTTTCTCTCTTTCTCTCCTCTTTTTTCTCTCTCCCCTTTGACCGAAGCTGCATCTTCCTGGAAAGCCAATGTCATCATCTCCCTTTCCTCGTATTCTGGTTTATCCCTTCTCTCTCTCTCTCTCTCTCTCTCTCTCTCTCTCTCTCTCCTATCCCCCCATCTTCTCTTCTCCTCTTTCCTCTTCTCTCTTTCTAGTTTCTCATTCCATCTCTTCATTTCCCCTTCACTTCCCTTTTTCCCTCATCTCATCTTTTTTCCTTTGTCTTCTCTTTCCCTCTCTTCTGTTTTTTCCATCTTTTTCGTTTCCTTCTCCTCCATTCCTCCCTTTTTTTGTGTCTTTCCCTTTTTCCCCTCTCTCCATCCTTTTCTCTCTTCTCTTATATCCCTGTCTTCCCCCTTCCTCTCTCTCCCTCCTGTCCCTATCTTTCCCCAGCCTCTCTTCCTGTCTTCATCTCTCTCCTCCTCCCCTGCCCTCCCATCACACCTCCTCCCCTCACCTCCCCTCTCTTCCTCCCCTCCTCTCATCTCTCCTCCTCCTCTCACGTCACCTCTCTTCCTTCTCCCCTCGCCTCCCCTGTCTTCCTCCCCTCCCCTCCCCTCCCCTCCTCTCATCTATCCTCCTCCCCTCCCCTCCCCTCCCCTCCTCTCATCTATCCTCCTCCCCTCCCCTCACCTCCCCTTTCTTCCTCCCCTCCTCTTATCTCTCCTCTCTTCCTTCCCTCACCTCACCTCACCTCCTCCTTTCCCATCTCCCCTCCTTCCCTTACCTCACCTCTTCCTCCCCTCCTCTCATCTCACCTCCTCCCGTCCCCTGTCCTCTCATCTCACCTCCCTTCTCTCCCTTCTCCCTTCACCTCCTCTCTTTTCCCTCTCCCTTCACCTCCCCTCTCTTCCTCCCCTCCTCTCATCTCTCCTCTCTTCCTTCCCTCACCTCACATCTCTTCCTCCCTTCCCATCTCCCCTCCTCCCCTTACATCATCTCTCTTCCTCCCCTCCTCTCATCTCACTCCTCTCACCTTACCTCCCTTTCTCCCCTCCTCTCATCTCTCCTCCTCCTCTCTCCTCAGCTCCCCTCCTCTTTCCCTTCGCCATCTGGTTCACTCTTAAAGGTCCATTCATTCCTTGGTGGGTGACGTGACGCCTTCAATGGGGGCTTTATTGAAGTCTCACCTAGGAGTTACACACACACACACACACACACACACACACACACACACACACACACACACACACACACACACACACACACACACACACACACAGTACATGAATACAGAACACATATAATCTCTCTCTCTCTCTCTTTTTTTTTCTCTCTCTCTCTCTCTCTCTCTCACACACACACACACACACACACACACACACACACACACACACACACACACACACACACACACACACACACACACACACACACACACACACACACACACGCTACATGTCTACAGAACACATACAATCTCTCTCTCTCTCTCTCTCTCTCTCTCTCTCTCTCTCTCTCTCTCTCTCTCTCACACACACACACACACACACACACACACACACACACACACACACACACACACACACACACACAGTACATATATACATAACCTCTCTCTCTCTCTCTCTCTCTCTCTCTCTCTCTCTCTCTCTCTCTCTCCATCACCACCCCCCACGCCCTACTTCCCTTCCTCTCCTCCACCCACTCTTTCATCTCCGCCTTCAGCCCTTTAATTTAATTTGCTGTTGCCGTCTCAACATTTTCTCACTCTGCAACATTGCCTCTCTCTCTCTCTCACTCCCCCCATATATTTTTTTTATCTCATGCAACATTTCTTCTCTTTCTCCCCCATAGGCTATATCTATTTTGTTATTCCTTCCTTTATTTTTTTTTTTTACCCTCCTCCTCTCTCCTCCCCCTCCCTTTCCTCTCTCTCTGTCTTCACTTTTCCCTTTTCCCATCTCTTGTTCTCCGCTCTCTCCTCTCTGTTTGGTGCCTTCCCCGCCACCTCTTCCTCTTTGCCACCTCCCATGTCCCGCCTTTCCATCCCTTTCCATATTCTTATCCTTTCTGTCTGTCTCCCTTTCCCCCTTTTCTTCACTTCTCTCGTCATTCCCTCCCCTCCCGTCCTGTTCTTTTTCCCTTTGTTTCCTTTCCCTTTCCTCCCTTAAGATTCCCTCCCTCTCCACCTTTCCCTCTTTTCTTCCCCCCACTTCCCTGTCTTCCTCCCAATCCCTCTTCTCTCCTTTCTCTTTCCTGTCTTATCCCTCCTTTCTGTTTTTCCTTTAAATCCCTTGACCTTTCCCCCCTCCTTTCCTCTCCACTCTCCCTCCCTTTCATCCTCTTGACTTTCTCCTTGTTTTCTTTCCTCTTACTTTTATCCTCAACCCCCTTTCCCCTTCCATCTTCTTCCTCTGCCTTCCCTTCCCTTTCCATTTCACCTTCCCCTCCCTTCTCCCTGCTCCTCTCCTCCTCTATCCTCTCCTCTCCTCTTATCTTCTCTTTTCTACCCTTTCGTCTATTTCTTCTCGTCTCTCCTCTTCTCTCCTCTTCTCTTTTCATCTCTTCTCTCCTCTCCTCTCCTCTCCTCTTCTCTCCTCTCATATTCCCCACCCCTCTCTTATGTTTCTGGTAAGTGTAAAGTTCTAAAGTGTTTTAACAACTTTTGCCGGTATACTCTTCCTCACATTAACTTTTTACCGTACTGAGAAGAGGAATTTTCATTTTACTTTTTGAGAATGGGAAGTTTCAGCTTATTTTTATTACACTCAGACAATTGGCCACCTGGTAATTTTGGGCGGCAAGGAAGTTAAAAATATCGACGTTGATAATTTTCGTAGCATCAGCGTAAAATAGAGTTAAAGAATGGAGAAATTAGTAAATGAAAATAGCCAAGACGTCTTATCAAGGACTTGTGCTTCGATTTTTAGCCTTAAGGAGTGTGGTAAGCAGTTTTTTAAGACACTGTGAGAAGGTGGATGGTCTTCGATGCATACTTTCCCTATTTACGGCAAAGTGGAAGCGTAATATTTTTCAGCGAGTGCTTAATATTACGTCAATAAACATATTATTTTCAGTAATTATATACATGTTATAATCTCTGAAGTATTTTCACTCGATATTTCTGTATTTTAAACGCGATTTGTGGTAATACTGCGATGATCAGTGTCGATATTTTCAACTTCCGGAACAGTGTGTGGATTTAGTGTTCGTTGCAAGTGGCGTAGGAGCTTCTCAACACGTCATCCTTAGTGATTTATCCCACATATTGCACCTCAGTATTGCCCAGTACGGGATTTTTATGTACCGTGTTAATATTGACAAAGTTCCAAAGTCGAGTGTCCAACATCCTTCAGGTCAGTGGGGACGTCTTGTGAAGGGGTCAGGAGGGGGGTTGAATTCGTTTTAAGATAAGATTATGAGGAGGTTTGAATACTAAGATTAGAGTAAGGAATAAGAGTAGGAGGGGCTGTGGATGCATCTTAAGATTAGATTAAGGAAAAAAAAATCTAAGAAGTCTGTAGGAAAAAACAGTCGATAGTAATTCCTTCAATCCGGTAATGTGATTTTTATTTTTTTTATTTATTTGTTTATTTTGCTTACCCCAGACGATTTGATAGACCCTTCATGTTTAGGAAGTAGATTTAACCCTCAGTAACCTCTTCAGCTGCCAGGAGTCTCTTATGTAAGTGTCACCTAATCACAAGGAAGTAATATAATGAGGCATATAGTGAGGTAATTATGATGCTCCATAATTGAAGTGGTTAAGAGGTAGTGAGGTAATTATGATGCTCCTTAATTGAAGTGGGTTAAGAGGAGGTGAGGTAATTATGATTCTCCTTTATTGAAGTGGGTTAAGAGGTAGTGAGGTAATTAAGATGCTCCTTAATTGAAGTGGTTAGGAGATAATGAGGTAATGAAGATTCTCTTTAATTGAAGTGATTAAGAATGAGGATATTTTTAAATTATACACGAACTGTGTGTCTAGGAAATTCTCAGCCCTCTATATCCAGTGACTTATTCTCAACCTTTTACATCCAGTGACTTATTCCCAACATATTACATCCAGTGACTTATTATCAACCCTTTATATCCGGTGACGAATTCTCAACCCATTGTATACGGTGACTTATTCTCAATCCTTTATATCCAGTGACTTATTCTCAACCCTTTATATCCATGCGACTTATTCTGTTATTGATACCACACCATGATATTATTCAGCTTTGGAGAGATCGAACTAGAGGCGTTAGATATAGATTTGATTAAGTCCTTCGCTACTATACCCCTTTTACTCAAACTTGGCCTAAAATTGACATCTCCTCTTGAATACTGAATTATAGCAATAGAGTAACAGTAGTACATAATGCTAGTCAAGAAGAAGTGCTGTGGAAACGATGTACAGCTGTAGTAATGCTCTTTTCTGCCACTGAGATATGTGAAATAAGTTGCAAAAGTTAAAAAATCTGGACCAAGTTAAAGTAGAAATATTGTAGCTATTTTTCGTAAGTTGAAAATTAAAATCTAGTCTTTGGGAAAAAATAAAAAATAAGAAATCAATTGAAGGAGTAGTTTATGCCAGGATTAAGGAGGGATATTTTAAGATTAAGATTAAATTTAAAAGTCAGTCTGAATGCACATCTAAGACTTAAGATGCTGTAAGACTTCCTCAAGACATACGTGAAATATCTGGGCAGGGAAATGCAGTCTCTTAGCCTTTATGGAAGACGGAGAGTGGCCGGGGATATTGCCCTTCTTGACCCTGACACTCTCTCTCTCTCTCTCTCTCTCTCTCTCTCTCTCTCTCTGTGTGCTCCTGCAGCTTTTATATTAAAATTAAGTTTGAAAGGAAAGCTTATTCAGGGCTTTTTTAGTGTGTCTTAAAAATTCGTGTGTGTGTGTGTGTGTGTGTGCTAATAAGTGAATGAGAGTGTGCGTGTGTATATGTGTACGTAATTAGCGCGTGTGCGTGTGTGGAGAGGGTGTGCGTGTATAAGGGTCGGCCCTTGGGATGATAACTTGCGTAACCCCTCCCCCCCCTCTCTCTCAGTCTCTCTCTCTCCATTTTTATATAATCATCCATTTTCCTCAATTCGCCTTTTCAATTTACCTATGTAGCTTTCCTTTTTTCATGTAGCTTAATTTTTTCATTTCTTTCTCGTTTTTTATTTTTTTTTACCTCGTGCGCGGGGTTCATCGTTTGCGTTGCTAGTTTCGAAATTGTGTGTTTTGCCATTTCCGTTTTCAGATATTCGGTGCATTTTTCGTCTCGTATTTCTCCATTTTCCTGTCTGTCATTGCCCTCCTAGCCAACTCCATGGATAAAGTTTTGTTTTTGTTTTCTTCTTTCTATATCTTTTTCAGAGAGTCGGTGTTTCTGTCGTCTGTGTGATTTGTCGTTTGTGTATGTTTGTGGAGTCAGAGTCACATGTGTCTGTCTGTGCCTATTCATCTTTGTCTGTCTGTCATATATCTATTGGTGTCGTAATCTGTGTCTGTCCACTTCTATCCATCCATTGATCTATGTATTTGTCAGTATGCCTGTATTTATTTGTGTACCTGTCTATCTCATTCTATCGATTTATCTATGTGTATGTCAGCATGTATATATTTATATGTGTACCTATCTATCCATCCATCCATCCATCCATCCATCCATCCATCCATCCATTTATCTGTCTATTTCTGTGTCTGTCAAACTGTCAAATTTTTATCCATCTATCTGTAAGAGTTGCATAATCTATTTGGCCAGAGATTCCATGTAGTAGTCATTTGTTTGTTTGTTTGTTCATCCTTTTTGTTGTCATCGAGCTCTACCTCTTCAGCCCGAGGACGCTACATCTATTCAGTTCTACCTGCTACCAGACGATTTTTTTTTCTTCTGGCGGAACCGGGCCACTCACACTAATGTAAAGGTGTGGTGGCGTGGAATTGGATGTATGGAATCTCCTTGGTTACTAGTGAAATAAACCCTCCAGTCTGACTTACACGAGGACATGCAACTTTCCCACTGTCAAAATTGCCTTCCCCCCTTTGCTTTTATCTCCCTTCCTCCTTGACTTCTCTCCCTTCCCCCCTGGCCTTCCTCTCTCCAGAGTTGCCTCCCTCCTCCTTCCCTTCAAAATGTCTTCCCTCCCTCCCTCCTTCCCTCCAGACTTTGCTCATGTCCCTCAGGCTTTCTTCCCTCCAGACGTTTCTCCCTGCGTTCTTCCTTCCGTCCTTCCTGCCAGACTTTGCTCCCTCCCTTCAAAATTTCTTCCCTCCCAATCTTCCTCCCTGCTTTCTCCCTCCAGTCTTCCTTCCTTCCCTTCTTTCCTGCCTTCCTCCCTCCCTCCCTCCTTTCCCTTCCCTTCCCTTCCCTTCCTTTCCATTCCATTCCATTCCTTTCCTTTCCTTTCCTTTCCTTTCCTTTCCTTCCTTCCTTCCTTCACTACCTCCCTCCCAGACCAGACACTCGATACCCGCACGGAATTCTCATCAAATTTCACAAGTTTGTTTGCCGAAGATCTTAGGAAATATTAACTTCCTCCTCCAAGTAAACTTAGACCTTGGAAGATGTCTTTAAGGTTTCACTGTCGAGAAAAACCGTCTTGTGTCAGCGAGAGAGAACTAGAAAACCGTCCCCTAAGATTTATGTTAAAATTGGTCCTAAATTCGCAAACCTTTCCATCATCCCTTCGTCTTTGATTCTTACTTCTTCTCTTTTCCTTATTTCTCTTTTTCGTTTCTCTCTTGTTTCCTTTTCTCCTTCCCTCCACCCCCTTTTCCCTTTTGCCTCCCTTTTTCCCTCCCTCCCTTCTCCCGTCTCTCCCCACCTCTTCCTCCTATGCTTCCCTCCCCCTTTTCCTGTTTCCTCCTTTCACCTTAGCTTTCACCCTTTCCACACCTTCTACGTTTCTCCCTCCTTCGCGTTCTCACCTAGTTCCCTTCCTCCGTTTCTCTTTCCCTCTAAACCTTCCTTCCCCCCCCCCTCCTCTCTCTCTCTCTCTCTCTCTCTCTCTCTCTCTCTCTCTCTCTCTCTCCCTTGTAGATTATTTTTCCTCCTTCCCGTTAGACTTCCTTTTTTCCCCTCCATTATTTTCCTTCTGTTTTCCCTTTCCTCCCCACCTCCCTTCCTCCTTTCCTCCCTTCCTCCTTTCCTCTTACCCTCCCTTCTTCCCTTTCCACTCTCCTTTCTAGCTTTTCTTCTCTTCTCCCTCCCTCCCGGCATTACTCCTTCCCTTTCCTCTTTCCCTTCTTTCTTCCTCCATTCGTATTTCTCTCCCTTCTTTTCTCCCTCCCTCCTTCCCTCTCTTCCCTCCCTGACTCTTCCCCCCCCTCTCTTCCCTCCACTCCTCCTTCCCTCCCACCTAACCTGGTAACCCACTCAGCAGAGGAAAGAAAGTGGGACGAAAAAAATGGAGAAAAATTACCTGGCATACATCAAGTGTTAGAGAGAGAGAGAGAGAGAGAGAGAGAGAGAGAGAGGAGGGTAAAATAAATAAGGATGGAAACTGTAAGAGTGGAGGGAAGGAGAGATACAGAGAGTGAGACAAGGGAGAAGGGAAGAAAAATAGAGAGAGAGAGAGAGAGAGAGAGAGAGAGAGAACATTATAGAAGTAATGAATGAAAGATAGATATGAGGAAAGAAAACACACAGAAAAGAAGTGAAGGAAAAGAGTAGAAATGAAGGAAGTAAGCAAATAGGTAGATAAGGAAAGGGCAAAAAGAAAAAGAGAAATAGATGTAGAGAAAGAGAGCAAGAGAAGTAGATGAATGCAGGAGAAGAAAATAAAGGAAGGAAGTGATGAGAGAGAGGGAAGGAAAGCAATTTAGAAGATAATCAGGGAAGGAGGAAGTGAAAAACAGGAGGGAAAAATGAGGGAGGGAGGCAAATAGGAAGGAGGGGAGGCAACATTGGATGAGAGAGAGAGAGAGAGAGTAATGTTAGGATTGGGGGAGGGATCAGGTGAGAAAAATGATGGAGAGAGGGGAAGGGGAGGGGGATGGAGTGGGAGAGGAAGATAAATAGTGGAGAGAGAGAGAGAGACCCCTTCCATCCGAGGACCTTATCCCATAGTGATGTGTACAGTATATAGCTCGAGATATTTTGCTCCTACACACACACACACACACACACACACACACACACACACACACACACACACACACACACACACACACTCTCTCTCTCTCTCTCTCTCTCTCTCTCTCTCTCTCTCAATATTCAACCTTGCATGTATATATATGGATGTTCCCTTTTTCAGGATTTGTAGAGAGCTTTTTTTTTAACATTCTCTTCCCTCAATATACCTCTACACCCACACCCACCTGGCTGACACTGACATCTGTTGGCTAAATCGCTTGGTGGACGGATATAGGTATACCTGTGTACAATAGGATTTTTATTTATTTATTTGTTTATTTTATTTTTACCGTGCATATTTTTATAGAGATTTAGGGTGTATATATTTTTTCATTCAGTGGCACATGTATTTATAGAAGTTTTATTATTTATTATTATTATTATTATTATTATTATTATTACTGTCTATATATTTGTGGTTCATATCGATTTTTGTTCTTTTCAGTCGCTTGCCCTCCTTGCACCTTTCCGCGCCGGAGTATGTAAGTATTCATAGACCAGTATTTATAAAGTCTCCTAAATTTGAGTTGGTTTATAATTGCCTGTACGTAAGTTTGTGTTCCCTCCTACGCCCGCCTTCACTTTCGTAATTAAATTTTTGAGTTGGTATTGGATCGGAAGAAATGCTGAAAATATAACCACCTGTAATTAGTGGACAGGTGTTTATCATGGAAAATTAGTTTGGGTGATGTGTGGTGGTGAGAGAGAGAGAGAGAGAGAGAGAGAGAGAGAGAGAGAGAGAGAGAGAGAGAGGAAGGGAGGGAGGGAGAGAGGGGAAAGGGAGGGCGGGAAGGAAGGGGAGAAAGTGAGGGAAAGAGAGGGGGGAAAAGGAGGGAGGAAGGGAAAGAGGGGGGAAAAGGAGGGAGGAAGGGAAAGAGAGGGGGGAAAAGGAGGGAGGAAGGGAAAGAGAGGGGGGGGAAAGGAGGGAGGAAGGGAAAGGGAGAGAGGGAGGCAAAGAGAGGGGAAAGGGAGGGATGTTTGAGGAGGGGAACTGTTGAGGGACTGAAGTCGTGGAATTGGAGTGGTGGGAAGAGAAACATCTACATAAGTAAACACTATATAGTGAGGAAGGGAGAGAACGCAGTAGGAACGAGTAAGGGAGAAGGAGAGGAGAAAGGAGAGGAAGGCAGGAGGAGGAAGAAGAAGAAAGGAAGGAGGAGGAGGAAGAAAAGAGGAGAGTATAAAGTGAAAGAGGTACGGAGGGAGGGAGTAGAAAGAGAGGAAGTTAGAGACGGAAGGAGGGAAGTAAGAAAAACAGAGGAGTGAGGTCGAGAGGACAGTGGGAGGTAGAGAGGAAGAAGGAAGCTGGAAAGGAGGGAAGTAAAGAAGTAGAGTAGACGAGTGATAGAGGTAGAGTGTTGAGGAAGGTAGGGGTAAAACAAACAGATGGAGGAGCACTATAATTCTTTGTTTGGGTGTGTGGTCACGTTCCTTACCCTTCATTCCTTCCTTCCTTCCTTCCTTCCTTCCTTCCCTCCCTCATTCTGTTCATTCATTCCTTTCAGCCCTCTGTTGGTTCCTTCCTTCCTTCCATTCTCTCTCTCTCTCTCTCTCTCTCTCTCTCTCTCTCTCTCTCTCTCTCTCTCTCTCGCACCTGTTGCCAGCATTAGTACTTATCAAGACATTTTCCTTTCAGTCTACCTGTTACCTGTCCCCCTAATTATTTATCAATCTACCTGCTTTCCTCCCACCTACTCCTACCTACCTGTACTACAGTTGTGTGGTATTTGTTGGCATCTGTATTTGCTTGTAGCCTACCTTTACATACCTACCTACCTGTGTCAGTCAGCCTGCCTACCTACCTACCTACCTACCTGCTGGCCAGCCTGTCTATCTGTTTTATCAATAGCTGTATTTTTGTTATATATGTAAAATTTCTGTATACTTTATTTCATTATCTGCCTCCATGTCTTCCTTCGTACCAACCAACCTACCTTCCTAATTCTTACATGCCTGCCTACCTGCCTTGGCTCCCTTGGGCGAATATATAATAAAGTAACATAATGACGGCCATAACTTAATTTACTGGGTCTCCTTATATTAGAAAACTTGCATTAAAAAAAATGGTATAATCATATTATTATTATTATTATATTTATGATTCTGATGATGATGATGATGATGATTATTATTTTGCCGGAAAATTTTTACCTCCCATCTCATTCCTGTATTATAACTTTACTTGGCTTTACTATCGCCGCCTCTAAGATAGTAATCCTGCTTTATTTATTTTATTATTAATTATTCATTTATTTTGCTGCATCGTTGGTATAATAACTACTTTAATGCTACTCTCTCTCTCTGTCTCAGATATAGTAATCCTGCTTTATTTTTATTTATGTGTTTATTTTGCTGTAACGCCAAAAACTGCTTTAATATTTCTTAACCTTATTCGGGGAAGCTTTACCTGCCTTCTCACTCCTTTATTATAACTTGGCCTTACTATCGCCGCCTCTGATACCTTAATCCTGTTTTAATCTCTCTGGGGGTAATATGATAACTTTGCTTTCTCTCTCTCTCTCTCTCTCTCTCTCTCTCTCTCTCTCTCTCTCTCTCTCTCTCGTGATAGCTACGTATATACTCAGTTACTAATAAAAAATCTGACCCATTCTCTCTCTCTCTCTCTCTCTCTCTCTCTCTCTCTCTCTCGTGATGGCTACTTATATACTCAGTTACTAATAAAAAATCTGACCCATTCTCTCTCTCTCTGTCTCTCTCTCGTGATATTTACTTTGCACAGTGTCTAAAGAAAAACTAGTAAGAAAAAATTACTGTATAAAAAAAATTCTGCCAACGAAAAAAAAAAAATCATAATTGTCGAAGAAAAACTGATGTGCCAAAGAAAAAGTTCCTAAAGTCTAAGGGGAAAAAATGCCAAGTATCGAAAAAGGAAAATATCTTCGAGGGTGAATACGTGGCCACCACTTACCCTCAGTAGGCCTAGTGCGTGACCCCCCGAGGTTGGCCTAGGGGGACGTTGACCTCTGGGGGTGTAGGCCTCTTTTGCTGTGAATTTTCGGCTTTTTTTTTTTTGCGTTGTCCTCTGTCAATTAAAGATGTAAATTATCGTTCTTTATTCGTTGACCTCTAAATTATCTTTGTAAATTATTGTTCCTTATACGTTGATCTCTATAAATTATCGTTCTTTATACGTTGACCTCTGTAAATTATCGTTGTAAATTATCGTTCTTTATACGTTGACCTCTGTAAATTATCGTTGTAAATTATCGTTCTTTATACGTTGACCTCGTTTACTGTACAATTTCATCTTTTTTGCGTTGACCTTTTTCCGTGTAAGTTTTCATAATTCTTTTGCGTCGACCTCTTTTTCCTTGTAAATTTCCATCATTTTTTTTTTTTCCCGTCGACTTCATTCAGTAAATGTTCGTCCTTTTATGTCGAGCTGTTTCCTTAATTTTTCGTCCTATTTTACGTTGACGTTTCCATTGAAATTATCGTTCTCTTACGTCGACCTTTCTGTAAAATTTCCTCCGTTTTAAACATCGACCTCCTGTGTAAATTTTCGCCCATTTCTGCGTCTTCATTTTATATATGTATATATATATATATATATATATATATATATATATATATATATATATATATATATATATTATGCGAGGAAGAAGGAACCAAAGGCCATGAGCCCGCAATAAGAGTTCCCTCCAAGAGAAAAACAAAATACAATAGAAAGCCAAATTCAAGATCCATTCATTTCGAGATGCCTGGACACACTGCGTTTGAAAGACTGGAGATCATAGGCAGCAGGAAATACAGACAGAGGGAGACAGTTCCAGAGTTGACCTGTTGCTTAATGAAGGACTGGGAGTAACGGTTAACTCTTGCATTAGAGAGTTGGACAGAAAAGGGATGAGAGTTTGCTGCTAGACGGGTGCTACGCGCCCGTCGTAGAGGTGGAGCAATACATGGAGACAGTTCAGAGGAGCAGTGACCATTAAAGTAGCGATAGAAAAGAGATAAAGATGCAACAGTGCGGCGAAGCGAGAGGTTGAAGGGAGTCAGTAAGAGGAGGAGAGTTAATGAGACGAAAAGCCTTTGACTCCACCCTGTTGAGAAGAGCTGTGTGTGGGGAGCCTCGTCCTCTTTTTCGTCTGTCTTTCTTCTTTGTAGAATTTCGACCTTTTCCTGCCAGTCCACCGATCGTATTGGACTGATATTCGACAGGTAGACTATACTGTTTTCACCTTGGCTCAGATATTATTCTTTTTGCGGCGAATTTCATAAAGTTCAGTCACAGGTTAAGACAATACGACGTCTCTACCTTCTCTCCGTTGCACTTCTTCGTGACTATACGCATTTTACTCTAACCGTCTTGAATGCTGAGCTGTAACAATAGATTAACTAGAATGTTTTTTTTTTTTAAGTAAAGAAGGAACCAAAGGCCTGCAAGATTGTTCCAAGAAAAATTACAAACAAGAAAACGGAAAGCCAAATAGATTAACACTAAGATGCTAGTCACAAAGAAGTGCCGTGGAAAGGATGTTGAGCCATAGCACCGTTTTTCTGCCACTGAACTGTGTGAAATAAGCCTTAAGGACGATAATTTAGGCCAGGTTAGGGTAGACAAACTATAGCATAAATTTTCTAGTGTTCATTGCTAAAATCTAAACTTTTAAAATGGGGTGATGGCAACTCTAGGCCAAGTTAGAGGAAAATAGGCATAGAGATTTTGGGTGCGTTTTCCCCCACCCTCCTTTTCCAAAATTTAGTCCGCCAAAAATGACTGACACGTAAAAAAGAAAATTCAAATTGGATGAGAGAGAGAGAGAGAGAGCGATTGTTTGAGGGGAGTGCTATGTGCGTGTGAGGGGGTGCCAGGTGTGTGTGTGTGTGTGTGTGTGAGAGAGAGAGAGAGAGAGAGAGAGAGAGAGAGAGAGAGATTGAGTGTCCCTTTTGCTGTGTTCACGCGAAATTTTTTGCGGCGCTCAGTTTGTGTTTAATTTTATTTGTGTATACTTTTAACTCATGTAAGATTATTTGTGTATACTCACCTTCACTCACATATGTAAGATGCTTTGAGTATACCTTTATCTTAACTCATATCGCTGCCAGACACTTCACATCCAAACTAGACAGAATAATTAGGTGGAAAATAACGATAGAAAATGACTTAAGTATTTATATAAGTACCATGGGGACCTCTGTTTATCATGAATATTGGTTAAGATCGTTTATGAATACATGTCCATTATGTTATGTATATTCATAGTCCCTTCCACCTTAAGATCTTTTATGAATACGTTTGTCTTATGTATTTTTATGTATTCTTCTCTGCCTCTTTTATTCCCTTGTGTTATTGATTTATTTACCCCCCTTTATTCCTGGACCCCCCCACCCATACCCCCTCCCTTTACCCCCACACACCTCCCCCCCGCACCCCCTCCCCCTCCCAACAACACTAACAATGTGCTGGTTAAGATGAGGCCCTCGTTCCCTTGATAAGACACGCTCTCTCTCTCTCTCTCTCTCTCTCTCTCTCTCTCTCTCTGTTTTTGCCTTTCTCTCCCTTTAACTGTTTTGTCTCCCTTTTTCCCTTTTTCATTATATTTTCTTGCCACCCCCTTCTCTCCATTGCTTCTCCATCCTTCCCTCCCTTCCTCTAACTTTCTCGTCCTTTCCTTCCACCTCCGACAGCATTCACTTTTTCCTCCGTCTTCCCTTTCCTCCCTCCTTCCCTCCTTTTGTGGCTTCTGCCTCTCTTCTACTCTTTCTTCCATTCCCTCTCCTCCCACTCCCTTCCTTCCCCTCCCCCTCCTTCTTCCCTTTCTCCTCCTCTCTTTTCTTCCGTCGTTTGTGGCTCCTGTCTCCTTCCCTCCTATTTTTTCTTCCTTTCCATTCCATTCCTTCCCTCCTTCTTCCTTCCTCCTCTCCCTTCTCTCCTCTTACGCTCCTTTCCATTCTTTCCCATTCATTTCTCTTTATTTCTTCTCTCCACTCTTTTCTCTCCTGTTAGTCTTTCTTCCTCTTTATCCTTCTCTTACTTCTTCCTCCTTTCCTCCTTCTTATCCCTCCTCCTGCCGTTTCCTCCATACTCTCTATTTCATCCCTCTGTTCTTCCCTTCCTTTCTTACATCCTCTTAATCTTTCTTCCATTTCTCTCTCTCTCTCTCTCTCTCTCTCTCCTCCCTTGTTCATCCCCACCTCTTCCATCTCTCAAGCCTTGATCCTTCATCTTCGTTTCTCTTCGGGTAGCCTACTCGCTTTCTTTCCTCCTCTTCCTCTTTCTTCCATTACCTCCCGTTCTCCCCTCGCTCACTTTCCTCCATTCCTCCCTGTCCCTCCCTCTTCCTCCTTCCCTCCCCTCTCTTCCCTCCTCACCTCGTACTATTCATTTCTCTCCCGTTCCTCCCTCTCTCTCTCTTTCCTCCCTTCCTTCCTCTTTTCCCTCCTCTCACTCTTCCATTTTTTCCCTCCCGTTCCTCTCTTTGTTTCTTTTTCCTCTCTTCTTTCCTCTGTCCCCTCCCCATTTACTCTTTCTTCCGTTCCCTCCCGTTCCGTGCTCTCTTCCATCTTCCTCCCTCCCTCCCTCCTCTCTCTCTCTTTTCCATTCCTTCCTCTCTTCTTTCTCTATTCTGCTTCCCTCCTTTCCCCTCCCTCCTCAGTTCCTCCCTTCCTCGTACTCTTTCCTCCCTCTCCACTCACCCTCCCTCCCTCCCTCCCTCTGTGGTTTCTCTCCCTCCCTCTCTCACACATCTGTCTTTCATCCCCTCCCACTCGCTTTTCTCTGTCTTTTTCATTCATTCACTCGTGCCATCCCTGTCGGGACTCACTCTCTCTCTCTCTCTCTCTCTCACACTCTCTCTCTCTCTCTCTCTCTCTCTCCTCACACACACACACACACACACACACACACACACACACACACACACACACACACACACACAAACTTTTTCCCATCCTTCCTCTCTCAGTCCACCTTTTTCTTTCTCATCCCCTTCCGCTCCCTTCCTCCCTCCCTCCCTCTTCCTCCCTTCCTCCCTCCCTCCCTCTTCCTCCCTCCCTCCCTTTGCGGACTACCAATTAGCGCACAAACAAAAGCACTGCGAACGATTTGTGGCAGTGCGAATCTGCGAACAGCGACTCTGTGTATGTGTGTGTGTGTGGAAATGGCCGGGCTTGTTTTGATGTGCGTGGGAGCTTCTGATTGGTCGAAACCATGGATGTGGTGGGCAATGAGGGTGCGGGGGCGTTAATTGCCGGGGAGAGAGAGAGAGAGAGAGAGAGAGAGAGAGAGAGATTAATTTGCTGTGTTCTCTTCAAAACTGGATTCTGATACCCATAATATAATCTCTCAACACACACACACACACACACACACACACACACACACACACACACACACACACACACACACCGCTCGCTGGTGCAGTGGTAACGTTCTCGCTTGCCAACTAGTGGACGGGAGTTCGCGCCTCGCTCAGGTTGCGAAAAGTTTCACTGACGAAGTGGGTGGTTACTGTCCCCCTGGAGCAAGGGGACGGGTGTGTGCGTGTGTGAAGGTCACAGCCTTGCCCTTAGATCGGACTATATGAGCTCTCAGCTCCCTTCCGGGAGGGTAAAATGCTGACGATCACGACCATCAAGTGATCCTGACCGACCCGGTGAATTACACACACACACACACACACACACACACACACACACACCTTACAGATTGATAATGCACAAGGGGTCATGCTGGGTCAGATTGGTCATACTGGCGTAGAGGGACGGTTGTGTGGGTACCTCGTCGAGCAGGCTTATGGAGAGATTGCCAGGGGAACATTTCGACTGGTTCTTAAAAATGATGCAGTGAGCTCGTCTGGTATAGTTGCATCCAGCTCCTCTTAGCGTAAAATTGGCATCTCTCCATCTTTAATAATGACCTATAACAAAAGACTAACGTTAGAATATGATGCAAGTCATGAAGAAGTGCTGTGGAGATTATAGAGCCTCAGTATTGTCTTCTGCCATAGAGCCCCGAGAAATGAAGCTGTAAAAGGATGAAAATCACGTAGGTATAATCAATGAAGTATAGTTATTATGAACGTGAAGGAAGGGAGGTGGAAACATTAGGGCTGGCCAGACTGTTAGCATGCAGATTGGGAGAATTGACTTGCCCTCTCCCACTTCAGTGTTGGTCCCCTGGTGGTTAGGACAGAGCTGGAGGTGTGGCGTTTGTGTCCCCTAGATTTATACGTAAGTTAGCTTTTTTTTTAACCCCTTGAAACGTGTGAAAGTAATAAAAAAAAAGTAGGCAAAGTACAGTATATAGCTAACGAAAGTATGCGTTTCTTTGCCGTAGATTTATATGCATGTTCAGTACTTTCCTTTTGAAGCGTGTGAAAATGATAATAATAATAATAATAGTAAGAAAAGTGCAGTATATAGCTAACGAAAGTACGCGTTTCCTTCCCCTAGATTTATACGCATATTCAATTATTTTACCCACCTGAAAAGAGTGAAAATAATGAGTAAAATAGAGCAAGTTTTAACCGCTTGAATACTGCGAAAATAATAGTAATAATAATAATAATAATAATAATAATAATAATAATAATAAAATAGACATAATACAGTAAATAGCTAACAAAGGCAATAGATAGATGTGGGAGGGTTGGAGCTTTAACCTGGGGCTTCGCTAAAGTTGCTGAAGTCTACGGGAATAAATCGCCTTGTTTCCGAAAATCGTCAGTGAGGGACATACGGACGGGGCCGCACCTAAAGATATTCCAGTCTTTAAAAATACATCACCGTCTTGAAGGGGTTTACAGACGAGATTATAATACTTAAGTTAGTGTGAGAATGAGGAGAGGAGGACTGAGAACAAAAGAGGGAGGTGGAGTGGAGGAGGGGGGCATGGAGTGGCAGGAGGAAGTGGTTATTGAGAGACTTGGAATATTATGTATGAACACTGGGATTGGAGAGAGAGAGAGAGAGAGAGAGAGAGAGAGACTGGGATATGTATGCATGTATGAACTCTGGGATAGGGAGTGTGGAGAGAGAGAGAGAGAGAGAGAGAGAGAGAAATTGCAGATCCAAGGGCGCGAGGCCTGCAAAACTTCCCTCATGCAGCGAAAGTTGAACCAGAGGAAACCAGAATTGGTGGTGGATAGACATGTTTTAGATAGATAGACCTGATAGATAGATATACCCGACAGACTGGGCAAAGTATTGTTATAGACTGATACGAGAGAGAGAGAGAGAGAGAGAGAGAGAGAGAGAGAGAGAGAGAGAGAGAGAGAGAGATTGATAGATAGAAATGCAAATAGACTGACTTACATTCCTCTGGCTTGTCTTATTCTCTATGCATCAGCTTATCTTCACGGATGGAGGAGTTGGTGGGGAGGAAGGGAGGAGTTGAGGAGGGAGGGAGGGGGGGAGGGAAGGAATAAGTTGTGGTAGGGAGGGAAGGAGAAAGTTGTGGGAGGGAGGGAGGGAGGGAGAAGGTTGTGATGGAGGGAGGGAGGGAGAGAGAAGGTTGTGGTGGGGGAGGGAGAGGTGAAAGTAGGGAGGGAGGGAAGGAGAAAGTTGTGGGAGGGATGGAGAAGGTTGTGGTGGGGAGGGAGGGGGTAAAGTTTTTGTGGTGCAGGAGAGAGGTTGTGATGGGGAGGAGGGAGGAGAATTTGTGATGTTGGGGAAGGAGGGAAGGAGAATGTTTTATTGGTTAGGGAGGAGGGATTGGGGAGGGAGGGAGGGATGGGGGAGAGATAGAGAGGTGGGGGAGGGAGCGAGGGATGGCATTATGTTGGGGAAGAGAGGGTTTGGGTAAGGGAATGAAGGGAGGGGAGGGGGGGAGAATTGTTGTGCTGGAGGTGGGGAGGGAGAGTAGGGGTGGGGAAGAAAGGGAGGCTGTGTTGGAGGAAGGGAGACAATTGTAGTGGTGGTGGAGGGAGAGGGTAAAAAATCTTGTATCTCCCAGTTTTCATTGTATTGTGTGTGTGTGTGTGTGTGTGAGATATTTAGAGTTTTTGACACTCTCTCTCTCTCTCTCTCTCTCTCTCTCTCTCACCTCATTTCCCCCTCCATCTCACTCCTATCAAAGACGTTTACTTAATTCTAACTTTTTCCTTTCCTTTTATTTTTTTCCCTTTATCTCTCAGCTTCTTAAGTGGGTAGGGAACTGCCTCTTTGATCACCGTCTTCACTCCAGCCAATCAACTCAGGGATTGGGTCGGCAAGTTTAAGATTTGATCCTTCTTGCCTCTTCCTCTGCAGATTTTATAATTTCTTCATTGTGGGGGTGGGTAGTTATTATTATTATTATTATTATTATTATTATTATTATTATTGTTATTAATTATTATTATTAGTTTTTTTTTTGCTATTTTCTTTTTCTGTCTTTTCTTATTTCCTTTTCTTTTTTCTTTCTTTTTCTTCCCAGTTTGTTTTTGTTGTGTGTGTGTGTGTGTGTGTGTGTGTGTGTGTGTGTGTGTGTGTGTGTGTGCGCTAGGTGAGTGAAATCCTTGCGCAATGTAGCTCGATTAACCCCGTCCATCCCTTTTATTCTTTTTTTCCCCACCATGAGGTACGTATATTTAAGGGAAGCATTTTGAACGAGGGGGGGAAAGGTAGAGAAAGCCTTAATTAACCAGATACTTGCATTATTATTATTATTATTATTATTATTATTATTATTATTATCATCATCGTCATCATCATTATCATTGTCGTTGTCGTCGTCATAACCTTCATTCCTAGTTACCTGCTGTACATGGGATGGGAGAGAGCCAGAAACAGAAACGTGTGTGTGTGTGTGTGTGTGTGTGTGTGTGTGTGTGTGTGTGTGTGTGAGAGAGAGAGAGAGAGAGAGAGAGAGAGAGAGAGAGAGAGAGGTGAATATATCAGTACCATTACACCGATATTCTACAACGTTAAATGAGTCTCCGGCGGTACTTTGCTTTCCCTTCCAATAAAGCCATCGGTGGTGTGGGGGATAGTGGTAACAGCTGGCGCTTTATTACGCTCTTAAAGGCACAGTAATGACCCAGGGTAGGATGCTGTGGTCCAGATTATTTTGGGTTCTAGGAGCCCCACCGACGCCCCTGCCAATATTAAATGAAGCAAAAACTCTTCTTGGATTCGAACTGTGACACTCGATTGCTTCCTGGATTCTTTATCTACCCTTGGATTCAGACTGTCAAACTCTGGGTCACTTCTTGGATTCGTAACTCTTCATGGATTCGAACCGTGAATCTCTGGCTCACTCTCTTGGATTCTTTATCTCCTCTTGGATTCAAACCGTCAAACGCTGGGTCACTTCTTGGATTCTTTATGTCCTCGTGGATTCAAACCGTCAAACTCTAGATCACTGCTTGGATTCTTTATCTCCTCTTGGATTCAAACCGTCAAACACTGGATCACTTCTTGGGTTCTTTTTCTCCTCTTGGATTCGAACTGTCAGACGCTTGCTTTTTGTTATTTTGCCACCTTTTTCTGTTTGTTTATTTAGCTCTTATTATGCCTTATTTTCTGTCCTTCTCTCTCTCTCTCTCTCTCTCTCTCTCTCTCTCTCAGTTAGGGAATCTCTGGGGCGGGAGATAAAATACCTTAATCCTCTCATATTTATTCCCCGCTAGCTTAAGTGACGAGTGCTGTGGAGAGAGAGAGAGAGAGAGAGAGAGGGGAGGGATATTAAAGGGAGGAGGAAGACGAGATGTTGGAAGAAGGGAGAGGGAGGCGGAACAGGAAAGAGGTAGGAAGGGGGAAGATCTAGAAGGGAAGGTGGGAGGAGGGAAGAAGGGAGTGGTAGGAGAGAGGGAGGAGAGAAGATAAAATGGGTAGAGATAGGAGAAGGGGAGAGGAAGAAGTGAGGGATACTAGGAGAAGGGGAGAGGAAGAAGTGAGGGATACTAGGAGAAGGGGAGAGGAAGAAGTGAGGGATACTAGGAGAAGGGATTGAAAAGGAAGAGAAAGAGAGAAGTGGAAATTATGAGGAAGGAAGAGGAAGAGGAGAAATAGGAGGATGGAGGAGGAAGAGGAGGGATGAGGAAGAGGAGAGATAGGAGGACAGATGAGGAAGAAGGGAAAGAAGAGGAGGGATGAGGAAGAGGAGACAAAGGATGGATGAGAAAGAAGGGAGAGACAAGAGGAGTGATGAGGAAGAGGAGAGAGGGAAGAGAAAGATGGGAGAGATCGGAGGAGAGAGGAGGAGGAGGAGGAAGAGGGGAGAGATCGGAGGAGAGAGGAGGAGGAAGAGGAAGAAGGGTGGTGGGAAATAAAATGCCTTAATCCAATCTTATGCAGACTCGTCTAGGTTAAGTAGTTAAGTGAAGAGGTCTGTGCTGGGGAGGAGGAGGAGGAGGATACTTACACACACAAATACGCACATACACAATTACACATGCGCAGTTATATACACAGGAATTCGCATACACACACAAACATACACATACACAATTATATATTTACAAATTTGGATACACACAAACATACACATACACAATTACATACACGTGCACACATACACAAACACATACATACATACACGTACATAAAGAGTAGGAGGAGAGTTGGTAGGTAGGGAAGGATGAAACAGTAAGGAGGAAGAAGGAAGGAGGGAAGCAAGGAGGATGGAAGAGAGTAAAAATATAAACACGAGAAAAGGGAATGACTGCAGTAAGAGGTGGAATAGGAGAAAGAGAGAGAGAGAGAGAGAGAGAGAGAGTCAGTTTTGTTGCGTGACGTATTTGACACTTCATTTAACAGACCCAAATTCTCCATTAATTTTTGACGGCATGA
>NC_136958.1:4551659-4559159 GCF_032717465.1 Coenobita brevimanus | reverse complement strand
TTATTCTTTCTCCACTCCTCTCCTCTCCACACCTTCCCTCATCTCCTCTTCTTGTCTCCTCTCCTCTCCTACCTTCTCTTTTCTTCTCTCATGTTTTCATTTCTCTTCTCTCCCCTCCCCACCTCCCCTCTACTCTCAGGTGAGGGAAGAGTAAGAGAGAAAATTAGAGAAGAAGAGGGGTGTTAGAGGAAAATGGAAAAGCAAGAAAGTAAAGAAGGAAGAGGAGTAATATAGAAACTAAAGAGAGAGGCTAGAAGAAGAAAAAAGAGATTAGGAAGGCAGTGGAAGGGATGATAATGGGAATGTGGAGAAAAGAAACAAGAAAAACACGTAGGAAAGGAAGAAGAGGAAAAGAGAGAAAATGGAAGAATATTAACAAGAAAACGAAGAGGAAATGAAGATGCTGATGGAGTGAAAGGAAAGGAAATTGAGAAAAACGAAGAGGTAATGGAAAAAAAGGAATTGAGGAAGAGGTGGTAAAAGGATTAGGTAACAGAATAGAAAGGAGACGTAGAAGGAGAGGAAGAGCAGTTGAAAAAATAAGAAAACGAAAAGAAAATGGGTGAGGCGAGTGAGGGGGAACTGTGGTAAAGTGGTTTGATGGCACCAGCCCGGGAGAGAGGGAGAGAGAGAGTGTGTTTGCTGCCTTGCACGTACCGGTATGGCTTTGAAACTTACTGGGATGCCGGAAGAGAGAGAGAGAGAGAGAAAGAAAGAGAGAGAGGAGGGGACTAAGCCGACTACCGTAATAATAAAATCTCTCCACTTCTCCACCCCCTTCATTACCCCACCTCGCCCTCCTACCAGAGAGAGAGTTGACTGCCATCCACTGTGCTTAAAGGGGTGAGGGAATTTCGTCAGCTTAATTGCGCTAGATTAAGAAGAAAATGTAAGCTTAAGTCGTGGGTAAAATAAGCTTAAAGTCACCGGCTATGTGAGGAAAAAGGTTAATTGAAGTGGTTTTTATCTCTTTGACTTTCTGAATGATGTAATCAAGTGAAGCACCTTTAGCCTACTTCCTGTTCTCTGCCTGTCCTCCTCCTCTTCCTCATCTTGGTTTCTGTTCACTTCGTCTGTCCTGTTTCTTTCTCGTTTTCTCTTCTCCTGTTTCTCTTCTTTTCGCCTCTCCAGTTTCTCTTTTCTTCTCTTTCCCCTCGTCTTGTCTTCTGTTCTCTTCCTTTCTCTTCTTTTCTCTCCTCTCCACTCCTCTCCTCTTCTCATTTCCGTTCCTCTCCTCTCCTCATTTCTTTCCTCTCATGTCCTCTTTTAATCTCTTTTCTATTTTCTTTTCGTCCCTTCTCTTCTATGCTCTCCTCCCCACCTACCTTTCTCCTGTACTGTTTTTCTTTTTGTCTTTTCCTCTTATCTTACCATCATCTCACTCTGCTTTGCGATCTTCATTCTCCCCACTAATTCTCTCTCTCTCTCTCTCTCTCTCTCTCTCTCTCTCTCTCTCTCTCTCTCATCCCTTTACTACTCTCCCCTGCATCCTCTCTCAGCCACTCAACCCATCCTTCCACTTTTCTCCAATTTCTCCTCTTCTTTCTCATCTCCACTCTTCTTCCCCTTGCTCCTCTTCTCTCCTCTTGCTCTTCTTCTCTTTCTTACCCTGACCATTCCCTTCCTCCTCCCCTCTTATACCTCCATTCTCTTTATCTTCTTCCTCACCTCTCCTTTCTCTTCTCCTTTCTTCTTCCCTCCTCCTCCTCCTCCCGTAAAAGTTAATGACGCGTATCATTTTCTCTTTCCCGATTTATTCCTAGGTTTTCTTTATAGTGTGTTACTTCCTCCTTTATTGGGCTTTATTTCTCTTCTTGTTATATTCACGTGTTATGTTTGGCTAATTCTTTTTTTTTTCTCTCTCTCTTTTCCCATATCTGTATTTCTTTGCTTTCCCCTCCTCTTTTCCCGTTTCTCTTTATTTCTTCGCTTCCCCCTCCTCTTTTCCCGTCTCTCTTTATTTCTTTGCTTTCCCCTCCTGTTTTTCCATCTCTCTTTATTTCTTTGCTTCCCCCTTCTCTTCTCCCGTCTCTCTCTATTTCTTTGCTTTCCCCTCCTCTTTTCCCCTCTGTCTATTTTTTTTCCTTCCTTCTCTTTTCCCGTCTCTCTTTATTTCTTTGCTTTCCCCTCCTCTTTTCTCCTTTGTCAATTTTTTTTTCCTTCCTTCTCTTTTCCCGTCTCTCTTTATTTCTTTGCTTCCCCCTCCTCTTTTCCTCTCTTTTTTTTCCTTCCTTCTCTTTTCCCGTCTCTATTTCTTTCCTCCCCCTTTCTCTTTTCCCGTCTCTATTTCTTTCCTCCCCCTTTCTCTTTTCGCGTCTCTATTTCTTTCCTCCCCCTTTCTCTTTTCGCGTCTCTATTTCTTTCCTCCCCCTTTCTCTTTTCGCGTCTCTATTTCTTTCCTCCCCCTTTCTCTTTTCGCGTCTCTATTTCTTTCCTCCCCCTTTCTCTTTTCCCGTCTCTATTTCTTTCCTCCCCCTTTCTCTTTTCCCGTCTCTCTCAATTACTCTCCTTCCTCCTCCTCTTTTATGTCCTTTTTTCTTCTTGATCATTTTATTTCCTTGTTCTGTTCCTGTTTTAATGGCCATTTTTATATATTCCTTTTTCTTAATATTTTCTTATACACATTAATTGGAGTCTCTGTGTTCCTTGATTATTCCCTATTTTCTTCCTTCTTTATTTCCTTCTTTATTTGGGTTTTTCTTTGTTTTCTTACTTGCTTTTTTCTCCCTGCTTCTCATTGTCTTGGCCTTTATCTTTTCCTTGATTTTCATTATTTTCTTATTTCCCTCGTGCTGTATCTTCTACGATTTACTTTCTCTCTCTCTCTCTCTCTCTCTCTCTCTCTCTCTCTCTCTCTCTCTCTCTCTCTCTCTCTATTTGGGTTACATCTTTTATCATATTTTCTGTGTAGCCTATTTTCATGTTTCTTATGACTGTTTTTATTATTCTCTTTGTTTTCTGTTTTTATTATTCTCTTTGTTTTCTGTTTTTATTATTCTCTATGTTTTCTGTTTTTATTATTCTCTTTGTTTTCTGTTTTTTTATTATTCCCTTTGTTTTCTGTGTTTTTATTGTTCTGTTTTGTTTTTTATTATTTTTGTTTTCTGTTTTTTTTATTTGTTTTCTGTTTTTATTGTTCTCTTTTCTGTTTTTATTCTTTGTTTTCTTTTTTTTTATTGTTCTCTGTTTTCTGTTTTTATTATTCTCTTTGTTTTCTGTGTTTTCATTATTCTCTCTGTTTTCTCTTTGTTTTTCCCCTCCTGTCTGATTCCATGTTTTTTCCTTCACCTCTCTCCCTTCTTTCCTTCTTCTTTCACTCCTTTACTTTCCTTCCCACCTTACTTTCTTTCATCGTTTCCTTCCTTCAGCTTTCCATACTTTTCTTCCTTCCCTTCCCTTCCCTTCCTTCTTTCCTTCCTTCCTTCCTTTCTTCCTTCATTCCATCCTTCCTTCGTCTCTTCTTTCATTCCATCCTTCCTTCCTTCCTTCCTTCCTTCCGCCTTTAGCGATCCATTAAGGTGTTCCCCAATATCTATCCTATATTAAACCTGCAGTTGTGGTCGTGGGGCTGCCTCTCTCTCTCTCTCTCTCTCTCTCTCTCTCTCTCTCTCTCTCTCTCTCTCTCTCTCGCTGGAAATATGACCAAGACAGGCTAATAATCTATGCAAGGAGGCGGAGCATAGGAAGAATAGGAGGAGAAAGGTGAGAAGGGAATAAAGGAGGAGAAAGAGAAGCTCCTTAACCCCTTCTCGGTAGCGTGTGTGTGTGTGTGTGTGTGTGTGTGTGTGTGTGTGTGTGTGTGTGTTTGAAGAAGAAAAAATGCGTGTGTGTATGTGCGCGGGAACGTTAAATATTACCTACACACCCAGGTCACACACACACACATCTTGCAGGACGTGAGAGTTACACTGACTAGACTTTAAGATGAAATATAGCCTCTCTCTCTCTCTCTCTCTCTCTCTCTCTCTCTCTCTCTCTCTCTCTCTCTCTCTCTCTGATGCTTTGAGGAGGGAGAGAGAAGTTAGGAGAACAATAAAAACGACAAATTAGACAGTAAAGAAGGAAAGGAGAAAAAGTGTAGAAGAGGAGGTTAGGAAGGAGGGAGTGGAGGAGGAAAATGATGAAAGGGAAAAGAGAAGTGGGGAAGAGGGAAGGCAGGAGGAAAGGGGAAGATAAGAGAGAAGGGGGGAAGTGTGAGAGGAGGAATAATAGGTTGGAAAAGGAAGAGGTAGGGGTAGGGAGGGGAGTGTAAAGGGAAGAGGAAGGAGATGGAGGAAGAGGAAAGATGTTGCAGAGGAGGTGGTGGGGGAGAGGAAAGATGTTGGAGAGAAAGTGATAGGGGAGGAATGACTGGGAAGGAGGAAGGAAGAAGAAAGTGATGTGGAGGGTGAAAGTGTAGGGTAGGGGGAGTAGAGGATTGATATGGGTATGGGGAGGGAGGTGAGAGGGGGAGGAGGAGGGGGAATGTAAAGGAAGGGAAGGAGGAAGAGGAGATTGAGGTGGGAGGTGGGAAGAAATGATGGATGGATCAGGAGGAATGTAAATGGAAGAGAAGGCATAGGTGTGGGAAAGGTTTGAGACAGGTGGTGGGGGCGAAGGGAGAAGGGGGAGAGAAACAGCGATAGAAGAAGAGAGAGAGAGGGGGAGGAGGGAAGATAAGGAAGCGGCAGAGGAAGAGGAGGGTGAGGGAAGGAGACGGCGTGGGAAAGGTAGTGGAGAAGAGGTAGATGAATAACGAGGATAAGGGAAAAGATTGGTGGAGGAACGGGAGGGGGGGATGGAGGAAAGAGGAAGAAGAGGGAAGGAGAGGAGGAAAGGTATAGGAGAAGGGAGGGAGAAAGGTCAGGGGGAGAAGAAAGCATGGAATGAGAGGGAAAGAGGAGAAAGTAAAAGGGGAAGAGGAAGCATAAATTTGGGGTGATATCTGGGGAGGTGAGGGAGAGAGAGAGAGAGAGAGTGAGAGAGATACACCTGGTCAGCCCCTTGGAAGACGAACTGCATATTGAGGGATTTCCAAGTGAACGGTTTGCCAGGGGAACTACAAACCTAGTGACGATCAGTATAAGGAGCTGTCTGGTGTCTCGGTGGCTCGTTGGTTATTGCGTTGGCTCCCGAACTGCGTGTACCCTAAATATAGAGTTCAGAAGCAAAGCCGCGGCTGACGTGTAAGATGAATTAAGTGTAGTATCCTTCTCTCACATACACTGCTAATGTTACAATCCTCTGCTTCCTAATTTGTAGCTGGCCTCCATAAGGAAATATAATTGTGGTGGTATTGTGATGGGTAGAGAAGGAGTGGATGGTGGGTGAGTGAGTTAGTGAGTGATTGGGTGGATGGGTGAGTGAGTTAGTGAGTGGTTGGGTGGGTGGTTGAGTTAGTGAGTGGTTGGATGGGTAGGTGAGTGAGTTAGTGAGTGGTTGGGTGGGTGGGTGGATGGTTGGGTGAGTGGGAGGGTGGGTGGATGGTTGGGTGAGTGGGAGGGTGGGTGGATGGATGGGTGAGTGGATGGGTAGGCGGTGGATGGATGGGTGTGTGAGTAGGTGGGTGGCGAGTGGGTGGAGATTGATAGGTGGAGATCCAGTAAAAATGGGCGTTGTATCTCATTCATCATTAAAGGTGTGTAATGGAAGGTGAACGTGTATCGCTGTAATCCATCTCTCCGTAATATCATGCAGATAAAACTGTTAATCTGCTGTATAATATCTCCATCAGTCAGAGAATCATACCCTGTGCTGATGATAAATTTATGGTAAACTAAAAAAAAGCTGTGAAGAATAATAATATAAATGAATACAGGGTGGTCCTTACAAAGCGCTCCCCTTCCTCCTCTCCACCTGGTGATTTCTAGCGTGTTGCGGGGACGGCTGAGTCAATACGCCCACTCCAGCAGACTGGGCTGCCCCCGCAACACACGGTACCGCTAAGTGAGTCTCTTGTGAAGCGCTATTTATGAACCATCCTGTATACGCGAAACTAAAAGAAAGTTGGTAAACTGAGAGAGAGAGAGAGAGAGAGAGAGAGAGAGAGAGAGAGAGAGAGAGAGAGAGAGAGAGAGAGGCCTGGTATTAGCAAGATTAGCATAAAAGAATCGTTGTATTTCTGAAGGAGCTTTAAAAGTATGCAACACCATAAATAACGAAAGAATGAGAGAGAGAGAGAGAGAGAGAGAGAGAGAGAGAGAGATGCAACGCCATAAATAATGTAAGAGAGAGAGAGGGGGGGGGGGTGACGGATAAAAGGGTGGCAAAAAATAAAGGGGAATTGGAAGGGTGAGAGAAATGAGGGGAAAGAGAATGCAAGAAACACTGCAACTAGGACAAGACTATGAGAGAGAGAGAGAGAAGTAAATCTAAATACATAAGGACCTAACCTGCATGTGTTAGGTAAAAAAAAATAAAGAAAGAAAGAAAGAGGGGAGACTATATTGGTTTTTGTCGATAGATTGATAGACAGGGAGAGAGAGAGAGAGAGAGAGAGAGAGAGAGAGAGAGAGAGTCATGATGCAGGGGTAAACAGAGAATCAAGGAAAAACCCTGGAAAATGTTCCCTTACCTGACTCGTAAAGAAGACACGGCGCTCCTTATTCGCTTTTATCGGGGAGAGAGAGAGAGAGAGAGAGAGAGAGAGAGAGACCTAGTATGCAAACTATATAATAATAATACAGTAATAAATAATAATAATGATTGTGATGATAGTAGTAGTAGTAGTAGTAGTAAATAATAATAATAATAATAATAATACCTTCACTCGGATGACATTATTTTCATTTTATTTAGGCCTTTGCCAAATTATTCTCTCTCTCTCTCTCTCTCTCAGGCGTTGATGAAGGCTGTATCTGACCTCTTCAGTTCGAGTATTTCTCCGAAGCGTAGTTCAGTCGTCTTTTGATATTCGTGAAAATTTTACGTTGTCGTATTGAATTTTTTTTAAATATAATCCTGAAATGTACTTGGAGACGTAGCAAGAGTGGTAGGTAGGTAGGTAGGTAGACAAGTAGGTGGGTAGGTAGATTAGTAAGTAGGTTGGTAGGTAGGGTGGTAGGTTAGTAGGTTGACAGGTAGGTAGGTAGGTAGATAGAGAGGTAGGTTAGTAGGTAGGTATGTATCGTAAGTTGGTAAGTAGGTTGGTAGGTAGGGAGGTAGGTTAGTAGGTCGGTAGGTAGGGAGGTAGGTTAGTAGGTCGGTAGGTAGGTAGATTAGTAAGTTGGTAATTAGGTTGGTAGGTAGGGAAGTAGGTTGGTAGGTAGGTAGGTTAGTAAGTTGGTAAGTAGGTTGGGAGGTAGAGGGAGGTGAAAATACTTGTTACCCATTCTATTCTCGTTTTCTCTTAGCGTAATACACAGAGAACGAGGTAGTGGATGGTAAGCTAAGCCATTTATTTTTCCCTTGCAGAAATAGTGGACTGTGGATGGAGTGGAATAAAGACGCAGTTCACATGCCAAATCTCTCACCTTCCACCCCATCAGGAATGTGAGTACGTGTTGAAGTTTGCTGTGTTCA
>NC_136958.1:4519159-4546659 GCF_032717465.1 Coenobita brevimanus | reverse complement strand
AAGTACGAATATACGTTTCCTAAGCAAGGCCTGTGCGTGAAGGAAATCATTGTATCCCTCCGCGAAATGTGTACTGCCATTGTTGTTTCTTTTGGTGTCATTTGTCATCATTATTGTTTCTTTTGGTGTCTCTTGTCATCATTATTGTTTCTTTTGGTGTCTCTTGTCATCATTATTGTTTCTTTTGGTGTCACTTGTCATCATTATTGTTTCTTTTGGTGTCTCTTGTCATCATTATTGTTTCTTTTGGTGTCACTTGTCATCATTATTGTTTCTTTTGGTGTCTCTTGTCATCATTATTGTTTCTTTTGGTGTCACTTGTCATCATTATTGTTTCTTTTGGTGTCTCTTGTCATCATTATTGTTTCTTTTGGTGTCTCTTGTCATCATTATTGTTTCTTTTGGTGTCTCTTGTCATCATTATTGTTTCTTTTCGTGTCTCTTGTCATCATCATTGTTTTTCTTGTCTCTTGAGTTTCACCATCAATTCTGTTATCAATGAGGGTGTTGTTGGTAGAAAAAGATGTGAGTGGACAAGGTTGCATCATTGCCAGTATTCAGGGTCGTGGCTAGAATTTGGATCGCTGCCTAAAAAGGTTATGAGCCACAGCTTCATGCATTCATCCTCTCCTCTCCCTGTCCCCTCATTCCTCTCCCTGTCCCCCCCCTTCCTCTCCCTGTCCCCCCCTTCCTCTCCCTGTCCCCCCCTTCCTCTCCCTGTTCACATCCCCAGATTCCCCACTCTCTCTCCCCTTCCCCTGGAGTTCATTCCTCTCGCTGACACTCTCTCCAGGCCCCCCTTCTCCACCCTGCCCTTCCCTCCCTCTCTCTCATCCATCCATCCATATACCCATCTGTCTGTCTATCCATCCATCCATCTTTCTGTCAGTCTATCTATCTGTCTGTTTATCTATCTATCCAGCTGCCTGTCCCTTCTACCTGTCCACCTTGAAGATTATTTATTATCATGTTTTTATTTACCTGACACCGATTAATTTTATTTACTTATCCATTTATTATTTACCTGCCAGTATTGTATTTATTTGTTTATTTATTTATTTTTATTTATTTACCCCTTTATACATTTATTCAAACTTCCAAAAACCCTCTTCATTTAGCTATTTCACTTCTGGCCTATTTATTGCTTTTTCACTACGACCCCAATTTTTCGTTTTACTCCTTGTGATTTATTTTTTTTATTTATTTTTGTTATAGGGATTTATCTTCCTCTGAAAAGGTTAATGAAGGTTATATCCACCTCCTTCAATTCGAAAATTTCCTCCTGAGATATATTACTGGGAGGCAGCAAGAATAAAACACACACACACACACACACACACACACACACACACACACACACACACACACACACATACACACACACACACACACACACACCACGTGGGTCCCTTCCTTAGGATTTAAAATTAATCGTCTGGTGTTAGGAAAAATATCAGAAATCATCGTGCTGAAGAGGCTCATGGATTTTCATTTATTTGCATTTCCTTTATTTAGAGACACAGCGCCTGCAGCTGAACAAAATCGTCTGGAGGTAGAGGGAATTAAATAAAAATCGTAGTAACCATCAATGTGTGTGTGTGTGTGTGTGTGTGTGTGTGTTAGTAAGGTAAATTGATAGGGTGATGGTGTTACTGGTAAAGAGGGTGAGGGTGAGGGGTTGGAGAGGGTGGGGTTGGGAGGGTTGGTGGGGTTGGAGAGGGTGGAGTTCGGAGGTTTGGCGGGGATGGAGAGGGAGGGAAAGGGCGGAGGTGGGAGGTTTGGTGGGGTTGGAGGGGGTGGGGGTGGGAGGTTTGGGGGTTGGAGGGGGTGGGGGTGGGAGGTTTGGGGGTTGGAGGGGGTGGGGGTGGGAGGTTTGGTGGGTTGGAGAGTGGGGGAGGGTTGGGGGATTGGGGGGTGGGAGAAGGGTTGGGGGGCTGGACAGGGTGAGGATAAGAGGTTTGGGAGGGTGAGGGGTGGGGTCAGACGGGGTGGAGGGTGGTATGAACTGGTACAGAGGGCAAGGAAAGGACAAGGAAAATTGGCAGGGGGTGGGGAAGGCATGAAGGGGTGCGGAGGAAAAGGTGAGGTGAAGATCTGGACAGACTGGAGGGGGAAGGGGAGGGGGAGATGGGGAGCATGGGGGAGAGAAGGTGGGAAGGAAGGGAGAGGGGGACAGGGGAGATAGTGAGGGAGAAGGCAGGAAAAGAGGGGGAGATACAAAGGTGGGTGGGCAGGAAGAGGGAAAGAGGGAGGGGGGAAGAGAGAGGAGGGCAAGGAAAGTGAGGGGGGAGGGCTGGAAGTGAGAGGAGGAAGGGTAGTGGTGGTTGTGAGTAATGATGATGGTGGTGGTAGTGTGGTATGGTGGAATCAGTACAGAAAGACATTGTAGTTCGTGAAGTGTGTAAAATAAATGTCTCGTGTGTGTGTGTGTGTGTGTGTGTGTGTGTGTGTGTGTGTGTGTGTGTGTGTAATTCACCGGGTCGGTCAGGATCACTTGATGGTCGTGATAGTCAGCTTTTACCCTCCCGGAAGGGAGCTGAGAGCTCATATAGTCCGATCTAAGGGCAAGGCTGTGACCTGAGTATTTATCACACACACACACACACACACACACACACACACACACACACACACACACACACACACACACACACACACACCTGTCATATTTTCCAGAATTTCCTCTCTCTTTGTTTACCATCCTCTCCCAAAGAGTTGTATTGATTTTGTTTACACATACAACGTCGTATTCTCGTCAACTTAACACCTTAAATCTGGCGACTTATTATTTTATTCTTGCTATTTCTAGATGATTTTATTTTTTTTATTTTTAACGAAGGAGAGACTTTTTCCTTTGGTATTACAGATGAGTATAATCTTGGAAGTTAATTGTCTGAGAGAGAGAGGGGGGGGGGAGGCCACCGTATTGAAGGTATCTTATATGATCCTTTTTTTTTTTTTTTTTTATGGCACTTCGATGGCAGTTTATGTTTTTATGTATTTTTTTTAATTTTATTCGGTTATTCACTTTATTGTTACCCATCTTCCGGTTTTGTTTTACTGAAGAGGTAGTTTACTTGTTTATATATAAACAGTATATATATATATATATATATATATATATATATATATATATATACTTTGCGTTCTGTCTTCCATTTTTCTGCTTTATTGTTATTATTATTCCTTCCAATTAACCCCTTCAGCCCGATTATCACTCGTTCTTCCGCCAGGCAGTTGTGTTCAAGGGAGTTTTTTTTTCTCGAACATGGAAGGTCAAAAATACGCTCCATTGACCTCTTCCGTACGAGTGATCGTTCTTAAATTGAAAAAGAAAATCGTGTGAAGGTAGCAAGAATATAATAAAAATAGGTCTTGTGGTTGAGGTTGTATTTATTTATTTATTTATTTATTTTGTTTTATTGCTGTTGGCCAGTATCTATTTCTTCATTCCTTGTACGTCTTCCAGTGTTTTATTTTTTTTATTTCTTTCAGTATTGTATTTTTTTATTTTTTACTTCCATTAATGTTTTTTTTTTATTTTTCGCTTTTTTTGTTGTGTCATCTTTTTGCTTTTTTTGTTTTTTCGTTATAGCTTATTATTTTTTCTTTCCATTATTTTCTTTCTTCCCTTTTACTGTTCTATTAATATTGCATTTTTCCCTCCTCTTACATTACTCTGGTTTCCTTTTTTCCCCTTAATTATTCTCATTTTTAGTGGCTTCATTCATCATTTCCTCTGTCTGTCTGTCTGTCTGTCTCTCTCTCTCTCAGTTCATTATATACTTTTAGTTTTTCATATCTTGTATCCTGTTTTTAATCATTTCCTTCCTGTCCTCTATTGTTCAATTTTTTTTTTATTGTATTTCGCAGTATTTTATTTTACGTGTTTTTTTTTCCTGTCTATTTTTGTCAGTATATATTTCTCTTTAGTTTCTCATTTTTCCTTTATCTGTGCGTTTTCCTCTGCCCTTATTTTTTTTTTTTTTTTTTTTTGTATGTGATTCTCTTGTTTTTGTTTTCTTTGTATATATATATATGATTTTGTTAATTTTCTGTTAATCAGTGTGATTCTTTGCTTTTATAAGGTTCTTTGTTTTTCTCGTTTTATTTTTATATATGAATCCCTGTTTTTTGTTTTCTTTATGATTCTGCTTTTAGTTTTCTTTATATATATATATGTGGTTCTCTATTCTTCGTTTTCTTTATGTATATGATTCTTTGTTTTTAGTTTCATTTATATGTATGATTGTTTTGTTTTCTTTATATGATTCTGTTTTTCGTGTTTCTTTATATATGTGGTTCTCTGTTTTTGGTTTTCTTTATATATATGATTCCCTCTTTTTTTTTATGTATCTGTTTTTCGTTTTCTTTTTCTTGTCTTTTTTTATTTTTTTTTTATTTCTGTAGCCAGGTGTCATAATTTTACGTAATCCATATTTTTTGTACACCTGAATTCATTATCATCAGTGCATTATTTTATTTTATGGTCAGGTTATTCATTTCATAGATCAGAAATGTTTAACCCCTTCAGTACCATGACTTGTTTACTTTTTTTATTAATATTCGTATTGATAGAGATCTTACTTAGCTCAAGGAAAGGCGTTTCGTACTGAAGGGGCTAAGCCAGTAAATAATAAATAATGATGGTGGTGGTGGTGGTGGTGGGGGGGGGTGGTGATGGTGACGACGATGGTTGGGACGATGATGATGAATGATGATAATGACTGATGATGATGATGATGATAATAATAATAATAATAATAATAAATGGAAACAAGGAATAAAGATGTCCATTAAAACACACATGTACGCCAAAAATATATTTATTCACATGGACGCGTATTTTTCATCTCACAAAATTAAGTACGAATCCCACCCCCCTAGTCAGGTCAGGCCAGGTCACGTGTCAGGGAAAATAATGATAAAAGTTAGGGAAAATAATGATAGAAGTGAGGGAAAATAGTGGCAAAAGTTAGGGAGAATAAAGATAAAAGGGAAAGTTAGGGAAAATAATGATAAAGGTTTGGGGAAAATTGACAGTCGGGGGAAAAATGGGTCAAATTAGGTGAATATTTTTTAGTTCAGGAAAATTTTGGTGTCAGATTCATGGAAGGAAAAGAATAATGATAAAAGTTTGGGGGAAAATTGACGATTAGGGAAAACTAGGTCAATTTTGGGGAATTTTGTGTAAGTCGGCTCAGGTGAAAAGTAAATCAGATTAGAGATGAAAAATAAGTAAAAATCAGTCCTTATTTTTTGCATTACTAAATAGAACATTAAAAAAAAAATCAGTCTCCTTTTTCTACATGGTTCAAGTTGAGGTCACGGGTCAAGTTAGGTCATAGGTCAAAAATGCATATATATAAAGAGTCTTAGTCGTGCATATGATTTAAGGTCACTAGGTCAATTTTTCGTGCATGTCAGGTGAGTTCACGGGGACAAGTCGGGGTCATAGGTCGAAAAGGGATATATATATATATATATATATATATATTATAAAGAGTCATACAGTAGTTATGATTTAAGGTCGCTAGGTCAGTTTTTCGTGCATAGGTCAGGTGAGTTCACGGGGTCAAGTCGGGGTCATAGGTCGAAAAGGCATATATATAAAGAGTCTCAGTCGTGCATATGATATAAGGTCGCTGCGGTGTGGTCAGTGTCAACCCACGTACACTTAATGAGGTATAAAAAGGACAATTGTCATCACACTGGACATACGAAACTTAACCCTCTGCCGCACAGGGACCATTTTTTTTATGCCTTCTACCCCAGACGATTTTTTTTAATGTGTGGGAGATTTTTGTATTTTTTTAAATTTTGGACTTTAGCTTGTGTGATTTTTTTTTTTTTAATCCATATACTTATTTATTTTTCCATTTATATTTATTCAGAAATGTACCTTATGAGATTTTTATGTTTATCTCGAACTCTGTCTTGAAATTTTGTAACTGTATTAGTCTTATTTATTTAAACTACCTTTTGAGATTTTGTATTTATTTATATATATATTTATAGAGCTGTAGGAGGGTTAGATACAGCATCCACTTACCCCTTTACCACCACGACCCTCTCCCAGGCTGAGTAAAATCGTCTGACATAGCAAGCATAAAGAAAACCGTCTGTGGCCAAGAGAACCTTTTAGGACACTATTTTTCTCCCTATCCTGGGCCCGTATTCTCCCTAACACCTTTTCCCTTGCGATTTATTCTGTTTATTTCACCATACTGTTCTGTTTCATAAGTCGTTCCAGTATCGTTTCTGTCCTGTTCTGTGTCACATAAATCCTTCCAATATCGCCATACTCTTCATAAATAGCGTACAAAAAGATGCTAACCAGCCATATTCAGAAATAAATCGCTAAGGAAGAGGTGTTACGGGAGCTTCCTTAACCGACGAGAATACGAGCCCAAGTGTTTGACATGTGTAAATAAATTAATAGTAGAAAATATTAACAATAGAAGTGGAAAGGACATTCAGTTGGATAGCAATAGTAATAATAATAGTAATAATAATAATAATAATAATAATAAAAGTAGTGATAACAGTACATATTGCAACGTAAATTGTAAATCACATTATCATTTATTACCTGAAGACATTTACAAGCTCATTTACTTCTGATAAATCAAGTACACTGTCTTTACTCCATGACACCAGCGATTTATTCTCGCTCTTGCTGCCACCATGCGATTATATTCATCTTCAGGGGAGTCTTCTGAGATACTAGCCTTCCTTAACCCCTTCACTACGAGATTTTAACTTCCGGGTTGAATATAATCGCTTGGCAGTAACAAGAATTAAAAAAAAAAAAAAAAAAAATCACCGTCCTCATTGGATTTAATTTTTTTTTTCCATGCCCAGCTTTTCCAAAGTTTAGTTCCGTGACTCCTCCATTACCAGGATAATTTATTTTTTTATTTATTTTTATCCAACAATAATATTTTTTCCAGATTGCATTTTTTTCTGCTGTAAAAAAAGAAAAAACAGGATTCGTGTGTGAAAAGAATAAATTTGGGGGTCTGGCTTACACACACACACACACACACACACACACACACACACACACACACACACACACACACACACACACACATTAACTCTACATGAACGTGTGTGTGTTGCAACTGGCCGACATTTTTTTTTTCTCTGCAACATGGCATATCATTATCACGCTACATCTCAACATCGTGACGTCAATATTACCCCATGTCTTGCAATCTCCGGACGAGAGAGAGAGAGAGAGAGAGAGAGAGAGAGAGAGCGCTTCTGCGTAGGATATACCCCCAACAGTGGAGAGAGAGAACCCCCGGATTTTCCCCTCAGGATGCCCAGCTCTGACGACAGCGCCTTGAGTCATTAGATTGCGTGGCATCTCTTCAGTAGCGATTTGTTTTTTTGGATATGTCACTTTAATCCTTTTTTTATGTGATTTTTTTTTAATACATCCACATTGTTTGCATTAATAATTGACAAGGAGGATATTGATGTGTAAGCAAAATAAATTGCGAAGGAGAAAGTCCTAAGACGATATTGAGGAGTAAGCCCAATAAATCCCTTAGAAGAAAGTGCTAAGAGCCTCCTGTACCAGCGAGAATGCAGGGAAATTGCAAGAATAGGTTATTAAATTTGATGTACTTAAGGGGTTAATCTCCGCGACGTAACTGTGACGGCATTGTGACGTCACGGGCGCCAGAGGTGATAAGCTTTGGTCGGTCACGTCACACTCCTCTCGCAGCGTAACCCTCTACCCTTCTCAGCCTTTGTTTTTTTGTTTTGTCTTGTTATTTGCCTACCCCGCTTGCTTCATTTGGTTTTGTTTTGACTTTTTATTTGTGTATATATAAAAAATAGATCTTTTGCTTATAAATGCTGCGATATGGTGATGTGTTAATTATTAAAGCGGATAAATGCGTTGTTTGGAATAAGCTACGCCAACATCTACAGGGAGTAGAAGTGTAACCGACCAGGGTAGTATTTATAAAGTATCTTGGGGTATTCTTAAAGTATATGAGCCAATTTTGAGAATAAACACGTCTTATTAGCAGTTAAGTATTATCATGAATTTCTCTGTTTTGTCCTGTCTTCGTAGTACTTAAAAAAATACTATAAGGGATCAGTTTTTCATTTCTTCCATACATTTAAGTACTGTCATAAATCTCTCTGTTTTGTTTTGTCTTCTTAGTGAAAATTAATACTAATGAATCACTTTCTTTTGTCATTTTGCTTGTTGTTAATCATTTTGGTTGTGAATTGTTTGGTAGCTGTGAGGATGAGAATACTACCAATGTTATACACAAGTGATTAAAGCTTTTGCAGATTATTCATCCTAGTTTAGTTGTGAATGGCGTAATAATTGTGTCATTGGAGATATAAATAAAATTGTATCATATTACACACACCCGAAGAAACTTTTATGAATGCCTCCCTCGAACACCTTCTTGGCTGCCAGGTGCATAATGATTACCCTGTTGCAGAGATTTAAAAGGCCGTTCCCACTTATACAGAATCACAGCTTGAGAAATGATTGACTTATACATGTATTTAACTCGTCTTTCTTGCCTGGGTCAACTAAAATTATTGGTCAAGAAATTGGAGGGAGAAGGGAGGAGGAGGGGTCGACAAAGTGAAAAAGAAAAAAGAAAAGTGAGCTTGGATTTTTTGCGTATAAACTCCACGAGGGTCTTTATGGGAGACATTTAATTTTTGCTGAGTCTCAGTCATGCCCAAGAAAAATGAAATGCTTTTGTTCTCAGATATGTATTGAAATAGTATTAGACAGTTAAAAATAAAATCTACTTTCTCAGATGTATGATGAACCACTAAGGAGACGTGGAGGTTAGAAGCAGGACTATAGACTGGAAGCTCTGAGAAGTGGCCAAGTAGCACGCCATCTGTAGCTCTGTGGCGAAACTAAGTAACGCCATCTGTTGCTCTGTGGCAGAACTAAGTAACGCCATCTGTAGCTCTGTGGCAGAACTTAGTAATGCTGTCAGCTGCTCAGTGGTGAAACTTAGTAATGCCATCTATTGCTCTGTGGCAAAACTAGTAACGCCATCTGTTGTTCTGTGGCAAAACTTAGCAGCGCTATCTGTTGCTCTGTGGCAAAACTTAGTAACGCCATCTGTTGCTTTGCGGCGAAATTAAATACTGGTAAACACTGTAGCGCTTCTAACAAACCTCCCTAAACTTTGTGCGACGAGGAGAAGCGAGGAAAGTCGAAAAAAAAAAATAATATATATACAAATAAGCGTAAATAAATAAGGCAATTGTATATTCACATGTCATGATGCACTAAAAATATCATAAGCATTAGTTGAATACTGAAAAGGTTCGACTGCACACTGTTTTCAATAATTATCTCTCCTTGACGTAAACTACACCGTAAACTAAAGTATAATAAAGTTGTTCCCTAGACTCTGAACTGCGGAACGTTTTTGAGCACCTGCCGCCGCCACCGCCACCTCTTGGATCCACCTGTCCTAACCCCTTCATTCCGAGGACTTTCTTACTTTATCCTTGCTACTAAACAGACGATTTTTACAGTTAAGACGATTTCCTTTAGCCCTCTCATGGTGAAGTGGATTAAGAAGGCTCTATGTCAAACCCCTCCAGTTAGAAAAGTCTCTCCTAAGCTAAGTAAAATCGTCTGGAAGGAGCGAGAATAAGCAAGACGTTCTCGTACTGAAGGGACCAAGTGGATCGAGTCTCCTCCACTTGCAGCACCAGTGGATTAAGTAGGAATATATCACCCATGGAAGGAACCTTATTATACTGCATGTTTCTTGGCTGTTTGTGAGGGATTTGGCTAATTTGCATCGCCGACAGCGAGCCAGTGGAGAGGATAGGAGTGGAGGAGGATAGGCGAGAGAGTGGAGAGGATAGGAGTAGGGGAGGAGGGATGAGAGAGTGGAGAGGCTAGGTGTGGAGAAAGGGGAGGGAAAGAGATGGGAGAGGATGGAGTGGGGGAGTGGAGAGGGAGTGGATGTTTGGAGGGATAATGTCACAAGGAGAGGAGAGGGAAGGGTGGAGAAAGCTTCGGGAATTGAGAATAGGGTGGATGTTGGAGAAGGAGGAGGAGGAGGAGGGGAGAAGAAGACTGTGTATAACTAGGATTGCAGAGGAGGAAGGGGAAATGGGGCAGAGTGCTTTACAATATTTCCGTTCGCAGTTCAACTTCACCCACAGACACCTCGACATTTTGGTGTTTACCCACAGACAAAACAACACAGCAGACAAAAACATGACATCCACTTAAGGTATAAAAGAAATGCAACTTAAAATTTGACCCTGAAGTTGTGGTTTTGACTGACAAACACTTTTTTTTTCCTTCGTCCTGTCCTTTTCTAAGTTTTGTTGAAGCTCTCGTTTCCTATAGGTTTGCATGAGATCACGAGCTTCATTATCTTGGTACGGTTTTCCGACACTCGCCCTCGCTGGTTTGAGTGCCGCTGGAAGATTGAGGGACGGGGAAGGGGAAGGTGTGGCGGGAAAGGGAGGGGCTGGGAGAGTTGGGGATTGATGAGGAGGGGCTGGGAGGGATGGAGAGCGAAGGGGAGGAACTGGGAGGGGTGGAGAGAGAAGGGGAGGAACTGGGAGGGGTGGAGAGAGAAGGGGAGGAACTGGGAGAGGTGGAGAGAGAAGGGGAGGAACTTGGAGAAATGTGGAGAGAACTGGAAGGGCTGAGTGGGTTTGGGAGTGATAGGGAGAGGGTGAGAGGGGTGTGGAGGGAAAGGGAAGGCCTTGGAATGGTGGTGGGGGAGAGGGAGGGACTGGGAGGCGTGTGGAGGGATGGAGAGGAGAACAGAGAGGTGTGGAGAGAGGGGGAAGGGGTGGGCAGGGAGAAGGAGGGTGAGAGAGGGTTGGGGAGGGAAAGAGAAGGTGTGAGAGGGCTGGGAAGGAAAGGAGAGGGTATAAGAGGTGTGGAAAAGGAAACGGAAGGTGTGAGAGAGGTGGGGAGGGAAGGTGTGTGATGACTGGGGAGGGAGAGAGAGGATGTGAGAGGGATGGGGAGGGAGAGTGGGAGAGTGTTGGGGAGGGAGGGAGAGGGTATGAGAGGGTTGGGGAGGGAGAGGGAGGGCGTGAGAGGGGTGTGGAGGGCCAGGTTAGGAGTGGCACCAGGCCCTTTAGCTACCGAGTGGGCAATCACAGATACACTTGTTGGTTGTTGAGTTTGGCACGATGGCGGGGCGGTGACGAGGCGCCCCGGGATGGTGGGATGTCAGACGGTGTGGGGGTACGCCCGCAGGAAGGTGGCCAGGGCGGGGGGCAGGTGGGGGACGGTGGAGGAGGCCAAGTTGGGGGTGGTGGAGGAGGCCTTATTCAGTGCCAGGCGACACAGGTGCTGGAGTGAAGGAGGGGATCGTCTGAGCGGTCTCCTGATGTCTATGGTACTGAAGGTGTTGCCGTGATGGTCCACCCACACGTGAGACGAGGCCAGGTTGGTGTAGTGTTCCAGCAGCTCCACCACGCTCCCAAATTCGGGGGTTTGTTGCCCCCCACCCGCGCTAGCACCCGCGCAGTCCAGCCGGAACTTTCCACGAGAGTAGTGTAGTCGGACGCTAGTGGGGCCTCTGGTGGTCTGAACACTAAGGGAATAGAGGCACTGTGGACTGGAGGAGTCTCGAACCAGGAATGTACCCACCGCCGAGCCCTTGAGTAGCCCCGCCGCCTCCTGCCACGTCACAGCACCGTAATACCACCCACTCTCCTCCAGCTCTCTTCTCGTCGCCGCCAGAACCGCACTGTCGTCCTCGCTGTCTAGGGGCGGGCTGGGGGGCGCTTGTGGTGGGGCCTGGGCGGGCTGGGACGGGGTCAGGAACGGGTTGGTGCTGGTGGGAGTGGCTAGGAGTGTGGCTTGGTGCTGGGGGGGCGGGGTGAGGGCTGCTAAGAAGGGGCAGGGAGTAGGGGTCGTTGGTGCCGCTCCTACAGTATCCTTCTGTCCCTCAACTAGCCCGCCTCCTGAAGTATGTAGACAGCTGGCTCGAAGGTCATGGATAGCAGGTGACATCTTGGCGGGTAGAAAGGCATGTGGGCAACAGCGACAGCAGCACCGGACGTGGCAGCAGGAATCCCTACTCCTCTGCTGTCCTAACATCTGGAAGGTCAGGCCACACACATAGGGCGGCTGGACCCCCGTGGGTGTGAGGTGGCTCGGGGTGAGGAAGAGGGCGGGCGTGGCGGGGAGGTGTTGTGGGGGCAGGGGGGACGGGGTGACAGGCAGCCCCGTCAGGCATCCAGGACACACCAGCATCATCCCTGCAACACAACATCAACATTAGCAATACATTCATCTCGCGTCATCATGCCAAACACTACATTACCCCTCCAACACAACATCCGTGCAACACAATACTAACAACCTTGCAGTACAGCTCCAGCAGTACAAGAACAATACTCGCAGTACACTCAAACTCGTTGATAATACAAAACTTTGTCATGTACTGTATATGTAACACTATCCCGGCAGAACAGAATAACTTTAGCACTGCGTTCAACTCCACGCAATACAAAACCTCAAATATGCAACACTATTCCTTCACTACAAGATCAACATCATCAATACATTCAAGTTGGCCCGGTACAAAACATCGTCGTATGTATGCAACACATTATCCCTGCATGCAATAAACAAGACACACCTCATCAACACTACTCTCCAAACATAACACAAAATATCGGTTTATATATGCAATACAGCTTTCCTTCATTACAAAAGCGACAATAGTAATACTCAGACTCACTTTCTGCGATTCTGTTTATGTGTCAGAGTCTCAAACACCACGACACACATCACCAAACGTTACCCGGTACTTCTCTTGTTGCACACATCACATGCAACGCAATCACCTCACACCACACCTGCAACACAGCATATGCAACCCACGCGTACACCCTCTGTTAGCCACACCTGTGCTTCGTACGTGTGTGTGTGTGTGTGTGTGTGTGTGTGTGTGTGTGTGTGTGTGTGTGTGTGTGTGTGTGTGTGTGTGAGAGAGAGAGAGAGAGAGAGAGAGAGAGTTTCCCCGAAGTTGTAAATACTAACTCGGCAAGCTGTATTTTTCCACACATTTTCCCGTTTCATCTCTTTATTTCTTCCTGTGCTTACTTACATATCTCCACATGAACATTTACCTACATATATCATGCTCTTCTCTCAAATTTCTTTCACATTTTCTCTATTTTCTTTCCCTCCTCCCACTTTCCATCTCTCCCACACTTCATTTTTTTCATCTCTTCGACTCACTTCATTTCTCTTGCACTGTATAAATATCGGCTCTCCTTTCCTACTTTATTTTATTTTATTTTTACTCTGAAACACTTAAAATTCCTCTTCCACGTCTTTCCCTCCATTTTGCGTTATTCCTACATTGTTATACCTTTGTTATGTATTCAACAGTCCACGCCTCCACCCTCCTGTATCGCTCCACTTTTCTCCCACTTCCCTTTCCACACCCAGCGAGTCACTTCACTGAACGCAAACACAGCTCCACTTATCCTTATCCACACTGCCATCTCACCTTCCTTATTGTGCATCTAGAAATATACAGCCCCACTTTCCTGCCACACTCCACTTCCTCACCCAACCACTTCTGCATCATCACTGAACACTTCCTCAGCTCCACATATCCACACTGTCATCTCACCTTCCGCATTGTGCATCCAGAACTCCACAGCTCCACCTTTCTGCAACATTGCACTTTTCTGTAGCCCTCCGCTCCCTTATCTAACCACTCTCACAACTCTATATATCGTCTCCCTTCTCACCTTCTTTATTGTGCATCCAGAACTCAGCAGCTCCACTTTTCTGCAACATTCCACTTCCCGCACTCCACTTCCTCACCCAATCACTCCCACACCACCACTGAACCTTGCCAGTTGCCAGCGCTCCCTCCCTCCACACACACACACGCACACACATAGCCCAGCAGCCAGGCATACCCCCTTCTTCCAATGAACCGCGCTCCGTTGCCATGACAAACAGAGCCTATCAGTGAATCACGTGACAACCCACTGGCTCCCTCCTCCTCCTCCTCCTCCTCCTCTTCCTCCTCCTCCTCCCCCTCCTCCTCATCGTGGTCAAGTCATGAGGCTCTATCGATGCGTCAGGTCTCTGTGACGTGTCGATGATGTCATGGGTGCTACTGTTTATGTCTTGGAAGTCAGCTGTTTTCTTTCCTCTTAACCTGTTCTGTACGTGATTTTTTCCTCCTAATGTCTTGGAAGTCAGGTGTTTTTCTCATCTCAACCTGTTCTGTACGTGATTTTTCCTGTTTATCTCTTGGAACTCTGGTGTTTTTCTCATCATTTCAAACTGTTCTGTACGTGATTTTTCCTGTTAATATTTTGGAAGGTAGGTGTTTTTCTCGTCATCTGTACGTGATTTCTTCCTGGACCCAATGACGTGTTGTTGACGTCATGGGTGCTGATGTCTGTTTCTTAGAAGTGAGCTGTTTTCCTTGTCATATTAACTCGTTCTGTATCGTGACATTTCTAAGATTTTTATGACCCACTTGACCACCTTGACCTTGACCTTGTGGCGTGTGGGTGACGGCACAGTATCTCGGGTCTGTATCTTTTATTCATGTTCTGCTTTTGTGTCTAGTCTGTTGTTTTCCTTGTCATTTTAACCCCTTCAGCACGATTACCTGTTTGCTACCCTGCAGGTGATTTTTTGTCCTGTACCTTGTGACGTATTGGTGACGTCATGGATGCTGTTGTTTATGTTTTGGTTGGTTTGAGTTTTCCTTGTTAATTCTTTTTTTTTTCCTCTTTTTCCTAGATGATTTATTTAACTTAAGAAAATCGTTTACATTATGATCTTTTTCCTATTCCCAGGTGCTTTGAATATCTAAGGAAAATCTTCTTATAGGGTTTATGAAGGCTGCATCTTACCCCTCTAGTTAAAAAAAAAAAAATATTCCAGGCTTTAAATTTTATAATAATAACTCAAAATTATCGTGGTGGTAAAGAGATTAACTTGTTCTCTTGTGACTATTTTTTTATTTATGCATTTATTTCTTTATACACCTGCTGTACCTTACCTCGTCCTTGGGTGGGAAAAGAGTTCTGATTGGTATGATGATGATGATGGTGGCGATAGTCATAGTGGTAGTGGTAGTTGTGGTGGTGACAGTAATAGTGGTGGTGATGGTAGTTGTGGTGATGATTATAGTGGTGGAGGTGATAATATTAGTGGTGCTGGTGGTAGTTGTGGTGGTGATAATATTTAGTGGTGGTGGTGATAATGATGATTATATTCCTGCTACCTACAGTTCAATTCCTGACTTCGTGGAGGCCTTTCGTAACCTAAGGGCTCAAAGATCACCTTCAATCCACCCGCACCTTGGCCACCTCTTCAGTTTATCTTTAGCCCAGGTAATCCAGGCTAATCTCCCTCTCTTATCAGTATTATCGGAACACTTTCTCCTATGCGATTTAAGCCTTTTCACCCCGAGGACGCTATTCTCATGCTGCTACTCCAACCCACCTAAGAACTAAATCGACCGGTGCTTAGAAGAATGAGACGTAGAATGTATGAGTGTATGTGCGTTGTATGAAATCGTTTGGTGTTTGGAAGAGTGAGATTTAATAATACGTGTTTTGTGAATCAGGTGTTATTTAGATGCCGGTGTTTGGTTGGTGTGCGTCATGTGGATGTGGCGTATTAGTGACGTCATAGTTTACACCTTTGTCGCATAAACCGATTTACACCCTTAACTCTGGTGTACAAGGTGGTCATAGTTGTTTACACCTTTGTCGCATAATTAACTCCGATTTACACCTTTAACTCCGATGTACCTAGTGGTCATAGTTGTTTACACCCTTGTCGCATAATTAACTCCGATTTACACCTTTAACTCCGATGTGCATAGGGACCATAGTTGTTTACATCCGTTTAGTGTCCGATTTACATTAACTCCAACCCCAGGACATAATTTTTTCATTTTTCTTTTCGATAGACGAGATTTTTCCTCATCTTCATTAACTCGTAAAGCGAAAAAGTAAAAGAAAAATAAAATAGCAGGGCGTATTCTAAAGGAAAATGAAGAGCTTTTAATATATGGTTTGGTAGTTGATAAAATTTCTTGGAATCATCATCATCACCATCATCATCATCATCATGGTCATTTTTCCATCTGTAGCAACCTTAAGTGGAAATAAAAAGTCCTCGTACTGAAGGGACAGTAAACCTTCCCTTATCAGTTATATATCCGTTATCGAACAATGTCTCCCAAGTATTATTATCGCCCCTCTTTCCGACAGTCCCTTATCGATCTTTATCCTCGCCCACGCACCCGCCTCTCCGAATTTCCAGTTAAGCCTTCCGTGAATTCGATCCCCTGCGAATGAAAGATAAAAAACTGACTGACAAACAAGTGAGCTTCGATCCCTGGCCCGTATATATATTCTCCCGAGCACTTTTTCTTAAGCGATTTGTTTTGTAATCTAAGCCGACCGACAAACAAGTGAGCTTCGATCCCTGGCCCGTATATATTCTCCCGAGCACTTTTTCCCAAGCGATTTGTTTTGTAATCTAAGCTGACCGACAAACAAGTGAGTATCGATCCCTGGCTCATATTCTCAGAGGAAGCTCCCTAACACCTTTCCCTGTGCGACTCATTACCGTACACTTTACTGTCCTCTTTTGTGCGTTCTGAAAACAATTGAGCATTGATCTGTATTCTCGTCGGTTGAGGACTCTCCCTAACACCTTTTCCTATGCGATTTATCCTGCTTATTTTCACCTTACTGCCCTCTTTGTATGTTGCGTAAATCCTTCCAGTATCACCATACTCTGCATCAATAACGTACAGGAAACTATTAACCATATTTATCCAAAAAATAAATCGCCAAGGAAGAGGTGTTTGGGAGCTTCCTTAACCGACCAGAATACAAGCCCCATTTACGTGTTTATTTTTCTTCTTGCAGCTTTTCAGACGGTTTTATTCAGCTCTGGAGACGATTTTTTAAAGTACTTGATTCAGCTGTTGTTGAGGGGTGATTCAGGTGATGGATTTTTTGTGCTTCCCCTCCAGACGATTTTATTCGGCTTTGGATATACTGTACTCAGAACGGGTGAGGTTAGGCCAGGTTGGGTTAGGTTAGATTAGGGTAGATTAGAAGAGGTTAGATCAGGTTAGGTTGGGTTAGGATTGGGTAGGTTAGGTTAGGTTAGGTCGAGTTAGGGTAGGGTACTTAGATGCATCCCTCTAATTACTAGGAACTTCTAACCTAAATAAAATACTTAGATAATAGCTAGAATAGAGGACAAAAAGGGGAGTCACCAGATTTAAGTGACTAAATGGAAGACTGGCATCATTTTAACGATTTAAGTGGAAGACAGTAAAAAAGAAAAAAAGGGAAGGGAATATTCAGTGGATTTCCAAGTCTCGCCCTCATATCCCCCCCCCTCCTTCATACCCTCCCCCCAACCCCCTACCTCATCCCCCCAACCTCCCGTTCCCTCGATATAGTCTCACACGCCTCCACCCCTCTTATGGTTTACTGAGAAATGCTCTTTAGAAAGTTTCTTCTCGGTACAGCTGAAGCGTCGTACAGCACACGTCCTCAAAAAAAGCATCTAACGGAGCTCCACAAACTCCGTAAGTGAGCTCTACCCACGCCATAATGACAGTCGAGGGTGGCTAGTGTAGGTAGGGTGTTAGATGGAAGGTGTATATAGAGGTGGGTGTCGGAAAATAGGCGATGGGTGACGGCTGGGTGTATTGTACGTCCGGCAGCGGGGCGCCTTCCGTGAATCAGCTGACTGGGTTGCCGCACGTCGCCAGCGGTCGCCAAGGTTGCCGCACAAACAACATCCCCGCGCGCCCGCTTCCCCCGCAACTTTCACTATAGCAGACACACACACGCCACGAATGCCTCTCGATATAACCATGGGCACTCGGGGGACACAGACACCCGTATATATATAAGCTCCCGACACGCCCATATACGCCGTGTAATACGAGAAGGGAGCGAAATACCTCCATATCTGTCATTTTCCTTCCCTTTTCTCCCTCCCCCTGTCTTCCCTTCCGCCCGCGCAGAACAAAGGATAGTCCACCGGAAGATTGATGCTTCGCGAACAACAGGTATTTTTGTCCGTCTCAGGAATAGCGAGTAATAAATAAGTTGTCCCATTCCTTATTCGCGGGTCTGATAACGCTTGGTGTTTAGGAAGTTAGAGATGTGGGGTGATTTTTTTTTTTTTTTTTGGGTTAAGGGTGAGTGTATGATGCTTGAGAGAGAGAGAGAGAGAGAGAGCAGGAAATGATAACAGGAGCTTAATTAGGAGGGAAAAAGATTGATATTGTGAAACGGATCAGAGCGGTTGTGAGAAAAGCAGATTGCGCTGGTGCGAGGAATTGTGATGAAAGTGTGAAAGATAGATAGATAGAGATAGATAGATAGAGAGAGAGAGAGAGAGTGAAGTGCAAGGACAAGGGAGGAAGAGGGAAGGACGAGGACGAAGGGAGTGAGGGGAGAGAGAGTATGCAAGAGATGGAGGGAGGGAATGAGATACAGAGACAGGTGCAGGGATAGAGAGAGAGAGAGAGAGAGAGAATGTTTGGAGAGGAATGGGAGGGAAAGATGGAGTGGAGACAGGTGGAGGGAGGGAGAGAGTTGGGAGGAAGGGCGGCAGAGAGAGAGAGTAGGGAGGGAAGGTGAAGGAAGGAGAAAATTATTAAGACAGCCTTTGCATGCTGCCAACCGTTCGACTTTTTTTTTTTTTTTTTTTTTTTTTTTTTTTTTTTTTGCATAAAGACGGGGAAGGAGAGAGAGAGAGAATGTCTGAAGCGGAGGAAGTGAGGGAAGGTGGAGGAAAGAGGGAAAATGTTTGGGACAGGGAAAGGGCGGAGAGAGAAGGATGTTTTAGAGAGGCAGAGAGGGAGGGAAAGAGTTTGAGACTGGGAGAAAGGGAGATGTGGAGGGAGGGATTTAAAGAGAGGAAAAAAGGAAAGGAAGGAAGGAGAGAGAGCAGGGAATGAAAGGAAGGGGAGAATTAGAAACAAGGAGAGTGAGGACGGACGGAAAAAATGAAAGAGAATGTTTGAGATGGAGGAAAGGAAGGAGAAAGATATTTTTAAGTGGAGGAAGGAAGGGAAGGGGGAAGGGAGAGAGGTAAGGGAGAAGGGAGGGACAAATACCAGGCTATTCCCAGACGCTCCCTGACACTTCCCCACCAGAAAAATGAGGGAGGGGGTAGCAGGGGGAGGGGGTTAAATATATCTCTCTTCCCCCTTCACCTCCCCCTCCTCTCCCCTTCCCCAGTTCTCATCTTGCCCTCATTCCTCCCCCCCTCCTACCTTGTCCTCGTTTTCCCCTCTGATCTGTACTTCCCCTTACCCCTCCCCTAACCCCTACCCCCTCTCCAGTCACGTAATATTCTCTCTCTCTCTCTCTCTCTCTCTCTCTCTCTCTCTCTCTCTCTCTCACCCTTTGTGCTTCGCTCCCTTCCTTTCACCTCCACGCCCAAATTCCATCCCCCCTTCATCCGTTCGTTGAGCATGTAATCTCCCCTCCTCTCCCCCTCTCCCTCCCCTCTTCTTTTCTCTCTCCTCTCTCCCTCTCCTTTCCTTCCACCTCTTCACCTTCCGTTTCCCTTGTCTCTCTCCCTCTTCCCTTCTCTACTTTCTATTTTCCCTTCCTGTTTTTTTTTCTTCCCTTCCCAGTACTTCCTTTCTCTCCCTCTCTCCCCCTTCCCCCTCATTCTTTCCTCCCACGTCTTCCTAGTATTCTTCATTGCTCCCTCCCTTCCACTTCCCCCCTCCTCCTTCTTAGTACACCCTCTCCCTTGCTTCCTTCTTCCCATTACTCCCTATTTCCCTTTCTCCCTTCGTCCCACTATTAATTTCTCTCCCCTCCCCTCCCTTCCTTTACAGCACCCCTTCCCATCCTTGCTTCCTTCACCTCATCCCCCCCTCCCTCCCCTTTTCCCTTCTTATATCTCCCTTTGACGGCTACTTACCTTTTCAGAATCCTGTCTCTGCCCTACCTAATCTCCCTCCCCTCCCATTACCTCTCACTCTTCCCCTCCCTTCTTTCTCTCCACCGTCTCTTCCCTTTCCTCCTCCCTCCCCACTTTCAACTCATTCTCTCTCCTTCCCAGTACATCCCCTCTCCCTCTCCCCTCACCCTCCTTCTCCTTCCCAGTACTCCCTCCCACCCTCCCCTCCCCTCCCCCTCCCCTCCCTCAGCTGCGACCTCCCTGTTTCGTGGAAGTACAGCCACCAACATTAACCCGAACGTAATGATAAGCACTCCATCCCTCCCTCCCTCCCTTCCTTCTACCTTCCCTTCCTCCCTCCATTCCTTCCACCTTCCCTTCTTCCCTCCGTTCCTTCTACCTTCCCTTCCTCCCTCCGTTCCTTCCACCTTCCCTTCTTCCCTCCGTTCCTTCCACCTTCCCTTCCTCCCTCCGTTCCTTCCACCTTCCCTTCCTCCCTCCGTTCCTTCTACCTTCCCTTCCTCCCTCAGTTCCTTCCTTGTGTCTTCCCTCTCTTCCTTCTATCTTCCCTCCCTCCGTTTTCCTTCTGTCTCCCCTCCCTCCCTCCAGCCCTTCCTTCTGCCTTCCCTCCTTCACTCTCTTTCCTGTTAAGTCCCTCCCTTCATCCCTCTTTCATTCCTATTCATCCCGACTTTCTACCTTCCCTCCTTCCCTCCCTCCCTTCCTTCCTCCCTCCCTCCTACCTTCTTACTCTTATTAATCTCAATCTCTCCCTTCCTCCCTCCACCCCTCACCCTCCTTCTCTGCCTTCCTCCCTCCACCCCTCACTCTCCTTCCCTTCCTTCTACCTTCCCTCCTTCCCAGCTTTCCCCCATTTCACCTCATCTCTTTCTCTCCCTTTCCTCACCTCTAATTTCCCCCCTTCTTCCTCCCCTCCCTCTTTCTCTTTCCTTACTCTCTCCCCCTCCCTCCCCTCCCTTCCCTTCCCTCCCCTCCCCTCCCCTCCCCTCCCCTCCCCTCCCCAGTTGTGGCCTCCCTGTTTCGTGGAAGTATAAGCCGCCAACATTAACTTGAAGGTAATGATAAGCCAGACGCCAGACTCCCAGCACGCTCTAATTGTCCGCTCCACCGCTCGCTCCACTCGATCCACAACTACCTCCACCCTCTTCCACAACAGCTATCCACCTCTTACACTCGATCCACTGAACTTACACCGTGTTAATCTCGGTCTGTAGTAACCATCTCGCTCCGCCGCTCGATCCACAACCACCACCACCCTCTTCCACCCGATCCACAACAGCTATCCACCTCTTACATTCGATCCACAAGTCACGACGCTCTTCCATTCGATCAACTAAACTTCCACCCTGTTAAACTCAGTCCATAGCAACCATCTCGCTCTTCCACTCGATCCACAACCACCCCTACCCTCTTCAAATCGATCCACTATATCACCATGCTCCTCCACCCATTTACACTCGATCCACAACCCTCTTCCACTCGATCCACAGAGGCAACAGTACAAATATGTTCTTCAACTCGCTCCACTAAGGCCACAGCAACTCCACAACAGCCATCAGTGCGCCGCTCCACTCGCTCCACATTCTTCCACCCGCTCCACAAAAGCTTCACATTCTTCCACTCGCTCCAGTCGTTTATTCGGTCATAGCAGCACATTCTTTCTCCCAAATATTCGCTCCATAACTCGCTTCACAACTATCCTTTTTTTTTTTTTTTTTTTTTTTTTTTTTTTTTTTGTAACCTGAGTAAAATTTTAAAAGTTTTTAGAGGTACACATTTCTATTTATTTATTTGTTTATTTTTAGAAGGGCTCGGTTAATTGGTGAGGAAAAAAGTTTGTGTATGGTTTATTGTATGGGGAAATAAAAAATAAAAGCTTGGAAGTTGAATATATTATCATCATCATCACAACCACAACAATCATCGTCATCATAGTCATCACGACCACCCTCCTCCTCCTCCTCCTCCTCTTCTTCTTCCTGACCCTTTCTTCCCTGTTTAGAGTGGAGTGAAATAAATAAAAGATCATGGGTGGGTCTGTAAAGATAGCTATGTTTTTTTTTTTTTTTTTTTTTTTTTTGAGGGAGGGGAAGAATGAGGATGATGAACAAGAGAGTGAGCCTATGTTTTTTCGAAGGCTGAGTTACGTAAGGTGATATAGTTGTAAATTTACGATCCAATTTCTCTCTCTCTCTCTCTCTCTCTCTCTCTCTCTCTCTCTCTCTCTCTCTCTCTCTCTCACACACACACACAAGCAGCTCAATACAAAACAAATATATTCCCGTTCCCAGAGAAAGAGACATGCCTTCAGGTTTTTAGGAAGAGGTCTGGCGTTATGGAGTTCCTAGTATGGATTTAATATATATAGTCTTACCGGAATCTTACCTGTATGTTAAGAAGGCAGGTACATTCCTTGGCCCCCCACACCTGCCCTTCCCTTTATAGATCCTGAGCCCTTTCGATGGTGTGGGTGTATTTGGAGGTGCGCGCACGCACGCACGCGCGCGCACACACACACACACACACACACAGTTTCCTTTGTACATGTTCCCTTTAGGTTTGTATGGGTGTATTTTGAGGTGCGTGCCGGTACACACTCAGATCCCTTTATATGTGTTCCCTTTAGATGTGTGTGTGTGTGTGTGTGTGTGTGTGTGTGTGTGTGTGTGACCTAGAAACCGACCCACACAGAAAGACAACATTTCTAAAGGGACAGAGGCTGGTAGAAAGGGAAGTAAGGCATCTCGAAGTACACCCATACACGCCGAAAGGGAAAGTCCGGTTGCAAAGGGCACGAAGGCACCTCAGAATAGACTTACAGAGATGTAAAGGACGGAGCTGTAAAAGGGAGTGGGTGGGTAAAGGTCAGGAAAGCAACTTGAACTAGATCCTGTTATGTAAAGGGAGAAAACCTATGAAAAGGGAAGGTTGAGTGTGGAAGGTCAGGAAAGCAGCTCCGAGTCTAAATATAAAGGGAACGTAATGTTAAGGGAGGAGTATAAAGGGAGAGTGACTTCAAAATACGCCCACACAGAAATAGAGGGAGTCGAAGGGAAGGTACAGGAAATTATGAGAAAGTTAAATAAAGGGAAACTTAAAGGGAATCAGGGTACGATAAAAGACTGGAACGCATCGCAAAATACACCTACACAGCCCTAAAGGGAAAAACATGAGCTATACAGGGAAGTGTATGTGTATAATGACAGGAATATACCTCAGTTTATACACACACACACACACACACACACACACACGTATTAAAGAAGTTATGGCCTACTTCCGAGATGCATTCCTTCCTCCCCCACCCACCCACCCACCCCAAAAAAAAGTCCTTTGATCGTTCCCTTCAGCTGAAAAAAAAATCCCAACAAAAAATCGTCTGAAATCGCCTATAAAAATCGCCTAAATCGTCTGTAAAAACGTCTGAAATCTGTCTCGTCAAAATCCTATAAGAAAATTGTCTGACCAAAAAGATCGCCTGTATAAATCCTCTTTATCGGCTGTATAAATCCTCTAAATCATCTGGAAAAAGGAAAATCGTCTGTAAAAATCCTATATCGTCTAAAAATGTAAAAAATAAAACTAAGTCGTCAAAATCCTGTAAGAATCCTCTGACCAAAAAATCGCCTGTAAAAATATGTATAAAATCGTCTGAAAATAAGTCGCCGCAGTGAAGGAGTTACGAGGCTACTTACCGGTCGGAATTCCCTTTATGGTAATGCCCTTCAGTTGCCCGGCTGTTTCTCATTGCAAATAGCGTGCAAGAGTGAAATTAATATTGCAGAGATATCTAGTTGCAGAGAGAGAGACAGAGGAGATGGTAGTGTGTGTGTGTGTGTGTGTGTGTGTGTGTGTGTGTGTGTGTGTGTGTGTGTGTGTGTGTGTGTCAGTCAGAATTTAGTATGAGTATCACAAGAATCGCGGGCTAGTATTTCTTGAGGGGGCTATTTCTGGCTAGTTTAATGCTGCCTGAAGTGCTAGTCTATTCTCAGCAAAGGTTAATTAATTCCATCACTTTTTTAGTTTCATTTTCATTTGATGTTTTCATGGTTTTGTATACAGTTTTTGTGTGTGTATTCTGAATTTTTTTTTAATATGAATTGTTTCTAATCTCTCTCTCTCTCTCTCTCTCTCTCTCTCTCTCTCTCTCTCTCTCTCTCTCTCTCTCTCACACACACACACACACACACACACACACACACACACACACACACACCAATCAAACGATCCAAAGACAGGTGGGTTTTCTGCTCCCGGGGGCTTATTCACAAACATTCTCAGGCTTAAGTCATGTGTAAGATTTTTCATATACGGCTGTAAAGTTTTTAAGTCAGACTAGAGTGAGAAAAAAATGGAAAAATGTAGAAAAGAAATTATTTGATTTTTGTTAATAAAATTGCTGCAGCGAAGGCTTGTCTTGGTGATGGTGGTGGTGATGATGATGATGATGATGATGATTTAAACTACCGTAGGGGAGACTTGCTTATCGCAGAGGTTTGTTGTGATGATGATGTTGACGACGGTGGTGATGATGGTTGTGGTGATGATGATGGTGGTGGTTTTGATGATGATGATGATGATGGTGATTGGATTTGACGTGTGGGGAGTGTTCTTCAGTGTTAAAATTTGTCTAGGCTCCTGCATGATTGATGAAGATGATGATAAGGATGTGGTGATCATAATGATGTTAATGATGATGTAATAATGATAAATATAACTACTGCAGGGGAAACTAATTCACCGTAAAAGCCTTTATGATGATGATGATAATAATAATAATAATAATAATAATGATGATGATGATGAAGAAAACTACTTAAGTGGAGACTAGTCCACCTTAAAAAATGTCTAAGATCCTTTATAAATACCCCTTCCTCGGCTGAACCCCTTTATAAATAGGGTGTGGTGGGTGTTCCTGGAAGGGGGTGGAGGGAAGGGGTCGGTTACACCACCAGCACATTGCTTACGAGTAAACTGCCACCCGTTGCTATAGTAACTACCTACCTACCCTCCTACCCCACACTACTTACCACCCTACCCCTTACTTACCACCCCCTCTACCACGTATGTTTACCTGCCTGGCCATCTACCTCTAAGTTACTACCCTTTGCACTCCACTATCACATATTTACCTACCTACCCCACACTTTCCGTCCCCTCTACTCCACACCACGTATTTTTTTTTACCTACCTACCAATCAACCTGTTCTCTTACCACCATCTTTTATACCACACCTCATCAACTACCTATTTACCTGTCCCTTCACCACGTTTTCACTCATCTGCCACGCCTGTTTATCTGTATACCTCCCTGCCTACCCACACACCTTTCCAGTCACCCTCTCCACTCCTTCACCCTCATATTTCTGTACCTTCTTTTGTCTCTACCTTCATCCGTTTCCTCTCCATCCCTCAGTCTGCCTTTCCCTACCGCCCTCTCAAGTTCTTTATCCTCTTCTTCCTTCTTATGCTCTGTTCCTCAACTTCCCTCCACCCCCGTCCTCTCCATTCCCCTCTTCATCGCTCCTCTCCTCTGCCCCATAATTTCTGCTCCCTTCTCATGTTCCATTTCCCCTCCCCTACCTTCTCCCCTCTCCTCGCAGTCTCCCTCCTCCCCTCTTCCTTTCCATCCCTTCACGCCCAGTTTGTTTCTTCTTTTTGGTTCAACTTTCCATTTACTTTTTCTCCTCTCTCTCCTTCCTCTGCCTTAATCTCCCCCGTCTTTCCTTCCCTTCCATTCTCTCTACCCCCTTCTCTCTCTCCTCACTTTCCTTCCCTTCACCCTTCCCTCCTTCCTCCCTGTACCTTCATCTCCCCTTTTCTCCCATCCATTCCTTCTACCCTTTTCTCCTCTTCCCCTTCAATCCCTGCTAAATTGTCTCTTTCCTCTCACCATTCCCTCTCTTCTTCCCCTTCCAGCCCCCCTCCCTTTCTCCCTTTCTCTCTCTCTCTCTCTCTCTCCATTTTCTCCTTCCCCCTACCCTGCCTTTCTCACTAGAGCTCCGACACTGCAGTTTGTGGGTCGATACATCTTGGAGGGAGGCGGAGGTGGGAGGCATTGTTACCGTAGCTGAATGTATTGTAGGTATCGTAAAAATATCGTAAAAGGAAAATGGATTGTGACGAGGCGGAGGTGGGACGTATTGTAACCCTAGCTCGATGTATTGTAGGTATCGTAAAAATATCGTAAAAGGAAAGTGGATTGTGACGAGGCGGAGGTGGGAGGCATTGTTACCGTAGCTGGATTTATTGTAGGTATCGTGAAAAGAAAATGGATTGTAGCTAGCGAGGCGGAGGTGGGAGGCATTGTTACCGTAGCTGAATGTATTGTATCGTAAAAATATCGTAAAAGGAAAATGGATTGTGACGAGGCGGAGGTGGGACGTATTGTAACCCTAGCTGGATTTATTGTAGGTATCGTAAAAATATCGTAAAAGGAAAATGGATTGTAACTGAGACGGAGGTGGGACGTATTGTAACCCTAGCTGGATGTATTGTAGGTATCGTAGAAGAAAATATTGTACAAGGAAAATGGATTGAAAGTAGTGAATGTATGGATCGTGAAGCGACGTGTTGTTAAGAGAGCTAGAAATATCGTAGGAGTTACAAAAGAGGGACGGGACGAAACTAAATGGGAAACGACGAAACAAAGGGAAACGGGACGAAACGAAGCGAGAAACGGAACGAAACTGAATAAAACAAGTAAATCTGGAAGTATTTTGGCGTTGTAAAAGAAAAATGCGGTGAAATTAGGAGAGAAACTTGTAAATCTATGCCCGGTGTTTTGGGGGAGGGAAGGAGTGTTTGGGGGAAGGGAGAGGGTGATTTGTTAAGATAGGAAGAGGGATTGTTGGAAAGTGATATTTGTTGGGAAAGTTAGTGGGAGTGTTAGAAGAGACTGAGGAGGAGAGTATTATGAAATTCGGATAATTTGATTGATCTAATTTGCATCTTTTATTCGGCTAACGATGGACGGTAACACAGTGCTTGGGATAATAATGATGATGATGATAATAATAATAATAATAATAGGAAAAACGAAGACTGGAATAAAAACAATAATATAGGTAAAAGGAAGACGACTAATAAACAACAACAACAATAATAATAATAATAATAATAATAATAATAATAATAATAATAATAATCAGTAATAATAATACGAAAAAGGAAGACGAATAAAAACTAGAATAATAATAATAATAATAATAATAATAATAATAAGGGAAATAACAGTAGCTTAGACGGGATTATGGCGTCTGTCAATAGATAGATAGATAGCTTAGAATGAGGAACAGGTGACGTAACATTGATAAAAAGCCTGATCCAGTGCGACATATTACGAGGTTGATTGTGTTCACCTTTTTTGTAGAGGTTGGTGACTCCTTACGACACATCTCACCTGTTCTCACCTGAGTGGCGAAGGGGTTATTGAAGTCTGTATATTACACCTTCCTTCCTCATCCTTTCCTTCGCCTCATCCCTCTTTCCATCCTTCCTTCACCTCATCCCTCCTTCCATCCTTCAC
>NC_136958.1:4484159-4514159 GCF_032717465.1 Coenobita brevimanus | reverse complement strand
GGAGGGAGGGAGAGGGAGGGGTAGACCGAGGATGAGGTGGAGGGATGGAGTTGAGAGGTATATGAGGGAGGGGGGGGTGAGTTGGGGGGAGGGGAGTCAAATGGTGGGTGACAGAGTGACTTGGAGGCGTTTTGTCTGCGGCCACCCTTTGCGGGATTAGGGCGTCGGGCTATAGATAGATAGATAGATGTTCCTAAAATATGCCCCAAAATATGTTCTGAAGATATTCCAGAAGGTATAATATTTTTTCTCCCTAATATTCCTCCTCGTAAAAGTAGACTATTTTTCCCCGATACTCCCAGATATTCCCCTCCCGGATCCTTCTTCCTTGTATTTCCCCTTAATTCTCTTCCTGGATTTCCCCTGCGTTATTCCTTCCCGGTCTTCCTCTCCTCCTCTTGTTGTTCTTCCTCTCCTCCTCACCTTGGTCTTCTTCCTCTTCCTCCTGGGTAGCTTTCCTGCTTTTCTATCGTCTTATTTTATTTTTATTTTTTTTACTGATAGAATAGTTTTGTTATAATCTTTCTTATGCCAGACAGCCACAACAGGACTGACAGGTGTGTTGCTGTTTGCTTTCCTTTGTACTCTTCTTCCTTCTCCCTCTTCCTCCACCTCCTCCTCATTCTCCCTCCTCCTCCTCCTCCTCATTTTCCCTCTTCCCCCTTCTCCTCTCCTCATTATCCCTCTTCGCCGCCCTCCTTCTCTCTCCCCTTTTTCTTCCTCTCTGTCAGTCATTTCTTTTTTCTTCACTTAACAGCTGCTTGGTTTTCCCCACTGCTGCTCGTCCGCGTTCACCATCTCCTTTTTCTCGTTGTCACTCTTCATCTCATTTTTTTTTTTTTTTTTCGCTTAATATTCTCTCGGTTTTCTAATTCTTCTGCCTTCGAGATTAATAGTTCATTTTCCCTTTTTCATTTTTCCTGCCTGTATTTTCTTCCATTTTCTTTTCACGGGTATCTTTTTCATTTGCCTCACCTTCAGTCTGTCCTTTCTTCTCCCTTTTCTGTGTTTATTATCTTTGTTTACCTTCTTTTTTTCCCATTTCTGTCTCTCTGCTTTTCCTAAACACTTTTTTCAAATCTTTTTTCAAGTTTCTTCCTTGTTCTGTGTATTTTTCCTTGACCTTTCTCTGTATCTTAAGGTCTCTCCTCTTTACTCCACTTCCTTTACGTCTTTTCAGTCTCTCTCTCTCTCTCTCTCTCTCTCTCTCTCTCTCACACACACACACACACACACACACACACACACACACACACACACACTGTAAAATCGTCTGGTGGGGCGAAAATAAAGTAAAAATATTCGAAAAAGTAATAAGTAAGGTCAAAGTAAGCAGCAAGTCGAAAGGTGTAGAGAGAGGTGGTGGAGAGGGACCCCTGCATGTGGTGGCACTGATACAAAGCCGGGCGGAGGAACAGCCTGCCTGGTTATACAAACGTCCCTCAATTCCCTCCCTATCCCCAGAAAGGAGAATGGGAACTGCAGGAGAGGGTCAGCATAAATCGCCACCGCACTGGAATCACGTACAGATGAGCATGGGACCACAACAACAAGTTAGAAAAAGAAATTCGCGATGCTCAGTTTTTTCCATTTTCTTGAAGGATAAACTCAAGTATTTTTTTTCTTTACTAGTGCCTCCCAGTGACTATTTTCTTGAGTGTTTTGGACTGATCGCTTGGTGGTAAGAAACAAAAAATAAATAAATAAAAACAGGTATAGAACGAGAAAGAATTTTGAGAGATTTCATGTCTTTTCTTTTGCGTTTGTTTCAGAGACGAATCACAAACACACAGTTGCTTTTCGTTCATATTAAAACACACACACACACACACACACACACACACACACACACACTGAAAAATTGGCAGAACATTTATTCCACATCATAATAAACATTGAGAACAGTTTAGATATATAACCAAGAAGATCAGAACAAATCTGTATACCTGAATAACAGAAGGCAAATTCGAATATCCATGACGCTTAAAAAAGTCAAAAAATATATATAAAGAAGGGATTGATATAGATGCTTACCTCTGCTGTATATAAATCCACAGGGAAGATGTGTATATATATATAAATTATTTTTGTTTCCTCACTGCACTCACACACACAGGTCAATATGTCACTTTTTATTTATCACTAGCACTATCACCGAGGAAGCACAGAAATAATTCCCCTTTTGTATTTCTCTTTATCACGTTTAAACCATACACTGTCAGTTATTGTGTTATTTTTCCTTCACAAGATGGATATTTTCAGGCTAGCGAGACTTCTGGAGCCGGATTCGTTCAGATGTGGCAAAATGGAGAGGCTATCCATTCCGTTTTAGCTCCAAATGTTAGACAGGAGTGCGGTAATGGATGAGATGGGGACGTGGAGAGGGTAAAAAATTGTGCGTCCACTCCCTCTGACTGCTCGCTGGTGACTGAGCTACCCCGCCGCCATGGCCCGCCTCTAGCCTTCCTCTCTCCCTCCGTCTCTCCCTCCCCTCCCTCTCTCCTCCCCCTCCCCTCCCTCTCTCCACTCCCTCCATCCCTCCCTCCGCTTCTCCGTACAGTAATCTCAGCTATGTTGTCTGTAGCGTCTCTCTCTCTTCCTTTCGTTCACCCGCTCGCCTCGCCTTTTCAGTCTAAGCGCTATATTTATACCCATTTTTTCCCCTTTTTTTAGGGGTTTTCTTTAGCTGCTAACAAACAGACTTGACAGGATTCGTTTGTCTGAATTCCTCTTTGTACAGCCTTTTCTTAATTTCCTTTCCGTTCTTCTTTTCTGTTCTCCTTTCTTCTGAACCCGCTCCTTCTCCCCCCCCCCACCTCTTCTCTCTCTCTCTCTCTCTCTCTCTCTCTCTCTCTCTCTCACACACACACACACACACACACACACACACACACACACACGGCGTCCCCATTTCACACGTGTTCCAATCGCTAATCATTTCAGGGAAGGTCCTCAATCAGCGCCTTCCCCCCCACACATAAGGTTACCCCGAAGCTGCTCGTAATCTTGGCCGTTCTCGTAAGGTGGAGCGGGCGTCTTGGGATCCGGGAAGCGCTTCGTTCGTAAATTCTTCTGGTCCTTCAAGCTCTGTGCCCATTTCCTTGGCGATCAGTGAGTCAAATCTATGCCTTATTATGTTCTGCGGACGGTGCTGTACGTATCGTGTTCGTTATTGTGTTCTTAGTTATTGTTATTCGTTATTGTGCTTTTTACATGTTGCCAGCACTTGTTCCAGCACCCGTATGGACGTGCCCTAAGGTATCTTTATCCCCCCTAAGACTTTACTCTTTTAGGAATCCAGGGAGCCCTCTTAATAAGCCCTCTTCCTCTTAAATGCAGTCTTAAAATCGTAACAATCAACCTTCAGCCGTACCACTGCCTACCTTACCTGCCTTCTCTTACCTGCCTTCTTTCTTACCTGCCTTCTCTCTTACCTGCCTTCTCTCTTACCTGTCTTCTCTCTCACCTGCCTTTTCTCTCACCTGCCTTTTCTCTCACCTACCTTCTCTCTCACCTGTCTTCCTTCTCACCTGACTTCTCTCTCACATGCCTTCTCTCTCACCTGCCATCTCACTCACCTGCCTTCTCTCTCATTTGCCTTCTCTCACCTTCCCTCACACCTGTCTTCTCACTCATCTGTCTTCTTTCTCACCTGCCCTCTCTCTCTCACCAGTCTTCTCTCTCACCTGTCTTCTGCTTTTCAGGTTACACTGTGATAGTCTCTATTCTCCTTTCACACTTTCCTGTAAAATGTCCACGCCAGTTTTTCTAAACGGCGTGGTGTGCTTTCTGACTTTTCCTGCCGGCTTCGGCTGGAGGGTTTGGAGGGCGGGGGAGAGCCTTCTTCTTTGCTATCCTTATCCTATTCTAGTAGTTCAGTTACTCTTCTAGGAGCTGCCTAGCATGGGCCAACCGGCCTACTGCAGTTATCCTCTCTTCTTATGTTCTTATGTTCTCTCTCACCTGTCTTCTCTCTCACCTGTCTTCTCTCTCACCGCTCTTCTCTCTCACCTCAATCGGTAGAGAGGTGGGCTACAGTCCCAAGGGACCCAGGTTCAAATCCGCTGGGGCTGGGGACAATTTAAGGATTTGAATTACATTAAATCTGGCTTTACTGATCTACCAGAAGCCCCGCCGACATGTCGTAAAAATACCCCCGCTAATACCAATACACCAGTCCTGTATGAGACAGCCCCATGTATTCAATATGGATGGTGGGTGTTAGCGCCGAAGTGGTGACATGTAGAGGTGCATGGTATGTAGGAGGACTGCTGGGCCTTGATAGCAGGCTGTGAAGCCTATGCCCAGAGTCGGACACACACACACACACACAGACACACACACACACACACACACACACACACACACACACACACACACACACACACACACACAACTGCCTTCTCTCTCGGCTGCCTTCTGTTTCTCACCAGTCTTCTCTCTCACCTGTCTTCTTTCTCACCTGCCGTCTCTCACCGTCTATGTCATGTATTAGTCCTGTTCATTACTGTCTTGATCTTAAATTGTCAATAATTTTTTCTATATTTTTGCCTGTAATCTTAATTTGTCTGTACGTATTTCCTTAGTAATTGGGGAACTTAATCTATGTCACGGTTTCAGCTGCGGTATATTCTGTGTCACCTTCTAATGTGAGTCAATACAATACACTAAGTTACATTATCTTCTGTTCTCTCTCTCTCTCTCAAAGCTTCATAAATTATCTTAAATTCCTTATTGGATTGTGTCATCATTTATCTTGACCCACATACTTAACAAGAACTATATTATTAAAATATCTAAAATTACCGGGATTAAATGCTAGAGTTCTCCCAGCATGGGGGGGTTAATGCAGTCTTGTGTCTGTCTTTAATATCGACATAATTTTCGTCAGTAACAAGCAATATATATATATATATATATATATATATATATATATATATATATATATATATATATATATAATGAGGAATAAATCGATGAAGAAATGGCGCTAAGGGACATTCAGAACCAAGAAAGTTGCGTTCCCATACTCCTTTCACTCTAACTTGGCCTAAAATTGCCGTCTCTCCTTAAGTGCTGAGTTGTAACAAAAGATTAACAATAGATTATGGTTCTAGTCACGAAGAAGTGCTATGGGGTATGTAGAACCAGTGTGTGTGTGTGTTTGAGAGAGTGAGAGAGACAATGTTTTGTGTGTGTGTGTGTGTGTGTGTGTGTGTGTCCGACTCTGGTCATAGGCTTCACAGCCTGCTTTCAAGGCCCAGTAGTCCTACATACCATACACCTCTATATGTCACCACTTCGGCGCTGACACCCACCGTCCATATTGAATACATGCTAGGGCTCTCATACAGGACTGGTGTATTGGTATTAGCGGGGGTATTTTTATGACATGTCGGCGGGTCTTCTGGTAGATCAGGAAAGTCTGCTTTTACGAAATTCAAATCCTTAAACTGTTCCCTGCCCCAGCCGGGATTCGATCCTGGGTCCACAAGGACTGCAGGCCGCCTCTCTACCGATTCAGCCACCGCCTCCCTCAAATGTGTGTGTGTGTGTGTGTGTGTGTGTGTGTGTGTGTGTGTGTGTGTGTGTGTGTGAGAGAGAGAGAGAGAGAGAGAGAGACAGACAGACAGAGAGTGTGTGTGTGTGTGTGTGTGTGTGTGTGTGTGTGTGTGTGTGTGTGTGTGTTAGAGAGAGACAGACAGACAGAGAGTGTGTGTGTGTGTGTGTGTGTGTGTGTGTGTGTGTGTGTGTTAGAGAGAGAGAGAGAGTGTGTGTGTGTGTGTGTGTGTGTGTGTGTGTGTGTGTGTGTGTGTGTCTGTAAATGAGCGACGTGAAAAAAGTTGCAAAATGATGAAAATCTAGGCCAAGTTAAGGTGAAAGAACCGTAGTTGAGTAAGAGGGACGTGATAGGTTTCTGGGATGAGAGAGAGAGAGAGATGAATGAATGAGTTGTATCGGCAGCCACTACTATAACACGTTTTGGACTCCCCCCCGCGCGCGTGCGCGCGCGTGGTGTGTGTGTGTGTGTGTGTGTGTGTGTGTGTGTGTGTGTGTGTGTGTGTGTGTGTGTGTGTGTGTTTTATAGCCACGTGGGGGAGTGTTGCGCCATCTGTTGCGCGTAGAGTACATATTAAAATACCCATTGCTTCATATTTATCCTTAGAATTTACCAGGGTAAGAGGTGAGTGGGGGTGGAGCGAGTGTGGAGCGAGGGAGTGGGTGGATGACGTGGGAGAGTGGAGCTAGGGAGTGAGTTAGTGGAATGAATGAGTAGGTACGTAGGGTAGTGGAGCGAGTGGGTGGATGAGAGAGTAGAGCGAGTGGGTGGGTAAGGAAAGAGTGGAGCGAGTAAATGTAAGAGTGGGATAAATGGAACGAGTGAGAGGGAAAAGTGGAGCGAGTGGGTGGAAGAATGAGGTGGTAAGTGGACATCCAGAAAGAGAGAGAGAGAGAGAGAGAGAGAGAGAGAGAGAGAGAGAGTTGTAAACAATCTTTTTACTTCGAAACGTGTTGCTTAGGTTTCTCAAGCAAGGAAAAAATGTCTTACAGGAATGAGAGAGAGAGAGAGAGAGAGAGAAATAAAATAAGAGAAATTTTAATTGTGTAAATAATTTCCAGGAATGAGAGAGAGAGAGTGAGTGAGAGAGAACACAAATTAAACATCAAGGACATAAAAAGCTGTGTGTGTGTGTGTGTGTGTGTGTGTGTGTGTGTGTGTGTGTGTGATGACTTCCTTTGTTTTATGTGTATGTTGAAGGGAATGTTCTTGGTTAGTTCATAGGAATGTGTGTGTGTGTGTGTGTGTGTGTGTGTGTGTGTGTGTGTGTGTGTGTGTGTGTGTGTAACGACTTCCTTTCCTGATTAATAGATTTCTGTTGAAGGAAACGGCCTTGTATAGTTTATTGGAATCGTGTGTGTGTGTGTGTGTGTGTGTGTGTGTGTGTGTGTGTGTGTGTGTGTGTGTAACTTCCTTTCCTGATTGATAGATTTATGTTGAAGAAGTCCTTGTGTAATTCATAGGAATGTGTGTGTGTGTGTGTGTGTGTGTGTGTGTGTGAGAGAGAGAGAGAGAGAGAGAGAGAGAGAGAGAGAGAGAGACCTTTTTCCTTTATTCCCTCCAGACGATTTTTTGAGGCCAAAGGAAAGCGTCTTATTTGGAGCTTTGAAGAAATCGGCAGTTAATACATGCTTACGATATATATTTTTTTAATTTATGCTCTCTCTCTCTCTCTCTCTCTCTCTCTCTCTCTCTCTCTCACACACACACACACACACACACACACACACACACACACACACACACACACACACACACACCTACCTTTGCTTTCGAGGTATGAGACGAACGTTTGATTTAGGAAAATGTTGAACGATTGTGTGTGTGTTTTTTGTGTGTGTGTTTTTTTACCTTCAGACTATTAAATCCAACCATAAAAATCCTGTGACATTTTTGGTGTGTGTATTCAGTGTATTGAGTGTACTTAAGTGTATTTGTATTGTAGTTAGTGTATTGGCAGTGTATTCTTTCTTTCTGTAGTCGATTTTTATTAAGATGTAGTGATTTTTTCTAATAAAGGACGTACTTACTTACTTTTAATCACCCTGGCACGAACACTGTCTCTCTCCTGCAGGAATTATACAGGATGGTCTGAAAATACTGCGTCAGAAATACAAAGCGGTATCTTGCGTGTTCTGGGGACGGCTCAGTCTGCTGGTATGGGTGTGGGTGTGACTAGAAGTAGGAACTGAAAATATTATACTGGATAGGTAACGTCGTTCCGCGTCTTTGATGCATGGCACGCCGAAATCTGAGGGGGTCAAATATGGACACACACACACACACACACACACACACACACACACACACACACACACACACACACACACACACACACACACACACACACACACACACAGCACTTATTACCTCCGCCAACAAAGTTGGAAGAGTTTATGTATTTGCCTGTTTTAGTTTGCTTGTTAGTTGGTCCACACGGTATCTCCAAAAGTTCTTAGTGATTTTCAATGAAATTTTGCGGAAGGTGGGCCATGGACCAAGAAAGAATTGATTAAATTTGGGGGCTTACCCGGATCCAATATATTCCACACACTACCTCCACGGATCCGGATCCTGTTTAATGGCGTTGGCGGAGGTTTGCGCTCTCTCAGTGCTTTCTAGTTCACGTAGTATTATTGGTACCGCCGACTTAGCTGTCCTTTCAACACAAGAAATCGTCCGGTGGAGTAGAGGAGAAGAGTTATATATGGACAGCCTTGTAAAAAATGAAGTCCCTGGGTCCCTAGGGTCAAGCCAGTGTTTAGCCTGGGTTACTAAAAAGGTTGGTAGCGGTGCAGGAAGTGGCTTATTTGCTGACGTTAGCGGCTTGCGTGGATAATTGTAAGGATGAATGTCAGAAATAATACCCTCCTTTATTTAACGTCTGATGCACAGGAGAGAGAGAGAGAGAGAGAGAGAGAGAGAGAGAGGTTCTAACCATCGGAAGTCTAGCACCATTTATCAAGCATACCCATTTTCCTTTTTTTTTTTTTTTTTTTTTTTTTTTTTTTTTTTTTTTTTTTTAAACACGTACGTCCTATATCCTACAATCGACCTCTTAATTAGAACAACAGAGCCCAACCTTTCGTCATGCGCTTCTCCGTATTTGCGTCATGGCCACACGTCTACCCTTCCTCCGTTCCTTATCAATTCTCAGTTCCTTATCCTTCCTCATTGCCTTTGCATCATCCATTTCCCTGATACAGACAGATAAAGAGGAGTCGATTAAGATAAGAGAAGGAGGAGGAGGAGTCACTGATAAAAGGCGTATGCAATAATTAATCACGCCTTCATATACATTGATAGACGTGTGTGTGTCTGTATGTGTGTGTGTGTGTGTGTGTGTGTGTGTGTGTGTGTGTGTGTGTGCGTGTTTTCTCTGAGCATGGACTTATTATTCGGTTCTCCAAGGACCAGCAGTCTTCACATGTACCACACCTCGTCACATGTCACCACTTCGGCTCTAACACCCACCGTCCATACTGAATACGTGCTCGGGCTGCCTTGTTAATACCTGGTGTGATGGTATAAGTGGGAGTGTTTCCATGTCATACCGGTTAATTTCTGGCTACTTAATAATACTCTTTCACTCTAACTTGGCCTAAAATTACTTCTTAACTATACTCTTTTTACTCTAACGTGGCCAAAAATCACCATCTCTCCATCTTGAACGCCGAGCTGTAATAGTAGACTAACGCTAGAATATGGTGCTAGTCACGAAGAAGAGCAGTGAGAATAGCGTAGAGCCGTAGTATTATCTTTTCCTGCCACTGAGCTACGTGAAATAAACTGCAAAAGGACGAAAATCTGGGCCAAGTTGCGGTGAAAGAAGTATAGTCACGCCCCTAAAAAAAAAATGTTACTTTTAGACGCCTGGAATAATATGATAGATCCCGGCTTATACCTCAATATATAAATTGACACGTAAACTTATCCCTCGTATACCTTGATATATTACAAATTTGGCGCGTATATTATTCCGCGTATACCTTGATGTAATACAAATTAGTATGGTAGATTCCTGCATATACCTTGATATATTACAGATTGACGCGTAAAATTATTCCGCGTATACCTTGATATATTACAAATTGACGCGTAAAATTATCCCGCGTATACCTTGATATATTACAAATTGACGCGTAAAATTATCCCGCGTATACCTTGATGTATTACTAATTGATACGTAACATTGTCTCGCGTATACCTTGATATATTACTAATTGATACGTAAAATTATCCCTTGTATACCTTGATATAACACAGATTGACAGGTAGACTTACGATGTCATCGGGGAGCGGAAATGAGAAAAGATACGCCAACGCGATAGCCAAGAGGAAATTACCGACACGCGAGTCAGCACAGATATACCAACCCTTTCGAAAAACTGTATCTGGCGTGTTGGAGTAGAGGGGAAGAGGGAGTTCAATTCTCTCTCTCTCTCTCTCTCTCTCTCTCTCTCTCCTGTCGTATGTATCAATAGTTGGAGGAAAAGAGCGAGTAGAATCTCTCTCTCTCTCTCTCTCTCTCTCTCTCTCTATCTCTCTCTCTCTCTCTCATTGCAGTGGTTCAAGGAAAAAAAGGAGTAGAATTCTCTCTCTGTCTCTCTCTCTCTCTCTCTCTCATCCTTAGGTGTGAACATAGGTGTGGCTGATGATGATAATAAACCTTAATTTAGTAATGAGGGGTAATTATCGTCAAGAAATCCCTCCTAAAAAAAATCCATATCATTTTTAAGTGCTATCATTATCCATCACGTCCCTACTCATCAACGACCTCAATTAATTTTTTTTTTATATAACAGCTTGTACCGCGTTGCCTGATCGGTATTTATAGTTTTTTTTTTTTTATAGGACCGGGTCAACCTGATTTTGCTATTAGGGAGTTATGTGCCTGTGAGGATTGATTTATTTTACTACTACTACTACTACTACTACTACTACTACTACTAATAATAATAATAATAATAATAATAGTTGTAGTAGTAATAGTAGTAGTAATGATGTTGATGTTGGTGTTGGGGATGATGATGATGATTGGTGATGATGATGATGATGATGATGATGATGATTGATGATGATGATGAAGAGGAGGAGGAGAAGGATAATAATAATGATAATGAGAATATAAATTATTATTATTATTATTATTATTATTATTATTATTATTATTATTATTTAGTATTAGTATTGTTTTGTTGTCGTTATTATTATTATTATTATTATTATTATTATTATTATTATTACTATTATTATAATGAGTGGCAGGATTCAAGGAGATAAATTTTAATAAGCAAAAATAATGAACTCTTCTCCTTTATTTTTGAACAGATAACTAACTCATTTATTTCCTTATCTTTGCAGGGGGTGGCGACAGTAACCATCTTTTGGAGAGAGAGACAAAAGGTATGATTACGAAATGAAGGGCCAAATCATTAGCAAGTCCTCATTTGTTAAAGATCTAGGCATACTAATTTCAGACGATCTGAAATGTTCAAATCAGTGTATCTTTGCCGCCAATAAAGCCAACAGGGCCCTAGGCTTCATCAAAAGACATTTTACATATAAAAGCAAAGATATTGTAATCCCCCTATATAAAAGCATAGTCAGGCCACACTTAGAGTTTGCAGTGCAATTTTGTGCGCCTCACCTAATTAAAGATATAGAAATACTGGAAGCGGTCCAGCGGAGGGCTACCAAGTTAATCCCGTCCCTGAGGAACAAACCATACCTCGAGAGACCCAGGGAATTAAACCTATTCTCTCTTAGAAAACGGAGACTCAGGGGACAACTGATTGAATGTTTTAAGATTCTAAAAGGCTTTAGTAATACTGATTCAAGCAAGCTATTCACAGTAATTGCCGAGACTGTAACTCGAGGAAATGGTATGAAGTTGCAAGCAAGGAGGGCTAATCTTGATACAACCAAAAACTTCTTCACTTACTCTGTTGTAAGCGAATGGAATAAACTCCCTGGGAATGTGATTGAGAGTGGTACCATAAATATATTTAAAAAGAGACTGGACATGTATCTCGACGCAATTGGTATCGTTTAGTTAGGATGGAGCAATTATTGCATATTCGCGTCTGCATTCATGTGTCTATTAGACACAGACAATATTTTAGAATATATATAATAGATAAACATTCTATTAATCTTTTGATTAAAAAAAAAACATAAAAAAAAATGCATGCATAGAGTAAGTATGTGGCTGTTTGCCCAAATTTTCCTTTTCCATATTATTCTACTTTCTGCCGATCCTATAAAATTCCTTCAGGTTTTTCATTCCTGCAAGGTATTACTTCCTCTATTGCTTCCTGTACGGCAAATGCCGGAGGGTCTGGAGGGTGGGGGAGAGAGCCTTCTGCTGTGCTATCCTTTTCTTCTGCTCCTATGCACTATATTAGGATTAAGGCCGGACCACCTCGTAGGGACCGTAAGGTCTGTGTGGTCTGTGTATCAATGTAACTCTATGTAACTCTCTCTTTCTCAGGTATTTCATCTCTTCTACCTCTCACTTTCCTCTGCTGGGTAATATTCCTAATCTGAGAGAGGCTTGGTGTATTTCTCTGCATATTATATAACCTCTTCTCCCTGTCACTCTCCTCTGCTGGCTAATATTCCTAGGCTGAGAGAGGCTTAGTATGCTTCTTTGCCTGTAGATGACTCTCCTTGATATGATGCGCCAGGAAGGAAAGTGGCAGACAATCCAAAAGTGTAAAGTAGACGCGCAGTGTAATAGTAGGCAACCATTTTTCGCTGATTAGACGGCTCTGAACAGTAATATTTTTCTACTTTATATTCTAACTATAATTGCGGTCCCAGGATTAGGATAGCAAGGCCCTCCTTCGCTCCTAAGATACCTAAAGACATTCCTAAGACGGACAGGTGTGAAGCTAGTTACATACCTTGGTCACGCGTACAGGTAGGGGGAGAAGAGCAGTGGTTCTCGTTAGTCAGGTAAGCTTCCTAACATCTCTTCCTTAACGATTAATTTTTCAAACTTCCCGTAATATCTTCTTTTTTGCTTCCTATATTCCTTTCGTATTGACATGGATTGCATGAATAATACACACGAATATAGAAACACAAAAAATAAACCGGTAAGGAAAAGGTGTTAGTAAGCTTTCTAACCACACGACAGTACCACCCACGGTCGTTATTTTCTCCACGTAAGGAAGCTTCCTAACACATTTATTTTGTTTATTACACCCTTCTGTCCTCTGCTGTGTTAAATGAATCCTTCCAATATCGCCATAATTTATTTTGCCAACCCCTGACTGTCTTCTGTGTTACATAAATCCTTCCAGTATCAACATAAATCCTTCCAATATCGCCATACTCAGCGTAGATAACGTACAAAAGGATATAAACCCGCCATATCCAAGAATAAATCGCCAAGGAAGAGGTGTTAGGGACGTTCCTTTCCCGACGTGAACAAGAAGCCTCCCAGAGCTTTGCCCCCGACCAGACACATGTTGCGGTGACGCTGTGGGGGGTGGAGGGGGGTGGGGGAGAGCTCTGAGGGGCAGGGGGAGAGGGGAGGGAGGAAGGGAGGGAAAAAAAAAGAGGCGTCTGGGAAGAAGGAACGAGGGAGGAAGTAGGGGAGGATGAAGACGGAGAGGGGAGGGAGGAAGTTGAGGATGGGGAGGAGGAAGGGAGGAAATAGTGGAGGGTAAGAGTCGTGATAGGAGGAGGGCGAGAAGGAAGGGAGGAGGAAAGTGAAATCTTGGAGAGGAAAGGAGGAGTAGAGAAAGTAGGTATCATTATTAGGCTGAGGTGAGGCTAGGGAAAGAAGGGAGTAAGGGAGGGGAAGAGTTGGGGAAGGGGAACAAGTAGGAGTGGTGGGGTAGGGTTGGGGTGAGGGAAGGAGAGAGGTGAGGGGTGGAGAGGGGAAAGGAGTGGGGAGGGAGACGAGAAGAGGAACGGTATAGGGAGAAGAGGGGGGAGGAAGGTGAGACGTGGATGTGGGGTTTGGGGGGCAGGGGGAAATGAAGATCAGGGAGGAGAGAAATAAATGAAGAAGAAGGGGGGTGGAAAGGAGAGATGAGACGGGGTGGGGGAGGAGGAGAAGGAAGATCACAAAGGGGAGGGGGAGGAAAAAGAGGTAGGAATTGGAGGAGAGGAGGCGAGGAGTGGGGGGCGGGGGAGAAAGGAGAGTCTGAGGAAGGGGAGGGGGATGGAAGATCAAGAGGAGACAGGAAGGGGGAGAGGACAGGGAGAGAGAGGGGGGGGTTCATTTTCCCTTCTATTGGGGGCCACTTTGACATGAAAATCAAAAGGGGGGGATGTTGGGGAGGGGAGGGGAGGGGGTGTGGTGGTGGTGGTGGGGGAGTTCCGGGAATAGAGTGGAGAGGCGAGACATGGGGAACTTGGATGCTGGTGGGGGGGGGGAGGAGGTCTGGACTGTCTGGGTTGTAGCGATGATGATGATGATGATGATGATAAACTGTTTGCGTTATGTTGTTTTTGTTGGTGGTGGTGGTGATGGTGACGAACTGTTTGGTTTATAGTAGTGATGATGATGATGATGGTGGTATTGATGGAGGATGATTGTCATTTCGCAGTGAAGGTAATAGTTGTGGTTTTTGGTAGTGGTGGGTGTGATGGTGATGATTTTGATGGGGTTGATGATGATGATGCTGGTGAATATGGTGATGGTGGTAGTGGTGGAGGTGGTGATAGTGTTGATGATGTTGATGGTGGTGGTGGGGATGAAGGTGATGATGATGATGATGATGATGGAGGTGGTGATTGTGAAGATGATGGTGGTGGTGACGGGGGTGACGTTGAAGATGATGTTGGTGGTGAGGGGGGGTGATGGTGATAATGGTGGTGTTGGTGATGATTCTGATGGTGGTGATGGTGAAAGTGGTGAATTATGAGTGTCACCAAGGGTGGGGGAGGGGGAGGGGGCTCTGGCTTGGTGCTGGTCCTGATGGTGGTGGTGGTGGTGATGATGATGATTATTTATTAGTATTATTTTTATTGTTATTATCGTCATCATCATCATCATCATCATCATCATCATCATCGTTATTATATTATCGGTTTTACAGGTATTTGAACATCAGTCTTTGTTATAGGGTGGTGAGAAAGGTGCGTGAGTGAATGTGGGGGAGAGAAGAGGCGTAGGAGGTCAGGTAGAAGGTGGATAGGTGTGGTGAAGGAGTGGGTGGCAGGGAGGTGTGGTGGTGGGTCAGGATAGGGAGCTGACAGGGATAGAGCTGATTGGATACACTTTATACGAAATCCGTGGCAAGGATTTGATAGATTTTTTCCTTCTTACTTTCTGTATATATTTGTTGTTAGTTGATAGTCGTTGGGTTGAGTTTGCGTGATGGGTAGTTATGAGGGACGTATGTGCGGAGCGGTGTGCCTGTTGAGTAGCGTCAGGATTCCAGGGGCTTGAAAGGTGATTGTGTGACTCTCTCTCTCTCTCTCTCTCTCTAAGTGCATTCTGGGTGGGAAAAAGATGATGGCTGTTGCTGCGGCTTTTGCATTTATTTTATTTATTTATTTTATTTTTTTGCCTCAGCCTTGGTAAGATTATTCGTGGATGAAACTAGAATTAACAATATACAGTAAGCCGTATCTTTTTTTATTTTTTGATTCGGCCTCATAATTGCAAACCAGAATATTCTCTACGTTGCAATCAACCTCAACATGTTCGACATTTGAGTCCCCCCCCCCCTCACCAGGCTGGCTTTGGATTTAGAGTTCGTATAGTCCAGAGATTATTATCATTATTTATTATTATTATTATTATTATTATTGATATTTTTATGATGATGATGGTGGTGGTTATTATTATTATTATTTATTATTATTTTTTTTTATTATTATTATTAATTAACTCGTTTCGTTCAGAGATGCCTTGTATATTTAATTTTTGCTATTCCTAGATGATTTTTTTTTTCCCACATAAGAGCAGGACAGGTTAGATATAGCCCTAAATCTCTCTCTCTCTCTCTCTCTCTCTCTCTCTCTCTCTCTCTCTCTCTCTCTCTCTCTCTCTCTAATCACAATGCACCCAATCTAATATTACTCCTGTCTGTTGAAGTCAATTAGAGAGAAGAATTTAACCTTATGGTATTATTGCGTTTTATAATGTAGACTTAATGTGCGTGCTCCTTCAATAATATGACCTCAGTATTATATAGACATTAGAGCAATAGGATTTGTATTTTATTTATTATTTATATATATTTATGTACTGTATTTTTATTTATTCATTTGTGTATTTTTTTGTGTATTTTTTTTGACTCATGGAAATATGCTCATGGTTTTTGGTATGTACCCCCTTCTGTTTTTTTTTTAGGCCTTTTTTATTATTATTATTATTATTATTATTATTATTAATTACTCAATTTTACACGTGAAAATCATGTCTTGAGTCGTAATGGGTGTGTGAGGCTGTGTAATGGTGAGGCTGAGAGTGCATTTGCTGTGGAATTTTAACTTATCTTTAGTAAGTATACGTAAAAAGTATGATGGAAGGGAGAAAATGGGATGTGGAAAAAAAATACGCACACACACACACACACACACACACACACACACACACACACACACACACACACACACACTACACCACCATACCCTTTCCTAGCGCTTCTTCGTGATTAGCACCCAATCTCTTATTACAATCCCAGCATTCATTGTGGAGTGAAGGAAATTTTAGGCCAAGTTAGTGTGAACAGAGTATATACATCATAGAATCTCTCCATAGGTAAAAATTGAATCGCGGGAAATTCAGAATCGCAAGAAATAAATAAGAATCACGTAAAGAAGACGTGGTTGTCGTGAATATTGGCGGGATATTTTGTGGTGGAAACGTGCCCAAGATTTATTACTGATTCGTGGTATTCCTCACAGACATCTTATTCCTTCCTTGGGTTATTTTCCTCTGTGTCCTCGTATCCTCACATCCGCCTCAGTCCTCAGTGGGTCAGTGTCCTCAATATCCTCCTCAGTATCCTCATTCACCCATTGTCTCAACCTCTACAGCAAGGAGACGTAATTTCTTATCTGTTCTTATCTCTTTTCTAATTTCCAGGCGAATTTATTTAAGTTCTGGATTGAGGTTTTAGGCTGGGATGTGTCGATGGTGTTAAATAGGGCAATAAGAATAAGTTGCCAGATGGAAGGGGTTAAAGTCTTCCCTCTTCCTTTCTCTATAGCCTCCCCCCCCCTCTCTCTCTCTCTCTACAGTAGACAGATAGATAGGTAGTAGGTGGGTGGGTAGATAGGTACATAGATACCTTAGATAGATAGATCCCTGTGCTGTGACCTCCCTTTATCCTCCTCATCCACCTCTCCCCCTCAGTTTCCACCTCTCCTCCCCTCCCCTCCCTGCCTCCCTCCTTCCCTCCCCTCGATCAAGCCGCGTAGGAAAGAAATAGGGAGTGGCAAGATGGCGTCCGTCTGGATTCACTCCTTCGTGGAAACCCTTATCCACTCAAGACGCTACCCCCCCCCCCGCGTCCTCCTCCTCCTTCTCTCTCCCTCCCATACTCTCTCTTCCTCCCTCCATCATCTCCTCCCTCTTATCTCTCCCTCAATCATCCACTTCTCTCTTCCTCCCTCCATCATCTCCTCCCTATTCTCTCTCTTCCTCCCTCCATCATCTCCTCCCTCTTCTTTCTCTTCCTCCCTCCATCATCTCCTCCCTCTTCTGTCACTTCCTCCCTCCATCATCTTCTCCCTTTTCTCTCTCCCTTCCTCTCTCTACTCTTTTCCTCCCTTCCCCTTTCTGATTCCTGTCACATTTCTTCCTTCCCTCTTTCCCCATTCTTGTGCCCTCTCACCCCTTTCCCCTTTCCTCTTATCCCCTGCCTCCTTACATCGTCTCCCCTCTCCCCTCTCTCCCTTCTTTCACCTTTCCTCTTCCCTCCCACCCCTCTTCTTCTCTCCCCTCCTCCTTTTCCCTCCTACCCATCCCCATTCTTCTCCCCTCCTGCTTCTTTTCCCTGTCTCCTCTTCACCTCTCTCTTCTCTCCTCTCTCACCTTTCTCCTCTTCCCTCTCCTCCTCCTCTCATTCTTCCTTCCCCTCCTCCATCTCTCCTTCTTTCTTCCTTTCCGCTCCCCTTTCCCTCTAACGTCTTTCATCTTTTCTCTCCTCCTCTCCTTCTTTCCCCTCTTTCACCCTCCCTCTTTTCCCCTCTCCCTTCTTCCTCCCGTCCTCCTCCCCTCTTTTCTTTCCCTCCCTTCCTCCTCCTCTCTCCCTTTCTCCTTTCCCCTCTTTCACCCTTCCTCTTTTCCCTTCTCCCTTCTTCCTCCCGTCCTCCTCCCCTTTCTCCTTTCCTTCCCTTCCTTTCCTCCTCCCTTCTCTCCTATTCCTCTCTTCCAAATCCATTCTCCGTCCTCTTCCCTCTTTCTTCCTTACTCTCTCCCCTCTGAAACCTTTCTCTTCTCTTTTCCTCTCCCCTCCCCTCCTCTCCTCCACCCCAATCTTCCTTCCATTCCTTTCATGATGCGTTCTAGGGAAGGCTATTCCATCAGAGAGAGAGAGAGAGAGAGAGAGAGAGAGAGAGGTTATTGACTCTTCCTAGTAACCTCATCGCCCAGTTGCCATACGACCCCCCCCCCCAAGAGTACCCCCTAGAGAGAGAGAGAGAGAGAGAGAGTTATTGGTGCTTGTATTTCCGTGTTTGATTAATACTGTGTGTGTTTGTGTGAAATACGAGTATTGATGTGTGTGTGTGTGTGTGTGTGTGTGTAAGTAATAAAATACGTGAATGCAAAAACCGTAACACCATTTCATTTTTATTTAGTTTTTTAAGAATCATCAACATGAACTACGCAACAACGAAGAATTATGACAAATTTATTAGGCCATTGTTTGCAGGTGTATCCAGGGCAGGTGAGCACTGAATCCTACGGTAATTCTCTCGTATTATCGTCCATTTATCTTTATCATTATCGAGGTGACTTCATTTATTGGCGCTGGAAATTTTGTCTCGCGTTATAGGTCACTGGTTGTAAGTGGATTGCCGGGAGAGAGAGAGAGAGAGAGGGGGGGGGGAGGGCAGAATGAAAGTGGGAATAGGAGGGAGAAAAAGAGATTGGGTGACTGGATGAAAGTGGGTAAAAAGGAGAGAGAGAGGGAGAGAGACTGGAGCATATATAAGCTTCATGAATCCCTTGACGTATTTCTGTTTTTACTTATTCTTGCTACGACCAGACGATTTTATTCAGCCTTTTCCAGACGATTTTGATCAGGAAGCCGAGTAAAACCACCTGAAAATAATAGTGAATGAAAAAATATCTATTTTACCTCCCTCTCTCTCTCTCTCTCTCTCTCTCTCTCTCTCTCTCTCTCTCTCTCTCTCTCACTTGGCCTAGAAATGCCATCTCTTCGCCTTGAATGCTGAGTTGGGACGGTAAATTCGCACTGGAATATGATACTAGTCACGAAGAAGTGCAGGAGAAAGAATGGAAGGACACAGTGGTCTCTCATTCTCCCACTGAGCTGCATGAAAGAAGGACGAAAATCTGGGCCAAGTTGAGATAAAAGTCTTATAGTAGTAGTAGTAGTAGTAGTAGTAGTAGCATATAGTGGTGGTGGTGGTGGTAGTAGTAGCAGAGGTGGTGGTTGTGGCAGTGGTAATAGTGGTAGTAGAGGTTGTAGTAGTAGTAGCAGTGGTAGTCGTAGTAGTGGTTGTCGTAGTAGTGGCAATAGTAGTGATGGTTGTGGTTGTAGTAGAGGCAGTAGTAGCAACCCGAAGCTCACTTGAACATAAACCCGGTGGACTGCAGGCTGAAGTTGCTCTCTTCCTGCAGTCTTCCTTTCGGGGGATAGGGAGGGAGTTGAGGGACGTGTGTATATCCGGGCAGTGGGCCAACCGGTTATATCTGTCTCACCACTTGAAGGGGTCCCTCTCCATCGACGTGAAGGGGGTTTTATTTTTTTATTATTTATTTTTTTGTATATTATTTTTTCTTTATTTTATTTGTTATGATTTTGTTCTTTATTTTATTGTATTTTATTTATTTAATTTTATTTTATATTCTTTTCGTTATTTTGTATTTTATTCATTTACTTTATTTATTTTTTTTCCAGCCTCTTTTATTTAGTAGACGGTTTATGATTCGGAGAGGGGATTACACACACACACACACACACACACACACACACACACACACACACACACACACACACACCACTATCTTTAAAGGAAAATGATCTGACAAGGATAGCATCGTTGTTTTGCAGGGAATACTCTTAGTGGTTTCGTGTAATGGTTTGAGGCTTGTTAAACTGCCTCACGAATTGCCTAGACTTAACGACCATACCGATTGCCTGAAAAACGAGTGAGATTTAGAGAGAGATTCCACGAAAGGCATCACATTTTTTCCTTTTTGTGGGGGAAGGGGATTTTCGCGGTAGGGCTGGTTTCGTAAAAATATATGTATAAATAGATGGATGGAGATGGATATTGGCTGTATCAGAATTGTGAGGGGCTGAGAGAGAGGCCTTCACGTGGTGGCACTGATATAACTGGGTGACTCCCCTGCCGGGTTGGACGTGTTGCTCAGTTTCGTCCGTTCGTGTGTGTGTGTGTGTGTGTGTGTGTGTGTGTGTGTGTGTGTGTATGTATGTATGTATGTCTCTATGTATGTATGTATGTACCACTTTCACATGGCCGCCTACTAACATTCAAAATCCTATTAAAATCCAAGGTGGTTTATGACTAGCCAGTGTTTTTGGTATCGTGAAACTCCGTTAATAATTACACACACACACGCACACAAACTCCCCCCCCACACACTCACACAAATTCCTCCACACACACACAAACACCTCCCACACACACAGACACCTCCCACACACACACAAACTAATAACCACAATAATTATACATAAAAAAAGTTATTGCACCAGCTTTCCAACTTTACACAAGCACCCCCGTACCGATAAACTCTCTATCTAGGCTACTGATAAGGTCTTCTCGGTAGCTGTGATAAAACTGATAACACACTAAGTCTCAGAACCGCCTAGATAGAAAACTTAAAATCGTGGAAAGAGATAAGAAAGAAAACGATAATTGCGGAGCGCGGTATCGTGTAGCGGGAAACGTATCGAGGGTGGGTTGATGGGCTCTGAGAAATGAGAGAGAGAGAGAGAGAGAGAGAGAGAGAGAGAGAGACTCGTGTCTACACAAAATGTATATGATGGAAGGAAAAACAGAGAGAGAGAGACAGAGGCTGGTAGCTACACAGAATGACTACATGGATAGATGATGGAAGGGAAAAATGATAGACCCTAAAAATTACATGTATTATATTATATGTATTAAAAAGGGGACACTACATAGGGAAGGGAATTTAATATAGACCAGGAAAATAGATACATGGAATTAAAATAGATATAAGGAGAAAGAGAAATGAACGTATGTTAGTGGAAATGGCAAACATATCACCAGGAAATTGAACATAGAAAAGAGAATGTACGATAATTTGTGGGAAGTAGGTAATGAGGGCGAGTTGGTCTGGGAAATGAGCGTGTGTGTGTGTGGCGAGGGTGGGACATGAGTGCGAGGATATGTAGAGGAGGGAAAGGAAGATGAAGAGCGAAAGAGCCAGCTATGTGAAGGAAAGGACATGGAAAGAATAATAATAATAAGGATTGAATAATGAATACAGGGATGGTACAGTGAAAATAAAGGAGAAGTGAATGAAGGGAACAATAAGAGGGAAAATGAATGAAAAGACAGTGAAAATATAGAAGGAAAAATGAATGAAGGGAACGGTAAGAGGAGGAAAAATGAATAAAAAAGACAGTGAAAATAAACGAGTGAAAAATGAATAAAGGGAACCATACGAAGAAGGAAGATGAATAAAAAGGCCTGAAAATGTAAAGGGAAAATGAATAAAGGGGCGATGAGAGATGGAGAAAGAAATAACAAGGACAGTGGAAATAAAATTGAAAAGCCTGATCTATAGGCAAGATATATGACAAATCTATCACTGGAAGAAATAATTATGTGTGGCGGTTGTGTTGGTGGACTGTGAGAAGGGACGGTGTGGCGGGAGGGATAAAAATGCTGGGCTAAACGTGAAGAAGTAGAAGGGGAAAAGGGTAACAAATTAACAGATAAGAAATATAAGGAATATGGAAGAGAAAATAAATGCCGAATTACGGTTCCATTCTCTCTCTCTCTCTCTCTCTCTCTCTCTCTCTGTCTCTCTCTCTCTCTCTCTCTCACACACCCCGAGGGAGGGATGACTAATACAGGGAAGGGAAAAGTAATAAACGGAACAGAAAACAAGATAATTGCCAGCGACCGTATCATATTGTGGGAAATACGTATCGAGGTTATGTTGATGAGATCTGAGAAATGACTGAGGTGAGGATATGTATATCTATCTATCTATCTATCTATATATATCCATCCATCCATATATATATATATATATCTATATCTATCTATCTATCTATCTATCTATCTATATATATATATATATATATATATAATCTCGGAAGGGTAAGATCTGTTTTACACAAAATTAATACTCGGAACGACGGATGGAAAGCTTTACTAATCGTAAGCAGTATTAAAATATCAATAGAAAATAACCCAAGGCGAAAATTGATATATGAATTTAAAAATAAAATGTGGAGGGGAAAATTAATTATGGAAGGGAACCTGAACATGCGTCAGAAAGAGATTATATATATATATATATATATATATAAGGGACGATATAGGCAAACGAGTATTAGACGAAATTCTTGTAGGAATGACTAGCGAGACGACGAAAATGGTGGGATAAAACTAAGAAAAAAAAAAAAACTAAGGAAGAACAAATGGCCCCACAAAAATAATATGATGGGTGGATTAATCTGTGAAAGGAAAAAATTACTATAGAAAAAGGAAATTATTATAAGGGAAAGAAAACGAAAATAGAGGAGGGAAAAATGAGGACAGGAAATTAATACTGAGAACTGAATGTAGCGGGGAGGAGATGGCGTCTGAGAAGATTAATTAATGAAAAAAAAAAAAAAACATGATGGATTAAAGTGGATATTCGGACAAAACGATAATGAACAAAATATAGTAGCAAAATATTGAACAATGGTTTCTTCGTGTGTGTGTGTGTGTGTGTGTGTGTGTGTGTGTGTGTGTGTGTGTGTGTGTGTGTGTGTGTGTGTTCATCATCACCCACCACCCATCAGAACATCGCCAAACAGCACCAATTTCCCCTCATACTCGACGCTGTCAATTTTCCACCAACATTCAATTCTCTTTAATGTTTATACTCAACCTGATCCAAAGGCTGTTGCACTGGATTACCTGGCAACTTTCTTAAGACAGTGGGGTATTTTCTCAAGATTAAGGACGGTAATCTTGGGGGGATCTCAGTTTAGCCTTAATACCTGAGGGGAAACACGCTTTAAGTAAATTCGTTGTCAGTAATGTTCAGGGAGATTACCTGTCATTGGTAATAAAGTCTAATTATACGTTTACTTTGAATTTATTGGCACATTTTTTTCGAACGTTAATAAGCATAAAAGGAAACTTTATGAAGATTTTATGTATATATGTTGAGAGAGAGAGAGAGTAAATTGATTATGAAAAGTTTGTGTAGCTATATATATATGCAGAGAGAGAGAGAGAGAGAGAGAGAGAGAGAGAGCAATTTTTAACCATTTTAGCAAGGCCTCGGGAGTGAAAGGGTTAATAGACAGTTTATAAATTCTCATTCTTCAGGTGACCCCCTCAGGTTCAAGAATGAAGGGAGAATGAAGTATGAAAGAAGTTATAGTGAACGGGTCGAGTTAAAAAATAAAAAAATCCTCCAATGCCTTTTCTTCTTGTGGTGGTGGTGGTGCTGGTGCTGGTGGTAGTTGTGGTGATAATGATGATGATGGTGTGAAGGTGATGATGTGATGATAATTATGATGGTATTGAAGGTAATAATTATGGTGGTGATAAAGGTAGTGATGATGGTGGTAATATAGACGATGGGGATGGTGATGGTGATGATGGTGGTGATGATCTGTATAAGTAATGAATATACCAGATATAACAGTAAGGTGGGAGGGGGGGGGTATTGTTTTGCCAGGTATCGACTGAGGAAAGAATGGGTCTCAGAAGGCGTTCTCACCTCCTTGAAAGACCGAGTTCTCAGAAATGGACGCCTTGAGAACATCCTTGAAGTATTTCCTTTGTTGGAGGACTTGAGGCGTCGAGGAGCACATCTTGGTACAGGGTTGTGTGATGGTGATGGTGGTGATGCCGTTCGTGAAGGTGGTGGTGATGGTGATGGTGGTGGTGGTGGTGGTGATGATGATGATGATGATGTTTGTGTGTACAGGGTTTTCTTTGTTGTAAAGTAAAAAAATGGGTGAGGTTGATGATAATGATTTCTTTGAGTGTTAGGTCGTAGACTAACCATTTTAGAATATATGTTAAATACATACATACATACATACATATATATATATATATATATATATATATATATATATATATATATATATATTATTGGTTATTAAAAAAGAGAGCTTCCCATGTGAAAGACGGTGGAGTGGTAGTGTAAGGTATGACTGTATTTCTGAGGTGTGGTAGTGTGAGATGTAGAGTGAACTAGCACGGTATTTGGTAGTTTGTGGTATGGCAGTTTCACATTGTGTATTGTGGCAGTGTGAAATGTGTGTTTGGTGTGGTGGTGTTTCAGTGAGTGATGTTTCAGAGTGTGATGCGTTTGTGGTGTGGTGATGTGATGTGTCATGTTGGTGTTGTGTTGTTTAAGTGTGTTGATGTGTATTGTGACGGTGTGATATTGTGTGGTGTGGCAGTGTGTGATGCAGGTGTGATGTGAGAGAGGTGGCAGTTTGTTAGGTGTGTGTTGTGTGAGACGTGTGTGGTGTGGCAGTATGTTATGTGTGTGTTGAGGTATACGTGTGTGGTGTGGCTGTGTGATGAGTGTGGTGTGGCAGTATGTTATGTGTGTGTTGTGTGATGCGTGTGTATACGTGCGTGGTGTGGCTGTGTGATGAGTGTGGTGTGGCAGTGTATGATGCGTGTGGAGAATGGTAGTAGGGGAGGTGTTGTACTGTGTTATGTGGCAGAGTGTGGTGTGGCAGTATGTGATGTGTGTGTGGTGTGATGCATGTGTGGTGCGATGATGTGAGAGGGTATGTGATGTCCCAGAAGTTTTAGCAGCACAGCAACTGTTAACACACAGACAAAAATATTCCAAATTACAAAAGAGAAACAAGGAGTCGACTTTATCAGCCCAGCCTTGAGTGAACTCTGGGATTACACGTCTGTCAGTAGATAGCTAGATATTATTTTGCACAAGAAGTTTAAATGTAGGCCAGGGAGTGATGGATGATGCTGCCTAATCATGCCTCCATCATTCACAATACTTGCCGAGGTGATTATGTGGTGGTGGATCTAGTGTGTGTGTGTGTGTGTGTGAGAGAGAGAGAGAGAGAGAGAGAGAGAGAGAGAGAGAGAGAATCAGCGTACACACCTGGGTAGCCGCGAAAAAATAAAAACTTCAACGAACGAGGCCCTTGCGTTCGGAAAAGCTGGATTTGTGTGAATCTTTGTATTTTGGCATTTTTGGTTTTCTATAACTCCATAGCTATAACTTTGTATCTATTTTTGTATCTATACATTTATCTATCTATTTGCCTGTCTCCGTTTATCTATCTGTCTGTCTGTCTGTCTCATCAGTGTATGTAATATATTTGTCAGTGTCTGTCCAGCTTTATCTATTTGTCAGTACCTTTATCTATCCATCCATTAATCAAAATACCGTATATATTGTGCTATAAGTATGCTACAGTATATCTCACACTGTCCATACAGACCAAGTGTAGCATAATATATCAGGGAGTAAATCCATAAAAAACATTACCTCCTTTACTCAAACTTTACTACCACTGCATTGATAGGGGTGTGTGTGTACGGTGCGAGTGCGTAGTGTTCTTAATAGTGTATCAAAGTGTTCTCCAGGTGTTCACTTAACATTAGCACCCAATTTTATATGAACTTTGAACATCCATCTTGAACTTTCATCCTTTATTGCAAGTTCAGGGAGAAGGGGTGTATGAGAATTTTGTTTTTTTCCTTATATATTTTTTTTAGTTTGGTGATATTTTTTGATAGAACTATGATTCCTCTCTCTCTCTCTCTCTCTCTCTCTCTCTCTCTCTCTCTCTCTCTCCATGTATGTGTAAAGTATATAAAACACTCATCCCCGTCCCCTTCCTGTACAGTACCAGACTCCACCGTCAAAACAAGGTTGATAAGGATAGCGGGTGATTAGAGGCAGATGTGATTGATAAGAGGCTGTATCGATGGAGGGAGGGGAAGGGGAGAGGGGAGAGGAAGGGGTGGTTAGTTGCAGAAAAGAGTATGAATTATAAGGATTGTATGATTTTGGTGGTGGTGATGGAAATGATGTTGTTGGTGGTGATGGTGGTGGTAGTGATAATAATGGTGAAGATGGTGGTGATATGATGATGGTAATAATAATAATAATAACAATAATAATAATAATGCCTTGAGAAACTGTCAAATGAGAGCACAAGCTGTCGGTCTCATGGAGTAAAATAAAGAATCGTAACCTGAGGTGTGAAAAATATAAAGCATTGTATGAGAAAAAATAGTAGTAGTTGTTGTTGTTGTTGTTGTTGGTGGTGGTATTGTTGTTGTTGTTGTTCTTGTAAAAAGTATGAAGGGCATATTGAGAGGTAAGGCTTCCCTCGCACCTGGAAGAAGGGAAGCCTCAGCAGTGGTAAGAACACGACACCATCCACTCACAGAATGTAGCTGGAATGTGTACGCTTCCCACGCGTATGTCAGATATGAGCACAAGTCTTAGCATGTGTTGTGTGTACGTATTTATTCTTGAATGGTCGTATTTCTCTCTCTCTCTCTCTCTGCTGTAGGATTTGCCAACTTCCGTCAGATGAAAACGAGAGAGAGAGAGAGAGAGAGAGAGAGGTGGGAAATCACACACATCCTGATCCATACCACCTTTGAGAGAGAGAGAGAGAGAGAGAGAGAGAGAGAAAGTCACACACACACACATCCTGATCGACTGTGGTCCTTGGGAATTTCACAAACGAGGAAAATTCAAATAATCCTTTTAACTCTCTCTCTCTCTCTCTCTCTCTCTCTCTCTCTCTCTCTCTCTCTCTCTCTCTCTTTTAAGCCTCCAGATGATGATATTTTACTGTGGCGAATCCAGCAGTAGTGAAGGGGCTAGAAATATCATCATTGTCGTCATCATTATTATTATTATTATTATTATTTTATTATGAACTCCACATTCTGACGAGTTCGTATTGATATGGTAGACATTTCCCCTCCCCCCCTATTTTTTTTTTTTTTTTTTAGGAGAGGGGGGGGGGGATGTAGAAGGCTGGCATTCCAAGACCGTTCGAAATAAAAGACTTGAAAATTTTAGTAGTGATGTATCTTGGTGTAGCCTTCTTTTAGCAGTGTGTGTGTGTGTGTGTGTGTGTGTGGGGTTCGTGCACTAACACCCTCTCTTATTTTTTTCAATTTTTGCTGTCCTACGTGGTAAAAACTACTGAATCGATTGCCCTTCAAGTGTTGCAGTATTTAGTGGTCGACATTACCAGTGCACCTGGGTATTGATAGACAGATCCAACAAATACTTTTTGAGATGGTGAGGAAAATCAGAATGGCCGCCTCATGCCCGAAAGTGCTACATCGGAAAGTATTTGACCGATTTTGACCAAACTTGGTGGAAATGTATTTATTATTATTATTATTATTATTATTATTATTTCTGTTATTATACCTAGATAAATAAAGAGCATGGTAATATTGTAAATTTAATGTGTATCGGAATAATTTCTGTAGATATTTTTTTCTTGATATTATTAGTTTACATATTTCCTAGTCATACTAAAATTCACACTAAATATTACATACTAAGTCTCGTATTCTCGTCGGTTAAGGAAGCTCCCCAACACCTCTTCTTTAGCGATTTGTTTTTAGATATGGGTAGATAGTAGCCTGTTATACGTTTATTTATGCAGAGTATGGCGATATTGCAAGGATTTATGTTAACAGAGTAGGACAGTAAGGGGTAATAATAAAAGTAAATCGCTTAGGTAAAGGTGTTGGGAGCTCAATATTTATAATGTATAATTGTTAAGTGTAAATGTTGTAAATTATGCCAACTCCTGTAAACCTTTTCGTGCATTCGGGGTAAATCGCATGGGAAAATGTGTTAAGGGAGGCCAGAAAGTGCTAGGATTCCGGGTGATTGAATGTGTGGCCCATTTATTTATTTATTTATTTATTTTATCCTATGACACTCCATCCTTAAGTGGGAAGGGGATGATGATGGTGATGATGATGATGATCGTGGTGGTGGTGGTGGTGGTAGTGATGATGGTGGTGGTGATGATGATGATGATGATGATGTTGACGTGGTGGTGGTGGTGGTGGTGGTGGTGATGATGATGATGATGATGATGATGATCGTGGTGGTGGTGGTGGTGGTGATGATGATGATGATGATGATGATGGTGGCGGTGTTAGTTCTGGTGGTGATGGTGGTAAAATTATTCTGCGGTCATTTAATGAATACTAATTTCCAGATCTGTCAAGCACACACACACACACACACACACACACACACACACACACACACACACACACAAAACATGCTCTCATTAGGCATCAAAAAAAAAAAAAAAAAAAAAAAATGTATTCCGATGTCTGAGGAGGGATCAATGACCTGTGATGATTTTTTTTTTTTTTTTTTTTTTTTTGGGGGGGGGGGGGTCACGTGACAGGAGAAATTGCAGCATAGATCATAGCTGTGTAACCCTTGGAATTACATTTTTTTTTTTAATTTATTATTATTATTATTATTATTATTATTATTATTATTATTAGGAGAAATACACTGAGGTGGTTTGGACATGTGGAGAGAATGGAGAATGAAAGACTGACTAAGAGGGTGTATGTGGGTGAGGTGGGAGGAGGGAGAGGGAGAGGTAGACCAAGGATGAGGTGGAGGGATGGAGTTGAGAGGTATATGAGGGAGGGGGGTGAGTTGGGGGAGGGTAGTCAAATGGTGGGTGACAGAGCGACTTGGAGGCGTTTTGTCTGCGGCCACCCTTTGCGGGATTAGGTTTTCGGGCTATAGATAGATAGATATATAGATTATTGTTAGTAGTAGTAGTAGTAGTAGTTTTGTCGCTGTTTGTTATTATTATTATTTATTATCATTATTATTATTTTTTATTTTTATTATTATTATTCTTATTAATATTTTTAGTATCAATTCTCGTCACTAGATATCCGACCATAAGATATCGTTATACAGGACGGAGAAAAAAAGAGAGACAGGTAGAGAAAGGAGGGCGGGACAGATACTGCATGCAACCAGTGACCTTGAACCTGCCATCCTTATCGCAATCAGTCTGTTATCAGTTTGCCATATTTCCCGGCACACCCCACAAGAGATCAACCCCTGTAGTGTATTTCATCATCATCATCATCATCATCATTATTATTATTATTATTATTATTATTATTATCATTATCCATCAAACTCTGGTATGGAAAGATTATAAAGCCATAGTATTGTCCTTCTCTACCTCTGAGCTATGTGAAGTAAGTTGCATAAGGACAAGAATCTGGCCCAAGTTACGGTAAAGGAAACGTACTGACATAAAGAGTTAGTTGATGATCCTCTAACATACGGAGCGTGGACCTTAATGGAACAAGATTATAGGTGTTCCGTCTGCCGTGTTCCAGCCCGTTTAACTGGTATTGATGCTTGGTTTAGTCACATGCCTTGAGGTAATGTAAGAAGAGTTAATTGACGGCAGGTGTATTACTTTATAAAGCCTTACTATGTTTTAAACTCCCACATGAATTTATTCCTATCATGGACCAATTCCTGTCATAATCCTATTCCCACTCTGGACGCATTCCTGCCATGGACCTCTTCCAGTCATGGACCTGCTCCCACCATAGACCTGTTCCTGCCATGGACCTATTCCTACCATGGACCTGTTACCACCCTGGACCTATTACCACCATGGACCTACTCCCGCCATGGACCTATTCCTACAACAGACCTATCTTTACCATGGACCTATTCAATCCATGGTCCTATATCCCCACTAAACACCCACCCACCTGTCCACTCTGCCCACGAATTACAGCATGCCAGCCCATCATCACCATCATCATCATCATCATCATCAGCCATTGCAAGTCCATTGCTGAACAAAGGCCTTCCCCTAACCTTCTCCACAGATTCATTGACTGAGCCAATCTCTGTCAGGTTTTACCTGCAGACTTCTCGATCTCATCTCTCCTCCACTTGTCTGGCTTTTTTTCTGCCATGTTTATAGTCTTATAGGAATGTAGTCAACCTCTTGCTCCATCGGTTATCCCTCATTCTTGCTACATGGCCT
>NC_136958.1:4469159-4476659 GCF_032717465.1 Coenobita brevimanus | reverse complement strand
ATCCTCCTGTGTGTGTGTGTGTGTGTGTGTGTGTGTGTGTGTGTGTGTGAGAGAGAGAGAGAGAGAGAGAGAGGGGGGGGGGAGATCAGAGGCGCAAAAAACTAATGATGTGTAATTGTAACTTTTTTTTCCCTAAGAGTTCAAATTAAATCTCTCTCTCTCTCTCTCTCTCTCTCTCTCTCTCTCTCTCTCTCTCTCTCTCTCTCTCTCTCTCTCTCTCTCTCTCTCTCTCTCTCTCTCTCTCTCTCATGACAGTGACGAAGCAAAGTGACGTAACCTACATCACTTTCCTGGACCCGCTACTGTGTGTGGGCTGGGGGAGGAAGGGGAGGGGGAGAGAAGGGAGAAGGGAGAGGAGGAGAAAGGAGGGAGAAGGGAGGGGAGGGGAAGAGGTGAAAGGAAGGAACGAGGGGAGAAATGAAGGAGAGGTGAGGAGGAGGGAGGGGGAAGGTAGAAAGGGAGGACGTGGAGGGGAGAAAGGAAGCACAGGGGAGGGAAGGAAGGAAGGACGTGGAGGGGAGGAGGGGAGCAAGGAAGCACAGGGGAGGGGAGGAGGGGAGAAAGGAAGCACAGGGGAGGGGAGGAGGGAGGAGGAGAGGGGAAAGGAAAGGCAGGGAGGGGTGTGGGGAGGAAGGAAGGAGAGTTGGGAAGGACACCATAAAAGGAGTGACTAAAATGTTTGCCACTGACCTCACGTTCATCTGAAAACCCTCTGACTAAACCCCCTCAGAACAAAACGATTTTTTCTTGTTTATTCTTCCTCTTTTCAGACGATTTTATTCAGTTTGGGGGAGACTGAGGGGCTGTTTGGATTGGATTAAGCCTTCATTAATCGCTTTACAAATCCACTTACCTCCTTAAGACGATTTTATTTAGTTCGTAAGACTTATTTAGTTTGCAAGACGATTTTATTCATTGCGCAAGACGATTTTATTCATTGCTCAAGACGATTTTATTCCGTTTGCAAGACGATTTTATTCAGCTTAGAAGTAGCTTTTGGAAAGGTCTGGATTCGATAAAGCATTATTATTATTTTTTTTCCATCTTCGTAAGTTGAGTGCGCTGTAATCTTAAGAAGGTAGTAAGATTATGGTAAGAAAAAGACGGCTTGTGTTTGAGGGAGTTAGGTTTCTTGAGTGTACGCTGACAAGATAACGCCTGAACACAAGAAGATGAAGAGGAGAGGGAGGGAGATGGAAGGAGAGGAAGAGACGAAGGGAGAATAGAGGAGAAGGAGAGGGAGGGAGAGGGAGAGAGAATTGTAAACAGAGGAGAGGGAAAGGATGAGAGGGAGGGAGAGCAGAAGAGAGGGAGAGGGAGGGAGAATAGAGGAGAGGAAGAGAAGGAGGGAGGAGAGGGAGAGGAAGAGAGGGAGGGAGAACAGAGGAGAGGGAGAGGAAGAGAGGGAAGGAGAACAGAGGAGAGGGAGAGGAAGAGAGGGAAGGAGAACAGAGGAGAGGGAGAGGAAGAGAGGGAAGGAGAACAGAGGAGAGGGAGAGGAAGAGAGGGAGGGAAAACAGAGGAGAGGGAGAGGAAGAGAGGGAGGGAGGACAGGGAGAGGGAGGGAGAATATAGGAAAGGGAGAGGGAGGGAGAGGAAGAGAGGGAGGGATGACAGAGGATAATGAGGGAGGACAGAGGAGAGGGAGAGGAAGAGAGGGAGGGATAACAGAGGAGAGGGAGGAGAGAGAGAGAGAGGGAGAGAATTGTAGAAGTAAAGGAAGAAGTTGGACGAAGAAAGAAGGGGAAGGCAGAGAGAGAGAGAGAGAGAGAGAGAGAGAGAGAGAGGACGAAAGAAAAGAGGAAGAAGTGGTAGAAAGTGTGGGTAAGAGTAGTGGAAGGGAAGGGAGGAAGGGGGAGGTAAGAAAGGAAGGAAGTAAGGGGAAGGGGGGGGTGAAGAGCAAAGGAGGGGGTGAGAAAGGAAGAGAAGGGGGGGAAGGGATTTCATAAAAGGGGAATTAGGAGAAGAGGGAGGGGTAGCCTGGGAAAGTGTGTGTGTGTGTGTGTGTGTGTGTGTGTGTGAGAGAGAGAGAGAGAGAGAGAAATAAAATAAAAATACTTAGAAAGTCAGAGGAAGCTGAGAGCGGATGCGAGAGAGAGAGAGAGAGATGAATGAAGAAAGGAGAAGGATGAAAGATTATGAATGAATTGTATGACTCACTGAATGGAGAGAGAGAGAGAGAGAGAGAGGAAGAGGGGAGGGAAGTGTGAATGAGGAAGAGAAGGGGTGAATGAGGAAATTGTAATGATTAAAGGAAGTGGTAAGGGGAAGGGAACGAGATAAAGAGAGAGAGAGGAAATGAGAGGGGAAGGAAAGAGAGGGGAGAGAGAGGAGGGACGTGTATGAATGAGGAAGTGAGAGAGAGAGAGAGAGAGAGAGAAGCATCCAGTAGAAATCCTCCCTGACGTCACGAGCAGAATGACGCAGAAGGATACCCCCATTTAGGACAGTTCGGGTTCACACCAGTTTCGGCTCAGTGCCCTGCCCTCCCTCCTGGCACTACCATCTCGGCTCGGCTCCCTCTCACACTTATCTACTTGGGTTAGAGGTAGAGCTTGTTAGGGTAGATTAGAGGCGTTAAAAAGAGTAGAGGTTATTGTAAGGTAGCCGAGATGGTTCAGGCGCCGGAGTGTCCAATTTTAGGCCGGATATGAGCGCTTTAAGAATGAGGTGTGCGTACATAGTGGTTTCGGGAAGTGTGTGTGTGTGTGTGTGTGTGTGTGTGTGTGTGTGTGTGATTACGGATGTGTGCACGGATATGTGTATTTATAGAAGCCTGTGTAAGGTTTTCGTGAATTCCTATGTGCGTATGTACAGTGTGTTGTGAAGGAAATCAGTCATGTGTACGTGTGTGTGTATAAGCGTATGTAAGAGTTCTGTGAATTGTTTGGACGTGTGTAACTGTTGTGTAAACTAATTAACACACGCACACAAACACACACACACACACACACACACACACACACACACTGACGCAAAAGGTCTTACTGTTCCTCTTGTGACGTGTGTGTGTGTGTGTGTGTGTGTGTGTGTGTGTGTGTGTGTGTGTGTGTGTGTGTGTGTGTGTGTGTGTGTGTGTAGCCTTGTGGGTACGTATTGAAGACCCTCATTCTTATACGTGTTTATGCGCTTGTGTGTGTGTGTGTGTGTGTGTGTGTGTGTGTGTGTGTGTGTGTGTGTGTGTGTGTGTGTGCAGCGAGGTAGATAGGTGGAAAGGTAGGTAGGTAGATAGATAGATAGATAGAAAGATAGGCAAATACAGTAGACAGGAGGTAGATAGATAGATAAACAGTCCTGAGCAGATAGATAAATGGATAGATAGGCATAAAGAAGAGCAGAAACTTAGAGATACGTAGTTAGGAAGGTAGATAGATAGATACAGAAAAATAGATAGATAGATAAACACCTCGACTGATATACCTTCTCAGTTGAATAAAATCGTCTGGAGGTCATTTAATTAAACCCCTTCTCCTCAAGAACGTAGTGTTTATATACAGACGATTTTATGGGAAAGACGATTTTTTTTTTTTTTTTTCATATTGTGAAGACTTCTGGTATTCTCGTGGGTTAAGTAAGCTCCCTAACACCTCTTCCTAAGCGATTTATTTTGCTTATTACACCTTGCTGTCCTCTTCTGTATTACTTAAATCATTCTATTATCGCCATACTCAGCATAAACAACGTACTAAAAGCTATTAACCAGTCATATGCAAAAATAAATCGCTAACGAAGTGGTGTTAGGGAGCTTCCTCACCCGTGGTTGGGCAGATGGAGTGAATGGTGTTTGTATTACTATTACATATACCAACATAACAGCCACCACAACTACCACAATCACCACAACTACAGCTACCACCATCATCACAACTACTACCATCACCACAACCATCACACCTACCACAGTCACAACTATAGCTACCACCATCACCACAACTACACCTACCACAACCACCACTCCTACCACAATCACCACAACTACCACAACCAGTGTTTCCCGGTAGCCAACCATGAGATCATATTGCATTCACTGGAAGAGCCAAGTCATTCATTACTCACTCACCTCTCCCTTCTGGTTATTCATCATTCACTCACCTCTCCCTTCTGGTTATTCATCATTCACTTACCTCTCCCTTCTGGTTATTCATCATTCACTCCCCTCTCCCTTCTGGTTATTCATCATTCACTCCCCTCTCCCTTCTGGTTATTCATCATTCACTCACCTCACCCTTCTGGTTATTCATCATTCACTCACCTCACCCTTCTGGTTATTCATCATTCACTCACCTCTCCCTTCTGGTTATTCATCATTCACTCACCTCACCCTTCTCGTTATTCATCATTCACTCACCTCACCCTTCTGGTTATTCATCATTCACTCGCCTCTCCTTCACCTCTCTCACCTCTCCTCACCCTTCTCATTATTCATCATTCACTCAGTCACATGTACTTCTATGCCTCATTCATATTATTCATTCACCTGTCCTTCACCTTATTTGCTTTATTATTTTTGCCCACCTGTATTTTTGGGGTTATTCATTTCACTTACATTTTCGTTATTATTATTCATTTTTTTTCATTCCTATGTGTATGTGCTTTTGTTCTGTCCATTCCTGCCTTCCTTCCATCATTCATTCATTCATTCATTCAGTCACTCAGTCTTTCATTGTCCACTGTACTTCGTTTACTTATTCATTCTTTCATTCATTCATTCAGTCTGTCGCTTAGTCGTTCCGTTGGTCAGTCAGTAGTGAAGAAGTTAACGGAGAGAGAGAGAGAGAGAGAGAGAGAGGGAGAGAGAGTTAAATAAGACCACGCAAACCTCAAGGTCCATTTGAAGAAGTCCCTGTGTGTGTGTGTGTGTGTGTGTGTGTGTGTGTGTGTGTGTGTGAGAGAGAGAGAGAGAGAGAGAGAGAGAGAGAGCTTTTTCCACGAAGCCACTTAAACCAATTAAATACCACACAGGTGATATAATTAACTAATACTAATGACACGTGGCATAAGTGTGGTTGAAGGACAGGTGAGAAGGGCTGGGATGTTACCTCTTCATTCATTTATTCATTTAGTTTATGCATTCATTCATTTATTTAATTCATGGGGTAATTTATTCAGCTTGCATTTTCATTATTTCACTTTTTATTCATGCATTCATTCATCTTATTCATTTGTCATTCATTCATTCATTCATGCAGTTCTCCAGTCTTTCATTCATTCGTGCATTTATTCACTGCTCCATTTTTTTCATTTATTCACTTCTCCATTCATTCATTCATTCATCTTATTCAGTTCTCATTCATTCATTCATCTTATTCTGTCCTCATTCATTCATTCATTCATTCATTTGTCGATAATTGTTCATTCATTCATTTATCGATAATTATTCATTCATTCATTCATACATACTACATTCATTCATTCATTCATTCATTCATCCTGTTCATTCATTCAGTTACCCCTGTTCATTCATTTATTCTCATTCATCTCTTACATTCATTATTTTATTTAGCTCAAACCCTCATTCATTTAATTCATTCATTCACCCCATACGTAAGTCATACATTAGATCGTTTCATTCATTTATACAGCTAATTCATTCATTCATTTATCATACATTCATTCACTCATTTAGGGCTTACCCCTTGGATTCATTCTCTCCTAATTTATTCATTTATCTTACTCATTTTTATTTTGGGTTTAGAAGGCTCAATATTCACCACATCCTTAGTTATTTATTATTATTATTATTATCTAAAATGTCAGGACCAACTTGCCTAGCCCCGGGCTCCTACGCTTCGCATGGGACAACATAGGATTGGATGATGGATGGATGGATTATTATTATTTTTATTATTATTATTATTATTATTATTATTATTATTTGTTATTTATTATTATTATTATTATTATTATTATTATTTGTTATTATTATTATTATTATTATTATTATTATTGTATTATTGTTATTTATTATTATTATTATTATTATTATGTGGCTTGTTATGAGCCTTACGTGTATTGTTTATGAAGAGTATGGCGTCATCAGAATGATTTATATAACACGGTATAGGGGAGTAAGGTGCAGTAAGCAAAATAAATCGCTTAGGAAAAGGTGTTAAGGAGCATCCTTAACTGATGAGAAGACGGTCCTTTTCAGCATCACTATATACGTCTCTGTAAGTAGGGGAATAAGCAAGTATGAAACAGAGAGAGAGAGAGAGAGAGAGAGAGAGAGAGAGAAATATAGATAGATAGATAAATAGATGGATATAAAGATAGATACTGATTGGAAGATAGATATTGAGGGGGGGAGAGAGAGAGGGAGAGAGAGAGAGAGAGAGAGAGTTTTCTAGGTATCTCTAATGAGGTGAACAGGGAAGAATGACATGGAAGAATGACGTAAGGGAGGGGGAGGGGGATGGTGCAAGAGGAAAAGGTTAGAGAGAGAGAGAAGGAGAGAGAGAGAGAGGTGATGCAATAGGAAAAGGTTAACAGATAAAGTGAGAGTTACACAGAAATACATAGACATACACTCGAGGCCATTTCTAGGTGGTCCAGCCTTCACCCCTTCAGAACGAGTACCTTTATCTATCTGTGTATCTGTCTGTCTGTCTATCTATCTGTCTATCTATTTCATAACTTCGAAGTGGAGAGTAAGATAGAGCCTTCAGTAACCTCATCTTCCTTTACTCCTTTCACTCCAACTTGGCCTAATAAAAAAAAGTAATAATAATAATTGCCGTCTCTCCATCTTCAAAAATATTGAATGGTAGCAAAAAATTAACGCTGGAATAGCATGCTAGTCACGAAGAAGTGCTGTGGAAAGGATGGAGAGCCGTAGTAATGTCCTGAGATGCGTGGAATAAGCTACAGAAGTACGAAAATCTGGGCCAAGTTAAGGTGAAAGGTGTATAGAGAGTTTTAGATCTAGTAAAATGGGCTGGTGTTAGTAATAGAATATGGTCGTCGTTGTGAAAGGGTTAGTGTTAGAGAGAGAGAGAGAGAGAGAGAGAGAGAGAGAGAGGAACAAGGAAGAGGAATGGAGGAAGAAGGGTTGTGTGTGTGTGTGTGTGTGTGTGTCTGAGAGAGAGAGAGAGAGAGAGAGAGAGAGAGAGAGAGAGAGAGGAATGGACGAGGAAGGGTTGTGTGTAAGCTATAAAGGAGAGAGAGAGAGAGAGAGCACCGGGGATTTTTTGGTGTAGATATGAGAAGATCAAGGCAGAGAGAGAGAGAGAGGGCACTGGGGATATCATTAAGAGTAGGTATGAAAAGGTCAAGGCAGAAGAGAAGTAAAATGTCGACTAAGGAATGTTAAGTATGTAAGTTATTCCCTTCAGTCTGATTACTCTCTCTCTCTCTTTCAGCTTAACTTTTTTCTTCTCTCTGCTTACTCTCTCTCTCTCTCTCTGCATAACTTTTTGCTTCCCTCTTTCTGCTTTCTCTCGCTTTCTGTACTTTAACTTTTGTCTTCTCTCTCTGACTCTCACCTCCCTCGCCGCTCTCTCT
>NC_136958.1:4456659-4464159 GCF_032717465.1 Coenobita brevimanus | reverse complement strand
TTTATTTTTGTGGTCTTCCAGTTAGTGATAAAATTGTTGATGAAGTAGTGACGGATTTGGGTCTATAGTTTGTCTTGTGTGTGTGTGTGTGTGTGTGTGTGTGTGTGTGTGTGTGTGTGTGTGAGAGAGAGAGAGAGAGAGAGAGAGAGAGAGAGTTTATATATATATGGGAATAAATATGTTTGTACGTCTGTATATATGTATCGTCAGCATGTATATATGTATGTATTTATGTATATGTATTGGTAGATAAATAGTGTGTGTGTGTGTGTAGGTGTGTGTCTTTTCTCATACCTTCCTAATCCTACCTGACAGGTGTTTATCTGATCACACCTTAAATATTTTCACGGCTGTACAGTAGGCGACATTTCCACGAACCTCCTCCAGTCATTGGGTCGTCGCACCTCTTCCTAAGCGATTTATTTGGAAAAGTACACCTGGACAGCCTCTCCTCCGTCCTGTTTACCTGGTTACCTGGTTTATTTATCGACATACTTTGCATCACAATAGGATACTAAGATGTAGTTTAAAGAATGAATCCCTCAGTAAAATTTGCCACGAACCCAACATTGTCAGGTAAAATAGAGCCCATTATCCCTTTCATCTCCTTCACTATCATAACCCTTTTCTTTCTTTTTTTTTCTTTTTTTTTATTATTTTTTTGAGACAGTCTACATGGAAATTTTTCATCTTAGCAAAGACTTATAACTTCAGGAGTAAAATTCTTAATCTTAAAGAAAACTGGATCTTGTCTTGATACAGTTGGCTTGTAGTGACATTAATAAGCAAGAACGATTGATTGATTTATTGATTGAACTTTTGATTGATTAAATTGAATGATAGAACGTGTGACTGGTTAAACGATTGATTTATTGATTGATTGAACATTTGATTGATTGAACGATCGAATAATGGATTGATAGAACGTTTGATTGATTGAATGATTGAGTAATTGATTGATGGAACGTTTGATTGATTGAACGATTGATTTATTGATTAATTGAACGATTGATATTGATTAATTGAACGATTGATTTATTGGCTGAACGTTTGATTGATTGATTGATTGAGCGTTTGATTGCTTGATTGATTGAACGAGTGATTGATTGAACGATTGATTGATTTATTGATAGAACATTTGATTGAACGATTGATTGATTGATTATACTAAGAAGGTGGGGGCAGCATAACAAAAACGAACATTGAGTGTGTTAATCTATTGCAATAACTCAACATTCAAGACAGAGATGGCAATTTTTGGGCCAAGTTAGAGTGAAAGGAGTATAGGAGTGGACACAATTTTGAAAGTGGATCGTCGTGGTGAAGCGATTACCTGAGATTAACCCTTTCGCCACCAGCCCTGTTTGATATGGTTACCACCTGTCGATTTTATTCAGGCGGCTGAGATTTGGACCCCGTATGGAAGGAAATAGTAAGGATAAGGGTGAATAAATTCGGTATGAAATAATTCCTTTTTGTGTTAATGTGTCTGTCTGTCTGTCTGTCTGTCTGGGTAACTATATATCTGTGTCTATCCCGTCTGTCTGTCTATCTATCCATCTGTCTGTCTCTACCCTTTATAGCTAACTGTATCTATATTCGCGTGTCTGTCTGTCTATCTGTCTATCTACCCCATCTGTCTAGCTAACTGTCTGTCTGTCTATCTGTCTGTTTTTGGTTGTCTACATACATGCATACAGAGAGAGAGAGAGAGAGAGAGAGAGAGAGAGAGGTAAAAGTGAAAGGAGGAAGAAAGAATATTATATACATGAGATAAGAACAAAGAAAAATGTGAAAGGGAGGTAAAAGTGGGTGAGAGAGAGAGGGAGGGAGGGAGGGAGGGAGAGAGAGAGAGAGAGAGAGAGAGAGAGAGAGAGAGAGAGGGAGGGAAGGAGGGAGGGAGGGAGGGAGGGAGAGAGAGAGAGAGAAATAAAGTAAAATTAATGTCTTGCACTCAAACCTCACACTTAAATCTTTCACTCAAACCTCACACGAAAATCTTCCACTCAAACCTCACACTTAGATCATGCACTCAAACCTCACGCTCAGATTTTGCACTCAAACCTCACTATTAGATGTTGCACTCAAACCTCACACTTAGATGTTGCACTCAAACCTCACTATTAGATGTTGCACTCAAACCTCACACTTAGATGTTGCACTCAAACCTCACACCTAAATCATGCACTCAAACCTCACACCTAAATCATGCACTCAAACCTCACACTCAGATCTTGCACTCAAACCTCACACTCAGATCTTGCACTTACCTCACACTCAAATCTTGCACTCAAACCTCACACTCAGATCTTGCACGCATTATTGCAGTTAGACTTTCACTCAGGCGGTAATATTTCGCAGACAGAATTCGCAGAAAGAGAGAATGAGAGAGAGAGAGAGAGAGAGTGACAGCTGGGTTTTGATATTTATGATACTGCTCACCTTTATTACCATGCTACTCTCTCTCTCTCTCTCTCTCTCTCTCTCTCTCTCTCTCTCTCTCTCGTACACAGGCAGTGGGAAGGGGAATCATACACACAGTCATTTTCACTAACAGGTACACACACACACACACACACACACACACACACACACACACTATTATAAGTATTTCCCTGAATCTTGTTCATGGGAAAAATATGAGTGTCCCAGCGTGTGTGGGAGGGGGAGGGAGGAGGGGGAAGGTAAATAGGGAGGGAGGGAAGGGGAGGGGAAGGTAAATAGGGAGGGAGGAAAGGAAGGGGAATGAGGGGGAGGGGGAGGGAGGAATAGAGGGAGGTGAGTAATAATGTTAGTGGATTTGTTGAGGGGTAGAGGAAGGTAAATAGGGAGGGGAGAAGAGGGAGGGAGGGAAGGGGAGGGGGAGGGAGGGAGGGAGGGAAAGGGAGGAGAGGGAGGGGGAAGGTGAGTAATATGTTGGTTTGTTGAGAGGATAAGGGGTAGGAAGAAAGGAAAGTGAGGCTGAAAGTAGGGAGTGATGTAGAGGGAAAAGGAGAGAGAGAGAGAGAGAGAGAGAGAGAGAGAGAGACTACGCAGTACAATTTTGGTGTCCTTACTATAGAATGGATATTAATTCGTTAGAAAATGTACAGAGAAGAATGACAAAAATGATACATGACGTCCGGAACCTGTCATATGAAGACAGACTGAAAAGACTACGTCTGCATTCGCTAGAGAGGCGTAGAGTAAGGGGAGACTTAATTGAGGTGTTTAAGTGGATGAAGGGTATAAATAAGGGAGATATTAGCAAGGTACTTAAAGTGAGCGTACAGGATAGAACTAGAAATAATGGTTTCAAACTAGAAAAATTCCGTTTCAGTAGGAAATCGGTAGAAATTGGTTTGGTAATAGAGTAGTAGACGAATGGAATAAGCTACCTAGTAAAGTAGTTGCCGCCTCTTCCATTGAGAGTTTCAAGCATAGGCTAGATAAGCTTATGACAAATAAGGGGTGGATATAGAATAAAGAAAATCTTATAACCAATACTAATTCATAATTTTTTTCTTTTCAGGTTACACTATGATAGTCTCTATTCTCCTCTCACACTTTCCTGTAAAATGTCCACGCCAGTTTTTCTATACGGCGTGGTGTTCTTTCTGACTTTTTCCTGCCGGCTTCGGCTGGAGGGTTTGGAGGGCGGGGGAGAGCCTTCTTCTTTGCTATCCTTATCTCATTCTAGTAGTTCAGTTACTCTTCTAGGAGCTGCCTAGCATGGGCCAACCGGCCTACTGCAGTTATCCTCTCCTTATGTTCTTATGTTTATGTTAATTTCGTTGGTAGGGTGGTAGAAAGGAAGAAAGGAGAGAGAAAAAAAAAAGGAGGGGGGGTAGGTATTTACGCTGATCGATAAATAGGTAGGTAGACGTGTAGGTAGGTAAGTAGGTAGTAAGTCAGGTAGGTAGAACTGTATAGGTTAGTAGATAAGTAAATGAAAATATTGAGAGATTTGATTACAGTCGATTTTATTTATTTATTTATTTATTGTCTGTTTATAATAATTTTTGTGCAATCAAAAATACTTTAATGCCAAATTTTGATCTTGTACTAAATTGCATAATGGATTTTTTTTTTTTTTTTTTTACGATTTATAAATAGGATATGCACTTTAAAACTCGAAATTGTGTGAGTTAAATTTCGAAATAGCTGTGGAGGTACGTAACAGTTTTTCCCAAGCGATTTATTTTCCACCTTGGGCAGTACTCTCCATTGTTTTGATATTTATATTTTTCTCATATCGACGCAGCCTCCATCCCTACTATGTATCAAGGTGTAATGCGGTTAAATAAATCGCTACGGAACAGACGTCACGGATACTCCAAAGCCGGCTAGTACAGTCCATTGTATCTTAGGCTTTTATTCTCGTTGGATAAGGAAGCTCACTAGCACCTCTTCCTCAAGCGATTTATTTTCGGATACGGCTGGTTAATATCCTTTTGTACGTTATTTATGCTGAGTTTGGCATTATTAGAAGGACATATATAGCCCAGAATAGGACAGTAAGGTGCATTAGGCAAAATAAATAGGTTATGAGAAGGTGTTAGAGAGCTTCCTTGAGCGACAAGAATACGAGTCCAGGACATATAAGGCTGCTGGTGACGTCACAGCCCCCTCATACACCCACACCCACACATACACCCACTGGCCAGAGGGCAAATGACCGGTTTATGACGGTCCGCAGTGAACTGAGGGGGAAGGAAAGAAAGTGTGTGTGTGTGTGTGTGTGTATATATATATATATATATATATATATATATATATATATATATATATATATATATATATATATATATATTATATATGAGCCACGGTGACTCGGTGGTTGGTGTAGCACTTAGGAGGACTGCTGGGCCAACACACACACACACACACACACACACACACACACACACACACACACACACACACACACACACACACACACACACACACACACACAATTTTTAACTATCCTTCGACTTTTAATTCACAGAAACACCCTCCTCGTTCGCACTTGGTTAGTATGGGACATGAATCCTTTATGGCTGCCACTCTTCCTAGAAGGAGAGGGTCTAGTCCTACGATAGATTTTATATGGACAGTAATACAGTGTGAGGAATTGTACGAATGATGTGGTGGTGGTGGTGGTAGTGATGACGACGATAGAGATGAAGTGATAAAATTTGATGAACCACATTAATGGTGATGATGATGATGAAATAGTGACAGTTTTAATGAACCATATAAGAGTACAAGGATACAGAGGGGTTGACTTTTTCTAAATGCCATGCCAGTGAGACGTGAAGTTTAAATTAGGGACAAGGTTGACTTAATATTGCACCGACTTTACATCACACTTAGGGCGTGTCTTTTACATCCCTGCCTGACACATCCAGTCTTAGTGAATCATGTATAGGGAGAGAAATATACCAAGCCTCTCGCAGCTGGGGAATAATACTCAACAGGGGAAAGGTACTAAAGAAGGAGTTGAAATAATTAGGTAGAGAAGAAGAGGATGAGAAATATACCAAGACTTTTTCAGCTTAGGAGTGTTAACCAGAAGAAGTCAGTGACTAATACAAGAGGTGAAATATGAGGGACAGAAACATATGCTTCTCTCAGCTTAGGAATAGAATCCAGCAGAGGAAAGTGACTAGAAGAGGTGAAATATTAGGTAGGGGAACATACCAAGCCTCTCTCTGCTTACAGATATTAGCTAGAAGAGTAAAGTGACTAATACAAGAAGTAGAATATTAGGTAGGGAAATACACCAAGCCTCTGTCAGCTTAGAAATATTAGTCACCGGAGGAAAGTGACTATGAAGAGGTGAAATATGAGGTGAACTTTTGTCTCCTACTGTATATACTGTGTGTGTGTGTGTGTGTGTGTGTGTGTGTGTGTGTGTGTGTGTAAGTATCGAAGTGTAATCTGTAAAGTATATAGATAGATGTAGAAAGGGATAGTGTTGTTGTATACCCATCTAAATACGAACACGGTGCGCTGCAGGCTGGAGTTTCGATTCTGCAGTCCACTATCCTTCATTAGGGGAACATAAATCGGGAATTGAAGGATGTTTGTACTGTTTATATATCGGTGCCACCACGTGAAGGCGTCCCTCTCACTCCCCTGGATATAATGCACTGTACATGGATATTGATGGTGTAAATATAGATAGATTGGATAGATTGTCAGAGTAAGATAGGGTATACTTAGACATATCGACAGTGAGTTTACGTAATGATATGAGGGGGTATAACGGAGTGAGAGTATACGTAAGGAAAACAGGAAACCATAGGCAGCTGTGTATATATCAATCATGTATATGTATGACGGTGTGTGTTTACGTTTCTGGAAGCGCAATAGGAAGAGAACCGTTGTTAGGGTTGGTGTATGGGAGGTGGTATTGTATGTTAATGTATTGTATGGTATTGTACGAGTATTGTATGTGAATGTATTGTGTTGTATGTTAATTTCTCCTTCCCATTTTTAGTTCAATGGTTTATTCGTGGTATCCCATAAGGAGATTGGAATTTGATGGTCTTTTAAGGATGTTGTGGTGACGTCAGCCCACACACACGCATAGACTTGTGAGCTTAAGGGCAGCGGACCGGTTTGTGACGGTTCCTGAAGAAAGGGGGGATATACGGTGTGTGTGTGTGTGTGTGTGTGTGTGTGTGTGTGTGTGTGTGTGTGTGTGTGTGTGTGTTTCACGAGAACGGTAATAGATATCGACCTCATTCCTTCTGCATTAGGTCGGGGTAAGTCCAGGAAGTGTGGGAAAAACATCAAAATAAATAAATATATAATTGGCGATCGCGCGCAATGCGACGATGCGAAATTGTCGCAAATCGCGACATGAGATAATATGCGAAAATCATCTTCTCGACACTCTGGTCAGAAATGGTCATTGTGGGTTCAGTAATGGTATGGAAACAAAGATAATGGTATTTGCAAATATTTTGTGACGGAAAGGCTATTAATTAGTCCCGGAAATTTTAGCAGGCAATCATTAGTGTGTGTGTGTGTGTGTGTGTGTGTGTGTGTGTGTGTGTGTGTGTGTGTGTGACCCAGAAATATGGCCTGGCTTTCTGGGGGGCATATAGTTAGAATCAGGTTATAATAATAAGAGAGAGCTGTGCAGACTGAGATAGATAGATAGATAGATAGTGATAAAATTGAGGACTGTCTTATAGCAAAATAGACACATATAAAGATAGAGTGAAAAGTTAATAGGTAAATAGATTGATAGAGTGAAACGTAAAATGGATCTACACGTATTTGAGGCGAAACGTAAAACGAATCTTTATTTTGAGTGAAACGTAAAACAATTTTTTTTTTGTGAAACGTAAACCGGATCTTTATTTTTTAGTGAAACGTGAAACTAATCTTCATTTTTTAGTGAAACCAAACGGGTCTATTTTTTAGTGAAACTTAAAACGGATCTTTATTTTTGAGTGAAACTTAAAACGAATTCATATTTTTGAGTGAAACGTAAAACGAATCTTTATTTTTAAGTGAAGCGCA
>NC_136958.1:4449159-4451659 GCF_032717465.1 Coenobita brevimanus | reverse complement strand
TTAGGAGAGAGATTTAGAAAGGCACACACACACACACACACACACACACACACACACACACACACACACACACACACAACTAGAGGTATAGTCTTCGTTAATAGGTATAGTTTATTTCGATTTCTATATGTCTCTCTCTGTCTCTCTTTCTGCCTGTCTCTCTGTCTGTCTGCCTTTCTGTGTCTGTCTGTCTGCCTGTCTCTGTCTCCCTGTTCGTTTGTCTGTCTGTGTTTGTATGTATCTATCTAACATCCAATTTGTCTATCTATTTGTCATCTATCTATCTACCTGTCTATCTACCTACCACCCTACCTATCTATCTACTTGCCACCCTACCTGTCTATCTACCTGCCACCCTACCTGTCTATCTATGTATCTATATATTTGTATCTATCTGTCTTATCACCCTGCCTACCTTTGTCTGTATTTATGTCTGTTTCCGTCTATATTTACCTGTCTGTCTGTCTATCTATCTATCTATCTATCTATCTATCTAATTGTTAGCAGTAGACAAATTAATTCAATTTTGGAGGGATTTTTTTTTTTTTTTTGAGGGTTTGATATAGACTTCCCTAACCCCATCAGTACGAGTGGCCTTTCCCAAAAATGTTACTCTTGGTAGGAAAAGAAATCATTATGGAGAGAAGGCGAAATAAAATAATCGCAGTGAAGGGGTTGAAAAAGACAAATGCACACACACACACACACACACACACACACACACACACACACACACACACACACACACACACACACACACACACACACCTAGAGGCCTCAGAATTGTAAGGAACTTAATATTTGTTACCCTGGACACACACACACACACACACACACACACACACACACACACACACACACACACACACACACATCGGTGCCACCACGTGAAGGCGTCTTAATCCAGAAGTTTAGAACATTTCCTCGTCCTCCTAATAAGTATTTACTGCTCCATCTGTGTTGTTGTTGTTGTTGTTCTTGCTGTAGTTGTTGTTGATGGCGTTGGTAGTAAATGTGCCATCTCTGTTGTTGTTGTTGTTGTTGCAGTTGTTGTGGCGTCAGGGTTATTTGGATATGTGCCAGGTGTACTGTAGGATAATGTTGCAATCTTTCCGCAGTCCACGTCCACCATTTTCCTCTGAGAGGTTGAGTTGGGGAGGGTAGGGGAGTAGGGGGGCGGTAGGGATTGAGGTGAAGAGGGGAGTTGAGGGCAAGGTAGGAAGTGAGTTTAGGGGACGGTAGGGAGTGAGTTGAGGGGAGGGGGTGAGTTGGGGGAGGAAGGAGGAGTTGGGGGTATGTAGGAAATAAGTTGGTGGGGGGAGGTAGGGAGTGAGATGGTGGGGGGTAGGGGGTGCGTTGGGGGAGGGGGTGAGTTGGGGGCCGGTAGGGAGTGAGTTACAGACACACATGTATAACCAAACAGTTCCTCCTGCCGGGTATAAGGAGGCCACCGCGTGAAGGCCCCAACACCGCCTAAGGCAACTAGAAGGTTATCTTAGAAAGTGCTTCCCCCCAACATCATTCTCCTTAACTATTTTTAAAGTGCTGTTTATCTTCAGACATGTTACTCCTTTGTCATGCCTAATTCTCTCTCTCTCTCTCTCTCTCTCTCTCTCTCTCGTTTGTGTGTGTGTGTGTGTGTGTGTGTGTGTGTGTGTGTGTGTGTGTGTGTGTGTGCAAAGCATCTAACATTTTCTACTAATTTCGTTTCTCACACATACAAGTCTTAACGCCTTTATTCCAGCGATTTATTTTTTTCACTTCATTCTTGCTCTCTCCAGTCGTTTAGATTCAGCTTAGAGCCTTCTTAAATCTAGGAAGAAGAGTTAGACCTATAGACTTAGCCCCTTCAATACGAGTGGCTTTCCTAGGTCAAACAAGGTCATATAAGTTGTTGCTTCTCCTCCTCCTCCTCCTCCTCCTCCTCCTCCTCCTCCTCCTCTTTTGTCGTCTTCCTCATCATCTTCTTTTGTTGTTGTGGACTCATGATCATCAAAAAATGGAAACCCAGTGGACTGCAGGCTAATCTTTCCCCTTGAAGTCCACCATCCTGCTTTTGGGGAAGAGGGAGGGAGGTGAGGGACGTTTGTGTAACCAGGCAGCTCCACCGCCCGTTTGCATCAGTACCACCACGTGAAGGCGTCCCTCTCCAGCACTCGGACTGAAGGGGATAATTATACTGCCATTACTTACACCCTGACAAGCAGAAAAACCACCCCATCAGGTTTTACACACACACACACACACACACACACACACACACACACACACACCTAAACTCTCCCAGTGCTGAGTAAAATCGTCTGAAGGCAGCAGGAGTGGAATATATACGTCACTGAGGTGAAGGGGTTGTGGTTGTTGGTGGTTGTGGATGGTGTTGTTGTGGTTGATGTTGTGGTTGGTGGTGGTGGTGGTGAAGATTATTGGTGATGGTTGATGTTGGTGGTGGTATTGTTGGTGATGTGGTGGTGGTGTTGCTGCTGTTGTAGTTGTTGTTTTG
>NC_136958.1:4439159-4444159 GCF_032717465.1 Coenobita brevimanus | reverse complement strand
ATTTACGGTCTTGGGTTATATGATAGGAGGAAGAAGGAGGAGGAGGACCAGGAGGAGAAGAAAAAGAAAGGAGGAGGAGGAAAAGGAAGAGGATGAAGAAAGAAGGTGGAGAGTCTTGGGTTATATGATACTTTAGGAGAAGAAGAGGAAGAAAGAGGAGGCCCAGGAGGAGAAGAAAAAGGAAGGAGGAGGAGGAAGAGGAAGAAAAAGAAAGGAGGAGGAGGAAGAGGAAGAAAAAGAAAGGAGGAGGAGGAAGAGGAAGAAGAAAGTGGAGAGTCTTAGGTTATAATATTATCATATGTTAGGAGAAGAAGAAAAAGGAGGAGGGGGAAGTAGAAGGAGGAGGAGGAGGAGAAGAAAAAGAAGAAAGAGGAGGAGGAGAAGGGAGAGGAAGCAAGAAGAGGAGGAGAAGAAGAGGCAGAGGACGTGATTTTTCAGCGTTTGTTCTTCCTTTTCCCAGGCGATTTTCTTCAGCGTACGGCAGACGGTTTAAGTTGGAGGGGTTAGATACGGCCTTCATTAACCCCTTCACGCCCACAAACCCCTCCAAACCCCAGTAAAATCGTCTAGAGAGTGAGAAAATAAGCAAGAACCATAACATCCTCGGCTTGAAGGGGTAGATATTGGGCTCTCAAGAGGTCATTTGGTGTGTTTTTGGAAGATTGTAAATGAACTTCTGACGGCCGCTTTGCATGAGTACTTTCTCCTTTGATTCATGTCCCCTCCGAGATAAAAGCACTGTAGAATTGATTTTCTCACGCCTAAGTGTGGGTAATAAGGTGGTGGTGATGGTGGTGGTGGTGATGATGGTGGTGGTGGTGGTGGTGGTGGTGATGATGATGATCATGATCATGATCTTGATCATGATGGTGGCGGTGGTGGTGGTGATGATGCTGATGATCATGATGGTGGTGGTGATGATAATGATGATGATTTTACATCTGATATTGCGAGAGAGGAAAAGAAATAAAGAGCAAGAATATGGGAAAATGGATGATGATGATGATGATGATGATGATGATAATGCATACTCAGTTAGCCCTACAGGAGGTGAAGCAAATGAGGCAGTAAAGGAAAATAAACGCATTACCAAACCGCTAAGTAAGTGATAATAACCTCTAATTACCGTCTTAATAACGCCTAAATTGTCATACCATTTCCAGCCCTTCCCCTCTTCCGTCGTTGTGTCGTATTGATCCTTAACACCTTCTCTTTACCGACTTATTTTATGTATCTGGTACGTTACTATAGGCTTATGTACTGTTTTTCTAGTCTGTATCGATTTAGTAGCAGTAGTAGTAATAGTAGTGGAAGTAGTAGTAGTAGTAGCTGTAGTATTGGTGGTAGTAGTAGTAATAATAATAGTGGGAGTAGTAGCAGTAGTAATAGTAGTAGGCTAGTAGTAGTCGTTGTAAAAGTAGTTGTGGTGGTAGTAGTAGTAGTAATAGTAGTAGTAATTTTAGTCCGATGTTCATGTGAAACGATCTACACTTCCCATCATCCTTTTGGGGGATAGGGAAGTAGTTGAGGGACGTTCGTATAACCCGGCAGTCAAGTGGCTGGTTATATCTGTGCCACCACACGAAGGGGTCCCTCTCCAGCACCGTCCATATATAAAAGACATGACTCATAAATCGCTCAGGAAAAGGTGTTTGGGGAACCACCTGAAAGGAAGAGAATGTGTGTGTCATAAGTTTTTTTTTTTTCTTATTATTGTTCCCCTTTCCTAGTACTCGAGCGTGACGTCACGAAAAAAAAAAAAAGCTTCCGGCAGCTATTTTCTCTTGCCAGCTCATCGCGGGAAGTACCAGGTTTATAAATAGGAACAAAAAAAAAATAAAATAAAAAATATAAGTCTGAGTGGACCCTACCGGATCTGAAGCGTCCTTGTGTTATGAGAGGTTTCGGCGCACTTGACATTTTCGGCTCCGGGTAAGTGTTGTGGTTTCGGTTCATCGTGGGTTTATTTTTGTTTTTGGGTCTGGTGTTTGAGGCGTGTTTGGAAAATTAATGGAGTGGTTTAGGTGTGTTTGTTTGTGCTGTGGAACCGAAGTGTGTGTTTCTTGGCGAGTTCTCCCCCTGGACAGTTTGCTTTATGATGATGTAATTGTTTGGGTTTGCGTCATTGTTGATGGTGTTTCTCTCTCTCTCTCTCTCTCTCTCTCTCTCTCTCTCTATGTGTCAACTCTTGGAAAGTAGGGTGTTTGGGTTATGACTCACTGACGGTCAACACACACACACACGCACACACACACACACACACACACACACGGCAGCGATCAGTTGGGAGAGTCAGGGAAGTACACATGTTGTTATACTCTTTTTGCTTGAACTTGGCCTAAAACTGACATCCCTCTCTCCTAAATGCTGAGAGTGTAACACGAGATTAGCCTAAGAACACAGCGCTAGTCACGAAGAAGTGCTGTGGAAAGGAAATAGTGTCATTGTATTGCCTTATCGTGGCAGTGAGATACGTGAAATATACCTTTTATCATTTGATTTAAAGTAATTGACTATAATTTAGAGACAATTATCATCCATTCACGACAGTTATACATCTCATGATCACCTTCTGGAGTTGAACAGTCTACCAAACTGAACGACACTGTGGCTGGGATGAAAACATTACGATAATCATCACAACAGTACAACCAACTAAGGAATAAAGGACAATTATACAGTGGGAATGGTCAGTCGTAAAGTTTATTAGAACAATAAAGAAAACAAAAGTAATGTAAAATACTGAAAAAAAAAAAAAAACTAAAGAAACATATCGAAATTCGTGTTGTTCTTTATATTATATAATATTAATATATAATTTAACGCAGTAAAAATAAGTAAATTAATGAATACCCACATTTGCGTATCGGCAACTTTGAGTCGTATGTAGAGGTGTAAGGTATGTAGGAAGACTACTGGGCCTTGGAAGCAGACTGAAATATATACTCGGAGTCGGACACATAAATGAGAAAATTACTGTCTTTACTAGTCCTAAATATCATCTTTACCCAGACACTTGCCTAAGGAGTTACTATGCCTGTAGTAAGATGAAGTCAGCTGAGATGTCACAACCCATAGTGAGGTTTCCTTAGATTGGATGAGCAGCTGTTCCCTGTACGCTCGTAGTGATGTTCCTGCTCACTGTGCCGCCGCTATACGTCACATCTCTCCACGATGTCATTCAGGATATGCGTCAGTTCTGCCTTAATTGCCGAGAAACAGTTTTCATTTGGGTTAAGAACTGGGGAGTGAGGGGGCAGATACCGTGTCACCCTCTCTGGAAACAGCTGGGATATTCCAGTATGGCATGGTGCGTTGTCCATGAGGATGACACAGCCCTCTTCTCCGATTACTATGCATATAATAGTGATGTGTTGAATGTGTCCTTGTTCACACTACTTGTATGAATCTCATGATACAATAATCCACCTTGATCTGAGATGGCAGCAGTAAGGGTGACGTTACCTCCACCTTTACCTCCAACATTCCTACTCACTCGCTTACCCCGTGGTGCCCGTCCATAGGTACATTTGGTGTAGAGATTATACTCAGTCTCATCCAAATATATCCGGTGTTTTTGGAGCCCACGTTCGTATATGTAATGCACAGATGCTGACCTTGCCTCTTGTGGAGAGTTTCTGTATTGTGGGGTGTTGTGACACAGTTTCAGAGTTATTAGTAAACCTTGCATTGCTCCTAACACAGTGACATCAGACACATGTTGTCTCTGTGGAAATGTGTCACGGAAAGCTTCATTTAACTTCAGGATGGTTATTGTTGGTGCAGCCTTAATCATAGATATTTGGAAATCAATAGAATCATTGTCTACCGATGCTCTGCGTCCTGCTCCATGGCGTGTCTCACTTGACCCTGTGCGTTGATAGTGGCGAATGACTGTGTAGGCCGTGGTCCGGTTTGTGCCTAGATTATGTGCCGTGGACAGGAAATCCTCATTGGTGCAATACTTGTCGATTATACGCCTACGATCATCAGGGGATACTCGGTTGTTTCGGCGGCGAGGCATCCTACCAGCTTGTGCGAACTCCATAATTTCTGGTCTCGTGCTGCCAGTAGGGATTTCGGCAACCCCCTCGTAAACTATGTACGTGACTGGAACACCGCCACTTGTGTGATGTTGTGAGATTTAATTATACGTTATTGTTTATGTATTTTGTGTCAGTGTTTTAATTTTGTTTAATTGATTGTCTGTAAACGAAGTCGTTTTAAATTGTAAAGTTTGTCCAATGGTCGTGACGATGGTTCTTGTGTTTGTAATTGTCTACGCATTATCAAGAACTGACTGATAACTGAACAAATTGCTTTGCGTTACCGTAATTGTCGATTATAAATAATCGAGTGATTGTTTATAATGGTTATTTGTTGAAGGATTACACCATTGATGTACACGTGTATAGATAGTCTGCAACTGTTACTAATTAGTCAGATGTAATTAATAAAAGGTGTAATCTTCAGATACCTGCATACTGGAAGTAATGGCTGCCTGGACTGCAGTGAGTTATTTATGGCGTTGACAACTGCAGTGATGAAACAGCAGTGATCAGTACAGTGATGAAACAGCAGTGATCAATATAGTGATGAAACAGCAGTGATCAGCACAGTAATGAAACAGCAGTGATCAATATAATAATGAAACAGCAGTGATGAATATAGTAATGAAACTACAGTGATCATATAGTGATGAAACAGCAGTGATCAATAGTGATGAAACAGCAGTGATCAATATAGTGATGAAACAGCAGTGATCAATAGTGATGAAACGGCAGTGATCAGTACAGTGATGAACAGCAGTGATCAGTACAGGGATGAACAGCAGTGATCAATAGTGATGAAACAGCAGTGATCAGTACAGTGATGAACAGCAGTGATCAGTACAGGGATGAACAGCAGTGATCAATAGTGATGAAACAGCAGTGATCAGTACAATGATGGGGAAGAATGTGAGGAAAAAAATGAAGAAAGGATGGGATGGCGAATGGATG
>NC_136958.1:4399159-4431659 GCF_032717465.1 Coenobita brevimanus | reverse complement strand
GGAGGAAGGAGAGTGTGGAGGGGAGGGAGGGAGGATGAGGGTGGAGGGGAGGGAGGGAGAGAGTAGAGGGGAGGGTGGGAAGAGGGGAGGGAGAGAGTAGAGGGGAGGGTGGGAAGAGGGGAGTGAAGGGGATGGTGGGAGGAAGAGAGTGGAAGAGGTGGAGGGAGGATGAGGGTGGAGGGGAGGGAGGAAGAGGATGGGGGAGTGGGAGGGAGAGAGGAAGAGGACAGCGGGGAAAGAGAAAGGAACAGAGAGAGAGAGGGGGGGGGAGGGAGGGAGGATGGAAGTGAAAGACAGATGGAAACGGGATATAAGAGTGTCTAGGTGTGGGAGGGGGGAGGGGAGGGGAGGGGAGGGAACGGAAAATAAATATTAAGTTGGGGAAGGAAACCGGATATGAGGGAGGGAAAACCGGATGAGAGAGAGGGAGGGGGAGGGAGGGAAACGGGATTAGAGGGAGAGGGAGGAACACACACACACACACACACACACACACACACACACACACACACACACACACACACACACACACACACACACACTGCAAGGGGTTGTTGTGTAGTTGCATGGGTGGACGTGAGGGCCGCTTTGCAAGTTGCACGTTGACCTACAGCATTCCAATCCAGCCCCTGACCCTGAGGTGAGATCAGCCCACGTTTTCCTTGGTATTCTGGTCGGTTAAGGACGCTCCCTAACACCTTTTCCTAAGCGATTTGTTTTGCTTATTACACCCTACTGTCCGATTCAATGTTATATAAATCCTTCCACTATCGCCATACCCAGCATAAATCACCTACAAAACGATATTAACCTTGGTGTGCAACAAGTCCCCGTATAAGAAGCTCCCCAGCACCTTTTCCTAAGCGATTTGTTTTGCTTGCTACACCTTACTGTCCTATTGAATGTTTTGTAAATCTTTCCATTATCGCCATAGTCTGCATATCGGATATTAACCAGCCGTATCCAAAACTAAATCGCTAAGGAAGAGGTGCAGTGAAGCTTCCTTAAGACACACACACACACACACACACACACACACACACACACGTCGTCAGCCTTTGTCCTCTTTTGCGAGATGCGTGGAAGGGGAGGGGGAGGGGGTGGAGGGGGGAAATCCATGGGCGAGAGAACGAAGGGAACTGAGAAGGGTGGGGGAGGGAGGGGGGCGTGAAGGAAGGGGAGCAGAGGGGGAGGGGAGAGGAACTCGTGTGCAAGGGGGGGGGGTGAAGAGATGAGGGAGGGGGAGGGAGGGTGGGGACGGGATGTTTTTGGGACGGAGCGGGAGGGGAAGGAATGAGTGGAGGGAGAAGAGAGAGTACATGTGTGTGTGTGTGTGTGTGTGTGAGAGAGAGAGAGAGAGAGAGAGAGAGAGAGAGAGAGAGATGGAAGAAGAGGAAGGGGGAAGGATATAAGGGGGGAGAGGAGGAAAGGATAGGGGGAGAGGGAGTGAGGAGGGGGAGGATAGGAGGGGAGGGGAGGGAGACAGGACGTAATGTATACTAGGAGAGAGAGAGAGAGATGACGGAGGGGGAGAGGAAGGATGTAAAGGGGGAGAGGAGGGTTGGGGGGGAAGGATATGGGGAGGGGGAGATGAGGGAAGACAGGTGAGTGAGAGTGAGTCATAGTAAAGCATTCAGCTACCCCACGCCTTTTATGTGTGTGTGTGTGTGTGTGTGTGTAATTCCAGTTATCTTTGTGTGTGTGTGTGTGTGTGTGTGTGTGTGTGTGTGTGTGTGTGTGTAATTCCAGTTATCTTTGTGTGTGTGTGTGTGTGTGTGTGTGTCAATCAGGGAGAGCACCACCACTCTCCATTTTCAAATCATCCCGAATCTCTTACATGCAGCCCACGCTTTCATTTTTATATTCATATTCTCCTTTATTATGTGTGTATATATATATATATATATATATATATATATATATATATATATATATATATATATATATATATTATATTATATTTTTCATTTTTAAAATCCTTTTAATATAGTTTAAATTTCTGTGTAATTAGTCTTCACCTACGTAGTATGTGGAGACAACTGTTTTCTCTGGTTTTATTATTATTCTGGCCTCAGTCTTGCAACGATTCCAGGAGAACCGGAGACTGCACAAGGAATCTGAAGATCCCAGATTATGTTCCCTGGCATGGGCCATTGATGTTAGAAAAAATACCAAAATCCTTCACGTGCAGTGGCAGAACGAGTCACAGCAGAATTATGAGTGAACGAGATAAGATGGTCATGTCTATTGGAGATTTCAACGGGGCCTGAGCAAGTAATCTGAAAATTAAACTTGGCGGACCAATTCCTAAGAGTTTATTTCGTTTAATTTACAAAGTTCCATATCTCCCAATGGGGTCAAGGCCATTGTAGCAACAGTAGATGGAGACTAGTGACTGTCCACAGTACAGTTACAGTTCTGGTTATTATTAATCCGGCCTCAGAGTCTCTTAGTGATTCCGGGAGAACCGGAGACTGCACAAGGAATCTGAAGGGCCCAGGTTATGTGTCCTGGCATGGGTCACTGCCGATAGTAGAAAAAAATCAAATCTCGATGGGGTCAACATCATTGTAAGAAACTTGGTGGAGGCTAGTGTCAGTAGAACAGTGACAGAGTTCGAGTTATTTTTATATCTTGTTTCCGTTTATTTATTTCCATTTAATTATTATTATGCATTTGTTTTTCATTGTTATTGTTTTTCAGTTTATTGTTTTTCTATCTATCTATCTATTGCCAGACGCCTCAATCCCGTTTGGGGTGGCCACAAACAAATCGCCTCCAAGTCGCCCTGTCCCCCGCCATTTCACTCCCCTGCTCCCAACTCACACACCCCTCTCTCATATACCTCTCCACCCCATCTCTCCATCTCATCCTCGGCCTCCCCCTCCCTCTTTCCCCCTCCACCTCACTCACATACACTCTCTTCGTCAGTCTTTCACCCTCCATCCTCTCCACATGGCCAAACCACCTCAGTGTGTTCCTCATAACGCTTCCTATCACATCCACATCCACACCACAACGCTCCTTTATATCCTCATTCGTCAGCCTGTCTCTCCATGTGACTCCACAGGCTCCTCTTAAATAACTCATTTCCACGGCTCTCACTCTTGACTTGTGTCCTTCCAACAACGTCCAAGCTTCACTTCCGTACGTTAGAGTTGGTATCACAATACTGTCATGTAGTAACTTTTTCACTTCCATGCTCACTTCCCTGTTTCTTATCACTGCTTTCAAAGAACCAGCAACCTTTCTTCCCTGCTGTACCCTTTCAAGCACTTCACCCTCCAAACCTCCATCCTTACTCATCACACTACCCAAGTACTTAAACGTACTCACATTTTCCAATTCCTCACCATCCAACCTCGCTGTACATTCACTGACTTCACCTCTCTCAAAGACCATCACTTTACTCTTCCCTACATTCACCTTTAGATTCCGTTTCTTACACACTCTCTCAAACTCATCCACCAAGCCTTGCAGCTCCCCTTCGTCTTCACTCAACAACACAGTATCATCTGCAAACAACAGTACAGGGAGTTTCCAAACACTATCCTCTCTCACCAGGGCCACTCCAACATCCACTACCCTACCTTGTACCTCTTTTATTACCCCATCCATGTACAGATTGAACAACCATGGAGACATGACACATCCCTGTTTCAACCCAACTTTCAAAGAGAAAAATTCACTTAGTTCCCCATCCACACGCACTGCAGCCTTCGCACCATCGTACATACTCTTCACAGCATTCAACAACTTCCTATCTATTCCATATATTCTTAACACTTTCCACAATCCTAGTCTATCCACCCTGTCATATGCTTTCTCCAAATCCATGAAAGCCGCATACAACTTCTTTCCCCTCTCTAGAAACTTTTCCACTAAAGATCTGAGAATGAATATCTGATCTACACAACCTCTTCCCTTCCTAAAGCCTCCCTGTTCTTCTCCAACTAATTTCTCTGTTCTTTCTCTAACTCTGTCAATAATTATCCTACCATATACTTTTCCTATTATACTAAGAAGACAAATGCCCCTATGATTACCACACACTTCTTTTTCCCCTTTTCCTTTGTACAAGGGAATAATTATACCTGACTTCCAATCCTCCGGGACTCTACCTTCCTCCCAGGCCAATCTGCACATCTTCCACATCCATTCTACTACTATCTCTCCCCCATGCTTCAGCATTTCACCACACACTCCATCAATTCCTGGGGCTTTTCCTGATTTAACTTTCTTCATTGCTTCCACAACTTCTATCCTACTGATTTCTTCCTGTCTTCTCACCTCCCTCCTTCTTCCAGCCATTCCCCAGCCACTTATACTCGCATTACTTCCATCCTCCACGTTCAGCAATTCCTTAAAGTGTTCTCTCCGTCTGCTCACATTTTCTCCCTTCTCCACTAGTAATCTACCATTTTTATCTTTCACTCCCCTGCTAACTCCACTTCCACCCTGTCTTACTCTCTTCACCTCTTTCCAGAACATTTTCTTACAGTCCCTCCACTTTACACTCAAATTCCTTCCAAATTCCTCATCCACTCTTTTCTTACTCTCTCTTACTAATCTTTTCACCTCTCTCTTTCTTTCTACATATAACTCTCTCTTCCGCCTCTCAACTTCTTCCACGCCCCTATTTCTCATCCATTCATTGTATGCCTTCTTCTTTTGTGCCACAGCCCGTTTCACCTCTTCAGTCCACCACGCTGTTCCTTGCACCCCCCTCCGTCGTCTCTTCCTTCCACACACCACATCACATGCTGCACATATTTCTTCTGTAAATATTCTACACACACCTTCCACGTCCCCCATCTGCTCCAACTCATATTTGCCCAATCGTTCCTCCACTTCTCTCTTATACTCTGCCTTTTTCAGTTTATTGATTTTGACCTTTTTGTTTTCTGCCCACGTGGTCATGTGAAATAGTGGTGTAAGGATTGTGTGTGTGTGTGTGTGTGTGTGTGTGTGTGTGTGTGTGTATCTAAGAAGTATGACTCACACTTAATCATACGAGTGGCGTGAAACTGATTAGCATATAAGGTGGAGTATAACGCAATAATATAACCATGCAATCAGACCAAAATAGACACGAAGTATTCTAGGAAATATACCAGGTAGAGTTCATATACTACACGAAAGTATGCTAGGAAATAGGTGGAGTATAGTAGGATATATTAGGTGGAATATACTGGTTAATATATCAGGTGGAGTATACTAGGAAATATAGCAGGTGGAGTAGACTAGGAAATATATCAAGTGGAGTATACTAGGAAATATAGCAGATGGAGTAGACTAGGAAATATATCAAGTGGAGTATACTAGGAAATATATCTTGGAGTATACTAGGAAATATATTAGGTGGAGTAGACTAGGAAATATATCAAATGGAGTATTCAAGGATATATCAGGTGGAGTAGACTAGGAAGTATATTAGGTGAAGTATACTAGGATATAAGGTGGAGTATACTGGGAAATGTATGAGGTGGAGTATACTAGGAAATATATCAGGTGAAAATCATATACTCCTCAATCATACCTACATTAATATAAAAATAGACACAGGGAGTATATCAGAAGTATATCATAGAAGGAAATATATTGGAGCATACCCATGGTTATACCAGTCCAGTCTCGAAAATAGATGATAAGAGTAGATACAGATATAAGAGGAAGTATAGGACATATCAGCATACAAGGCGTGGGTCATATAGCATACTCTCGCCTATAAAGTCCTCAAAAAAAAAATATATATATATATATACCAGGATATACTCAGTAGATTAGCATATAATACGGGTCGCATATATTATACTTTTAAAGCATGTGGTGTAGGGAAATACAGACACCACGTAAAGAAATCAGTGAAACTATATGTGCAGTATCTCTTGAAGTGTGTGTGTGTGTGTGTGTGTGTGTGTGTGTGTGTGTGAGAGAGAGAGAGAGAGAGAGAGAGAGAGATTGACTATGTGAAAGGTAATGTTGCTCCTTATTTTCATCGAACTATCTATCTGTCTATCTATCTATCTATCTACCTAGAATTTTGTGTACGGCATAATCGAGTTAACGTTCCCGAAATATCTATCAGTCTGTCTATCTAATCCTGTTTCTCATCTGGAGCGTAGGAACCTGGAGCAAGGCTACTCATTCCCGGCATTTAAAGCAAGCCTGTCCAGTCGCCCATCCCTGAGCGGCGTTTAAGTTAACAGTAAACCCCAACCATCTTTAATTTAATCACAATGGGCAGTATTTAGTTGGAGCACCTTAACCCACTTAACCACCAGGCTCCCTAATCCTTGTAGAACACTAAAACGTATGGAAGTATAACGAAAAAAAAGGGGGGGGGGCGACAAAGCGATGTAGGGAATGGAGGAAGAAAACGGGAAATTCGTTCTCTGAAAAACTATATACTGCACATGGAATATTTCAGTGACAAATAAATAAGTGAATAAATAAATATGCAAATTATTACATATGATCAAGAAGTTACCATACGTAGAATTGTAATAAAGGAACACCAACGTCTTTGAAAATTTATCTTCAATAATATTCGAAAAAGTGACAAACTGTCGTCAGGAAATAATACATATGAATGTTACCGTACAGAATAAAAGAAGAAACAAAGACGTTCTGAAAATTAATGTCCTCTGAAGTTTCGAGAAAGTGACAATTATCTATCTATCTATCTATCTATTGCCAGACGCCTCAATCCCGTTTAGGGTGGCCACAAACAAATCGCCTCCAAGTCGCCCTGTCCCCCGCCATTTCACTGCCCTGCTCCCAACTCACACCCCCCTCTCTCATATACCTCTCCATCCCATCCCTCCATCTCATCCTCGGCCTCCCCCTCCCTCTTCCCCCCTCCACCTCACTCACATACACTCTCTTCGTCAGTCTTTCACCCTCCATCCTCTCCACATGGCCAATTATCTACAAAAAATTACTGTTACGAGCAATTTACCCTACGAAGAAGAGTCGTAAGGAAGTCTTCTGAAAACTAAATGTTCTCAGAATATTCGAGGAAGGGACATAAATTATCTCTAAAAAATTACTACGTGTGACGAACAAGTTACCTACGTAGAATGCTAACAAAGGAATATTAACGAAATTAGTCAGAAAATCCTTCCCACATCCGCCCGCCTTCGTGCGTTTTTCCCGCGTAAGCTTATCCCTAGAACCGCCACCCTCCGCCTCCGCCCCCAAACTAGTTCCTCCATCCATATTTATTCTTTTCTTTTTCTCTCCACCGTTCCTCTTTAGGGAAATATACCGTCTTCTTCCTACACAAAACGGGTTCTTGTAATCGTGAGCAGTTTCGTTTTTTTCTTCAAAGGGTGTAACCGGATGATGAGTGTCACTCCTGGAAATATGGTGTAATGTGTGGGTGTTGTATTCTTCCGCGTGGTTCTAGGGGTGACGTCACGGTGTTTATACTCTTGCTGGCGGGATAATACACGTTAAGTTGGCTTCATTAGGTAAGAAAATAGTAAATGCTAAGTCTGTCTCTCTTTTTACGTAGTCATGGGTAATAATTCATCTACTATTCTGCCTTTCTATTGCGTCTACTTCACACTTAGGGCATGTCCGTCACTTTCCTCTCAGACGCACCGTATCAAAGAACCATTTATGGGTTGAGAAGGATACGAAGTCTCTCGTTATAGGAATATTAGCCAACAGCGGAAAGTGAGAAGTAGATGTGAGATATTAGACGGTTATCCCCAGCTATGAAGATTCTCTCTCTCTCTCTTCATAAACACTGAGGACGTAGTGGAGAGATAATGTTCTTTATAATCTCATGGATGGCGTAGAGAGAGAGAGAGAGAGAGGGGTCCTCTGTAGAAACCATCTCCCCATACATATACTTGACCAAGCCTTAAAAAAAAAAAAAAAAAGTTGGAAGAATAAAAAATTTGTTATAATTCCGTGTCACCTTATCCCTTCTCAGCGCCCGTCCTTCGACACATCCTACTCAGCTTTCTCCATTGTGTATAAATTTTTCGTTTTTCTTTTTCAACCTTCAACTTCCTTCTTGGTAAACCTCTTTCCATATCCGGTTCACTTTTACACCTCGAGTTTATTTCTGTACGTTCCTGTCATTATTATTATTATTATTATTATTATTATTATTATCTTGGGATCAATTTTGTCATTTTTATTTTAATTATCATTACTGTAATCATCACAATCGCCATCATCAGTGTCAGCATCATTATTAACATTCTTCATTATCATTGTTCTCTTCATCATCATCATCACCACCACCACCACCACAGCCATCTTTAACACCACGACAACCGCCACCACAACCACAACCACAGGAAGCCCCGTCTCTCCATGCAATCATAGCGAGTATGTAAGCTGAACGTTTCTCAACAATACTGCTATACCGAGAACATCCAATCACCCTCGCTCTCTCCGCTTTTCAGTGTAAATAGTGGATAGCAGGGCTCTCTCTCTCTCTCTCTCTCTCTCTCTCTCTCTCTCTCTCTCTCTCCGCTTTTCAGTGTAAATAGTGGATAGCAGGGCTCTCTCTCTCTCTCTCTCTCTCTCTCTCTCCACTTTTCAGTGTAAATAGTGGATAGCAGGGCTCTCTCTCTCTCTCTCTCTCTCTCTCTCTCTCTCTCTCTCTCCACTTTTCAGTGTAAATAGTGGATAGCAGGGCTCTCTCTCTCTCTCTCTCTCTCTCTCTCTCTCTCTCTCCGCTTTTCAGTGTAAATAGTGGATAGCAGGGCTCTCTCTCTCTCTCTCTCTCTCTCTCTCTCTCTCTCTCTCCGCTTTTCAGTGTAAATAGTGGATAGCAGGGCTCTCTCTCTCTCTCTCTCTCTCTCTCTCTCTCTCTCTCTCTCCGCTTTTCAGTGTAAATAGTGGATAGCAGGGCTCTCTCTCTCTCTCTCTCTCTCTCTCTCTCTCTCTCTCTCTCTCTCTCTCTCTCTCTCTTCCCCCGCTTTTCAGTGTAAATAGTGGATAGCAGGGCTGTCTCTCTCTCTCTCTCTCTCTCTCTCTCTCTCTCTCTCTCTCTCTCTCTCTCTCTCTCTTCCCCCTCTTGTCAGTTTATATAGTTGATAGGAGGTCTCTCTCTCTCTCTCTCTCTCTCTCTCTCTCCCCGCTTTTCAGTGTAAATAGTGGATAGCAGGGCTCTCTCTCTCTCTCTCTCTCTCTCTCTCTCTCTCTCTCTCTGCGGTCTTTGAAGCATTGGCTGGTATACATAAAAATAACAAAATTGCAATTTAATCTCGAAACGCTTACTTATTTCTAGTATTAGCCCGTTCAGTCTTGTGGTGGATTTTATTTATTTATTTATTTATTTTTTAGTTTATTCGTGCAGCCTACATACGGTATAATAAATTCAACGTAAAAAAAGGATGGGGTTTTGTAACAGTAGAACGTATGGAGAGTTAACCCCAAAGAGCGTAAAATATAGTAAGTCAGTGGTAGAAACAATGAATTTTTCTCGCTAAAAGACACATCGATTATATCATTTCTACTCCGACGGCCTAAAATTGCCATCCCTCATTCTACAGCACCGAATTGTAATGATGGATTAATGCTGGAATATGACCTAGTCACAAAGAAGTGCTATGATGAGGAAGTAAGAGCCGTAGCAATATGTATATATAGATAGATATTTGTAGATAGATTGATAGGTATTTGTAGATAGACATTTGTAAGTAGATATAGATATTTTGCCACTGAGATACGTGGAATAAGCTGTAAAAGGGCGAAAATTTGGGCCTAGTTAACGTGAAAAAATTATATCCCCATTACTTAGCAGCTTTTCGTCTCATTAACTCTCCTCCTCTTACTGACTCCCTTCAACCTCTGTCTCTTCGCCGCACTGTTGCATCTTTATCTCTTTTCTATCGCTACTTTAATGGTTACTGCTCCTCTGATTTGTCTGCTTGCATTCCTCCACCTCTACGACGGGCGCGTAGCACCCGTCTGGCAGCAAACTCTCATCCCTTTTCTGTCCAACTCTCTAATGCAAGAGTTAACTGTTACTCTCAATCTTGCATTTATGCAACAGGTCAGCTCTGGAACTGTCTCCCTCTGTCTGTATTTCCTGCTGCCTATGATCTCCAGTCTTTCAAACGCAGTGTGTCCAGGCATCTCAAAATGATCGGATCTTGAATTTGGCTCTCTATTGTATTTTGTTTTTCTCTTGGAGGGAACTCTTATTGCGGGCTCATGGTCTTTGGTTCCTTCTTCCTCGCATTAAAAAAAAAAATATGAATGGGACCCCAAGACTTATCGCTCCAGTAACAGTGCGAGTCAACAGAGAATGGAGAGTGTAGTGAGGATGGAAGACTCCCTAACACGCCTAACTTAGTGGTTTATTTTGCATGCACTTGTTTAGTCTTATCTTTCTATGATTGCCCCTGCCTTCTTACCTGTGTTTGTGTATGTACTGTATGTCTGTCTTTTTTTTATCTATCTATTCTTTATCTATCTATGTCCACTTGTGTCTACTTCTCTATCTATCTGTATGTATCTATCTACTCGTATGTAAAAGATGCCCTTCTTACACTACTAGTTAAGCCGCCGCCAGACAGACATAATTGCATAAGGAGAGGGTTACACACACACACACACACACACACACACACACACACACACACACACACCTTATGAACATGTCAAACAGGAAAAGTTCAGACCGCTTTTTTCAACGTTTAATCGAACCGTCGTAATGAACACCTCCCACGTGACTATTACCTGCCTGATCAATTTTTCTCCAGGGGTAAAAACTAAGCCGCCAGGAATCTCTGTCGCGGGTAATTCTAGACATTCTTAGAAACTCTTAGAGATTAGCCTGTTCTTGGATTTTCAGCATAAATTAAGAAAAGAAAAAATAATGGAGGTCATCCAGCCTTGAATTTTTAATGTCAATTCATTATTTTCATTTGCGATTATGTATGCATATATGTATATTACATAAAATTTATGTATATATATGTATATATACCGGTATATACATTGGCTACACATTATATATACGAGTATATATCTATATCTATGTCTATATCTATATATCTATGTCTATATCTATATATCTATATCTATCTATCTATCTATCTATCTATCTATCTATATATATATATATATACACGCACTTTGCTTTTCCCTGAAGATGTGAATACACGAAAGCTCTCGGGATATTTCGTGTTTTCTTTTTCTTTGTAGATGTCAGTATATCAATGAATCACGTGTTATTGATTTAATTGCATATATTTATGTTGAGTGAATCACGACAGTATTTTTTGCAGTTGTTATCTTTCAAAAATTTTCAATTTTCCTCACTAATACTCTTTCTACGTGGGAATGACCGAAAACTTAACTCACCAGAGTTGTTCATTTTTATTCGACGTTTCGTCTACAGAGAGACATCATCAGGAATGGAAAGACCGCAACCACATCTGGTAATGAAATATGTTTACATAGCAAAGTGTGGAGGAACGGAAAAATTGGGGCAGTGGAATACTTTAATTTAAAGGCACTGCACATCAAAAATAATTGAAGTAGGACTAAGTACCAGTTTTCTATATTTTTTATCCAAGGTGTTATACGTGAGGAAAGACACATGCTGTAATTATATACAACCTGCTGAAGTAGCTTGAGTATTGAATTAATTTTCAAGACATCAAAATTTTCGATTATACGTTTTACCTAAAGTACAGGAAATTTTACATATATATATATATATATATATATATATATATATATATATATATATATATATATATATATACCTAGGCTGCTTCCCCCAAGGAAAGGGAGGTAGCCGAGACAGGACGACTCACTCTCCATTTACTCATCCATTCAAACACATTCATTCGCATCTTAGCCCCAAAGGGGAGAACGGACAGATCCTCACCGCATCACACCGCACAAGGGTCAACTGCGCAATGCAAGCAGTGACATCCACAGCAGGGCCCGACAGCAGAACTGGTTTACCCCTGCCACATCATAACAGACCCATCCCCTTACCCGCACCTGACCTGACTAGCTGATCAGACCAAATGCGGGAGAATATCCCCTCAGGGCTGCGTCATCACTTATTCATTCACAATTTCTCTCCATTTATTTCTGTCACGCACAGCCATATATATATATATATATATATATATATATATATATATATATATCCATTCCTACATTGCCCCATGAGGAGCGTAGGAGCCCGGGGCTAGGCAGTTGGTCCCGACATTTAAGATGAGAGTGACCAGCCTCACTCATCCCTGAGTGGCATTACATGAGGAATCAACCCCAACCACCCCTTGGATATAAACCTTCACCGGCTTAATCCGACTGGAGCGCAATAACTACCCGCTAAACCACCAGGCGCCCAGTTTAGGATATATATATATATATATATATATATATATATATATATATATATATATATATATATATATATATATCCTATACTGAGATACGTGAAATAAGCAACAAATGGAGGAAAATTTGGGTCAGGTTAAGAATGGAAATAGTGATACCGTGTAGCTGTATATTATTGTTTGGAGTAAGCAAAATATTATAGTCAGCCTAGAAAACACACACACACACACACACACACACACACACACACACACACACACACACACACACACACACACACACACACACACAGATTTTGAGTACAAACTAATAATAATTCATTTAATCCCACGCAACATTAAAGGCCAAGTTTCCGTTAATAAAAAGAGTAATGAATTTCACACCTTCGAGTTGTTAGGCTGTCGATGTTGATAATTTGTAGATATTATTAAGATATAAATTTTGTTGGAATATAGGCTACTGAGACCTTGGCAATTGCAGCGAGATAATTCACACACACACACACACACACACACACACACACACACACACACACACACACACTTGTTCTTGGATCCAAATTTTCTCAAGATTTTCCTGCGTTAAGACTATATTCACGGTGAAAAATGGCTGTAAATTCTGTGCCACTGTGTGTGTAAGAAAAACAGATTATTTTTGTGAATGTAGGTACGAGGATCATGTCGTTAAGTGTTCGTATTGTGATTGATGTGTAGTTGGGTTTTTGTTTTACTTTTTAATCTGATGTATCTGTTTTATTTATTTATTTATTTATTTTTTATTTATGTATTTTTCTTTTATTTTTTTAGTGTTGTGTTTCATTTTCTGTTTTATTTGTTTCGCGTTTCGGTTTTTGGTTGGCAGTTCGAAGGATTTATTTATTTACTTCATTATTTTCGGTTTTTCCTAGTGATGGTTCAAAGTATGTTTCGAGACGTGTCACCAATAGATTTTTTTTTTTTTTTAATTAGTAACTGTTCCTGCTTTTTATTCTTATTTATTTCCACACCATCATCAAACATCAATAATACTGCTGTAATTTTTGTACGTTTGTTTAATATATCATCAGTCAAATCTACGTACTATAATAATGAAGTATGTTAATGTGGTGTGATATGCGAGTATGATATGGTGAACTGGGTGGTGATATGCGTGTATGCTATGGTGAACTGGATGGTGACATGCGTGTATGCAATTGTGAACTGGGTGGTGATATGCGTGTATGCTTTGGTGAACTGGGTGGTGATATGCGTGTATGCTATGGTGAACTGGGTGGTGACATGCGTGTATGCCATGGTGAACTGGGTGGTGATATGCGTGTATGCTATGGTGAACTGGGTGGTGATATGCGTGTATGCTATGGTGAACTGGGTGGTGACATGCGTGTATGCTATGGTGAACTGGGTGGTGACATGCGTGTATGCAATGGTGAACTGGGTGGTGATATGCGTGTATGCAGTGGTGAACTGGGTGGTGATATGCGTGTATGCAATGGTGAACTGGGTGGTGATATGCGTGTATGATATGGTGAACTGGGTGGTGATATGCGTGTATGTTGTGGTGAACTGGGTGGTGATATGCGTGTATGCTATGGTGAACTGGGTGGTGATATGCGTGTATGCTGTGGTGAACTGGGTGGTGATATGCGTGTATGCTTTGGTGAACTGGGTGGTGATATGCGTGTATGCTATGGTGAACTGGGTGGTGATATGCGTGTATGTTATGGTGAACTGGGTGGTGATATGCGTGTATACTATGGTGAACTGGATGGTGATATACTCCTGCTCTTGAGTATGATGAGTATGTGGTATATGATTTATGAGCGGAGTGTTATATTAAATGATTTATAATGTGGCCTTCTATAACACACTGGAAAATTAATGTTACAAATCCTGTATATCTTAAGTATATCCAGTAATAAGAGGTAAGATAATTGAGGGAAGCAGTAATTAAGAGGTCTAGCTATATTTCCCGATGTGTAAGGAGTATGTAGGTGAAGCGGAGGGAGGGGAAGACCGAGGATGAGGTGGAGGGATGGATTTGAGAGGTATACGAGGGAGGAGGGAGTGAGTTGGGGGGAGGGCAGTCAAATGGTGGGTGACAGAGCGACTTGGAGGCGTTTTGTCTGCGGCCACCCTTTTGCGGGATTAGGGCGTCGGGCTATAGATAAATAGATAGATAGATAGATAGATAGCTAATTGTGTGTTGGTAGTATAGCGAAATTATATGTTGGATATAATGAAGGTTCGTTATATTATTCAGTGTAAAGTTGTTCCGTTAGACGGTGTATAATGTTTTCTTGTATTAACGTCAGATATTGTAGTGTTGTTAAATGTAGAAGTGAGTTAATATCAGAGAGAGAGAGTGGGGGGGGGGGCTTTAGAAGTGAGTTAATATTAGAGAAAGAGAGAGCTGTAGAAGTGAGTTAATATTAGAGAGAGAGAGAGAGAGTTCATGAGTCGAGTCCGTTAGGCCGAAAGCAGTAACGGTGTCGGGTCCGTGCTCTCATCGGTTCTCCCTAACACCTCTCCCTAAGCGATTTAGTTTGCTTATTACACAATACCGTCCTCTTCTGCCTTATGCGAACCCTTCCAGCATGCCATACACTTGATAAATAATGTACAAAATCATATTAACCAGCCATAGCCAAAAGATAAATCGTCAAGGAAGAGGTGTTAGGGAGAATTATGGTATTTCAATGACAATTTTATCAGTTTTCCCTCAGTCCTATTTATTATTTATTTATTTTATTATTTTTGTGATATTCGGATTGACAGGTAAATATGAAAGGTGTATTTTTGAGGTAAGCCAGGATTCCGGGGGATGGAATGGTGAAGGAATGATTGTGTGGCCCACTTTATTTTGCATGCTGTTGATTAGTTCCCACACTCACTTTTCATTGCTTTCTCGACCCTACCACACCTCACCTGCTGGAGAGGCGGGCTGGTGATGATGATGATTGTATAACGGTATATTCTTTCGTTATCTAAGCGTTTTTGTTTATCTTTACGTTTTTTTTTCTTTCCGTTCTCTCTCTCTCTCTCTCTCTCTCTCTCTCTCTCTCTCTCTCTCTCTCTCTCTCTCTTCCCCTTCTCCCCTCTCGTTGCACCTGTTTCCGTTACACACACACACACACACACACACACACACACACACACACACACACACACACACACACACACACACACACACACACACACACACACACACACACACACACACACACACACACTGCAGTTGGTCCCACATTTGCACCCAATGACGAGAGCGAGGCCAAAGACGAAATGAGACTGCTATGAGGACGAGATGTTTGACGAGATAAGTTGACTGAGTTGAGGGCGAAGAGGAGGCTAACAGACGAGGACGAGGCCGGTAGATGAGAGTGAGGATGAAGACGAGATTCGAGAACGAGAGTAAGATCGAGGACGAGTGAGGATGACGTTGAAGACAAGAAGATCGATAAATGAGGACGAGTTTGGTGTAAGAGGACGAGGACGAGGATGGGTACGAGGGCGAGACCGAGATAGAGGACTAGGTTGAGGTCAGAAGGATAGTGGTAAATTAGAGTTAGTTTGGTGAAGGAGACGAGGACGAGACGAGATCGAGGCCTAGGTTGATGATAGGAGAATGGTAAATGAGAAGAGCTTATTATACGAAGACGAGGACGAGACAGTCAGACATTGAGGATTTAGAGGATTCTGATAGGCGAGGAAGAGGACGAGACCGAGAACGAGGGGGGGGGGATGGAAGATGCAGAGGAGAATATTGTAGGTAACGATACACTTTATTACGAAAGATGTGGGATGGTGGAGAGGGACGCCTTCACGTGGTGGTACTGATATAACCGGACGGGTGACTGGCTATACACACGTCTCCCAACCACCTCCCTATCCCCCGAAAGGAGTATGGTGGATTGCAGAGGATTTAGCCTGCAGTCCACTGGGTTCAGATTCACTTGAGTGTTGATTTTGTTACCACTGCTGCTACTACTACTGCTTCTACTACTACTACTACTACTACTACTTCTGCTACTACTACTACTATACCGCCACCACCACCACCAACACCACTTCTGCTACTACTACATCCACCACTACCACCGCCAATACGACTACGACAGATAGATAGATAGATAGATAGACTGGTAGGTAGATAGCGCGAACAAAAACATACGTATCTCAGTATTAACATCTTTAAACCTAACCATATTTTCAGAGTATTACGTAAGAGTTTCATATTCGTTCGACTGAGAATTGGAGATTTTATTATTACTATTATTATTATTTTTATTATTATTGTTTTGGAATCTGTATACTCCAAAAATCCTCACCTATTTTTTGCATGCATCTACACTTCCAACATCACCGTATTTTTAAATCATTATCAATTTTTATATTACAAAATTAGCCATGAAATTAAAATGAATACACGAGCGAGTTTCTAATACTGACCACTATTTTTAATTAACACTGACTGACCTTAGTTTTTGCTCATATATATTTTTTTACTTAGTCCAAAAAACAAAAAAGCAAAAAAATATGGGCTGAGGTTAAACAGCTTAATTTCACTCTCTCTCTCTCTCTCTCTCTCTCTCTCTCTCTCTCTCTCTCTCCTACTTTTTTATTTTTTACTTTGTCAAAAAATTGCTCTCTCTGTCTTGAGGAAGCTGAGATTTAACAGTAAGTTAAACTCACTAATATGGTACTAGTCACGAAGAAGTGCCATAGGGGGGGGGGGATAGAGAGCCGTAGTATTACCTTTTTCATTCACATAAGCCAAGTGAACTGGAAAAGGACGAAAATAAGGGCCAAGTTAACGTGAAAGGAGTATAGACAATTTCCAGTCATCCCAAATTAACGTTTTTCTGCCTTCCTCCTTTCACTTAACTTGCCTATCGCTGCGTCATTCACTATTCATATTTCATCCTCACTTTCCTGTACGTCTTTCACCTTAACTTGGCCCAGATTTTCATTTATTTATTTATTTTTGCTTATTTCATGTAACTCAGTGGCAGGAAAAAATAATGGGCTGGCATTTATTCTTTTCCGTTTCAGTTTTTCGTGGGTGGGTAGGTGGGTTTGGTGGGTGAGGGAGAGCCATCTTTGCTATTCTTGTCTTATTATGGTCGTCTGGTCACACTCTTTAATAGGATATGACTAGTAGGGAAGAGCCAGTCTAATGCAGCTATTTTCTTGTGTTTTTGCATTTTACTCTCCTTACTTCCCCCCACCCCATCCCCTCTTCTTACTTCCTCTGTCCCCTCCTCCTTCCTACCCCTCTACGCTTCCTCCCACTCTTTCATGCCTCCCCCCATCCACCCTCTGTTGTTCTTGTCAAGCCAGTCTCACTCCCCCTTTCATTTTATAACACCCAATTCCCACAACTCCCCTTCTCCCTCCTTCCCTTTCCCTCTTTTTCTCCCCAACCCCTCGTTCTTTCCCCTCTCCCGTTCCCTCTCTTTTTCCCTAATCCCTTGCTCTCTCCCTTCTTTTCTGTCTCGTTCTCCCCAACCTTTTGCTCTTTCCCATGTACCTTTCCAACCTCTCCCATTCCCTCTTTTTATCTCCAGTCCCATACTCTTTCCTCTCTCCCTCTCCCATCTCCCTTTCCTTCTCCCTCTTTTTCTCCCCATCCCCATGCTGTCTCCCCTCTCCCTCTGACCACTCCTCTCTCCCACCCCTTTACACCATGCAACCCTCTCCGTTTATATCACTTTCTTCCCCCTTACCAATACCACTACCCTCTTTTCACCTGTCTATCCCTTCCTTATCATTTCCCATTAGTTTCCCTCTTTTCCTTCGTATTCTCCCTCTTTTATTTCACACTCTACCTTATTCTCCCTTCCCTCCTACCCCCTCAGCCTTACCCCCTCCCGTCCCTTTCTTCCATTCCATCTTCCTCTTCTCCTCCCAGTCTTCCTCCCTCCTCATTTCCTTTGGTCACTTTTATTCAACCCAAGTTACTTATTCTACACCAGCCCATCCCGCCTACTCCTTTGCTCACCATGCCCTTTTATTTACTCCTCCTCCCCCTTCTACGGCAACCTTTTCTCCACCTCTCCCCCACCCCTCTTCCTTCTCCCTCCCTCTCCTTCCCCCTCCTTCTCCTTCCCCCTCCTTCTCCTTACCCTCTCCTCCCTCTTCCTTCCCCCTTCCTCCCCCTCCCCACCCCATTATTGCCAATTAAGCGAGCCAAGACGACAGTGTTACCAGAAATAATAATAATAAAATAATCAGAACGCACTCTCTCTCTCTCTCTCTCTCTCTCTCTCTCTCTCTCTCTCTCGCAGTCTTACAACACCTCTCCCCTCTTCCCCTCTCTCTCCCCCTCCCCCCCTCTCCATAATACCTCTCTTCCCACCTGCACCTATCCCTTTCCCTCCTCCCCCCTCCCCACACCCCATACGTCCCCTCCCTTCACAGAAACTGAACTAATAAATACCCCTCCCTCTCTCCCCTCCCCCCTCCCTCCCCTTCTTCTTTCCTTGTCTCCCCCTCCTCCCCTTGTGTCTCTCCCCTCCCCTACCCTTCATCCCCCTTCCCCCCTCGTCTCTCTCCCCTCTCTCCTTGTCCCCTTGCTTTGTGTTCCCCTTTCCCCTCCCCTACCCCTTCCCTTTCCCTTTCCTTTCCTTTCTCCCCATCCACTTCCTTCTTTCTCCTCCTTCCCCTCCCCCTACTCTCTCTTCCTCCCCTTCTCCCTTCTTTCCTCTGTCTCCGTCTTTTGCTCCTCCTCTTCCTCTCCACTCCCTCCCCTTGCCCCTCTGTCTGTCTGTTTGTCTATCTGTCTGTCTGTCTGTCTGTCTCTCTCTCTCTCTCTCTGTCCTTCCTGTTTAATGCTTTTCCCCTCCCTCACAGCTCCATTCCCCTCCCTTTCCCCTCATCCGCCTTCATTCCCCTTCGCTCCTCTCTCTCTCTCTCTCTCTCTCTCCCCCCCCCTGTCTTCCTTACTCTTCCCCTCTCTCCCCCTCCTCCCCTTTTCTCTTCCCCTTCCTCTTCCTTCTCCCTCCTTCCCTCGTCCCCTTCCCCCTCTTCTTTCTCCCTGTCTCCGTCTCCCACCCTCCCCCTTGTCCCTCCTCTCTCCCCTCTCTACCTCACCCCTTTTTCCCCTCTTTACCTCCCCTCCTCTCCTTCCCTACTTTTATTCTTCCTTCATCATTTCCTTCTCCGTCTCTCCTTCCTCCCTTTCTTTCCTCCTCCCTTCTCCGCTCGTCGTTTTTCTTCTTCATCTTCTTTCGTGTCTTTCCTCCCTTCTACTCTCTCTCTCTCTCTCTCTCATAATATATATAAGTCTCCCCATTCTTAACAAACCCTGCATATCAGTGTGTGGAAAGATACCTGTACACATTCATATCAGCTACTTAAACACATTGAGACATAAACATAAAAATATACTGTAGATGAGAAGAAGACACAGAAAGGGACCTTAAAGTATACTGGATGAGAGAGATAAAGGTATGAAGGAATTGTTGATTGGCAGGTAAACTAAAGAGTAATATTTATCACCACACCTGGATACTGATTTTCATAGTGGATGGCTTGGTGAGAGAGTAATGGATAGAATACTTAGTGTGTAGGTAGAGAGTAAGAGGGATGGGTGAGTGATATGGTTGACTCCTTGATAGATAGATTGATAGATATAGGTAGGTTGGTTGGTAGGTAGGTAGGTAGATAAATTTGCAGGTAGGTTGTAGGTGGGTAGATATAGGTAGTTTGGTTGTTCGATAGGTAGGTAGGCAGGTAGGTAGGTCGGTAGATAGATAGATAGATAGGTAGGTAGGTAGGTAGGCAAACTTGTAGATAGGTTGTAGGTAGGTAGGTTAATAAATATATATATAGGTAGGTTGGTTGGTAGGTAGGTAGATAGATAAATTTGTAGGTAGGTAGATAGATTGATATATAGACAAATAGCTGTAGACAGTTAGATGAAAGCCTAGATTGTTAGATAGATAGACAGATTATTAGTAGATAGATAGATAGATTGATAGATATATTTAGGCAGATAGATGTAAACAATTAGATGAAAAGCTGGATCGTCAGACAGATAGATAGACAGCTTATTAGTAGTAGACAGAGATAGATTATTAGATAGATATATAAGCACGGTGTTAGAAAGATAGATAAATAATAGCTCATTACTGTGATAGATACATTGATAGATAAAAGCAAAGTAGATAGACGAAGGAGGAGGTAAGAGAAACAGAAGAAAAAAAGTGACAGATTCTGGGAAAAGATTATTTACAGAGGAGTGTGAATCGGGGAAAAGGGGGGGAGTGTGTGTGTGTGTGTGTGTGTGTGTGTGTGTGTGAGAGAGAGAGAGAGTTGGTAATGATGTGTGTTGGGGGAGGGAGTGTTGGTAATGGTGTGTGTGTGTGTGTGTGTGTGTGTGTGTGTGTGTGTGTGTGTGAGAGAGAGAGAGAGTTGGTAATGATGTGTGTTGGGGGGAGGGAGTGTTGGTAATGGTGTGTGTGTGTGTGAGAGAGAGAGAGGGAGAGAGAATGGAGTTACGTGAGAGAGAGAGAGAGAGAGAGAGAGAGAGAGAGAGTTGGTAATGATGTATGTTGGGGGGAGGGAGTGTTGGTAATGGTGTGTGTGTGTGAGAGAGAGAGAGGGAGAGAGAATGGAGTTACGTGAGAGAGAGAGAGAGAGAGAGAGAAGCGGGAAAAAAGACACCATCTCTATCTGTTTGTCTATCTGTCTGCCGATCTACCTACCTACCTACCTAAGTACAAGTCTGTCTGTTCACGTACCTATGTATCTATCGATTTATCCCTTTTCTATAACTCTCTCTCTCTCTCTCTCTCTCTCACACACACACACACACACACACACACACACACACCATAGCGGATGTGTTGTAAGGCCCCCAAATGTAAGACTAATGAAGTTCCCGTGAAAGTCAAAGGATGAAGATCGTTTTCAGGGGAGACCAAGGAATTTCAGGATGTTTTTCAGTAGAAGCCTTCCTGTTGTCATACCGGCTTGTTATTCATTTATTTTTTTTTATTTAATTTTTTACTTATTTTTTATTTATTTTATTGATTTTTACATTTATTAACTTTTTTACCTGTTTATTTACCTGTTTTATTTATTTATTTATTACAGTTTGAAGGCCTTGTCACACCTCTTACAATTCTCTCTCTCTCTCTCTCTCTCTCTCTCTCTGCATTTAACACGTTATTGGTGGTGGTGGAGAGAGACGCCTTCACGTGGTGGCACTGATATAACCAGGCAGTTCATTTACCTTGTTATAACCTCCCCATTCCATTTTCCTTTCCATTTTTTCCACACTTCCTCTGTTCTCGAAGTTTTTCCCTCACCCTCATCTTTCCTTCTCCCTTTCCTCCCTGTCACTTCTTCCCTTTCTTTTCCCTTTCCTTCTCTCTCCTTTCCTTCCTTCGTCTTTCTGTTTACCCCTCCATCTTGTTCTAATTCTTCCTTCTCCTCCTCCTCCTCCTCCTCCTCCTCCAATTCTTCTTCCCGTTCCCTAAGCGATTTATTAGACTTCAGGATCATATTCTTACCCCAGTCTGAGAATTCGTAGCTCCTCTTATTTACCGATTTATTCTTTTTGATACACCTGTTATTCTCTCATGAGTTACTTAGCTCCTCCCCTTAGCGATGTATTCATACTACTTCATAATAAAAGAAGTAGACAGCGCTACATCAAGTGAGTGGATGACGGGCGCCCCCTCATATCACCCCTACCTCTTTGTAAACGTTCAGTGCTGTGATTTTAGTGCCATATGTCGATGATGATGATGATGATGATGATGATGATGATGATGATGGTGATGGTGATGGTAATGATGATGATGGTGGTGGTGGTGGTGGTGTGATGATGACGGTGTTGATAATGATGATGATGATGATGGTGATTGTGTGATGATAATAATGTTAATATGGTGATGGTAGTATTGGTGGTGATAATAATGAGGATGTAGATGATGATATTAATGATGGTGATGATGGTGTGATGAAGTTATTGATGAAGAAGAAGACGACGATGATGATGATGATGATGATGATGATAGCCTGTATGATTTAGTGCACTACTTCTTCAGTCTTAAATTATTCCCATCAGTATTATCAGCCTTTTATTTCTTTCTCCTTGTCTTTGGCCCGATTTTCGTCCTTTGCAGCTTGTGTCACAGTTCTTCATCCTTCCCGTAGCACTTCTTCGTGACTAGCATCATGTGTTAATCGCTTGTTACAGTTCACGGATGAGAGAGAGCAGTTTTAGGTCCAATTAATGGTACGGCTTTTCATTCTTCCCATTGCACTTCTTCGTGACTAGCATCCTATTCTAGTGTTAATTGGTTGGAACAGATCGGTATTCAAGATGGAGTGATGGTAATTTTAGATCGTAACGCATCTACTTTAGTGACTTATTTTGAACACTAGATTTTTTGTCTTCACTTCTGGCATGTTACTGAGGCAAACTCTGTACAGCCCTCAAAACACACACACACACACACACACACACACACACACACACACACACACACACACACACAATTCTCTCTCTCTCTCTCTCTCTCTCATAAAGTTTTAACAATACCTCAGTTTCTCCTCTTTCAGGTGTGCATTATATGAATTCACCTCTTCTTGGAAAATCTCTCTCTCTCTCTCTCTCTCTCTCTCTCTCTCCCTTAATTTTTTCGTGTAAGGTGGTCTGGAATTCCTTGGTGTTTTATGTGGGGTGTAAAGTAGCTTAAAGTTACAAAAATCCAGCATCATCCGAAAATCATTAATGCGAGATTGACGGACGGGGCGGCTCCTAGTGATGATCTGACCTGTAAACCTAAAGCAATAAAAATGAAGTGCATGATCTCATCCTAATGATAGTGTTGATGTGATAAGTATTTTGTGGAATATGTGCTGTGATGGTGGCGCTTGTGCTTTGTGATGGATAGATGGAGGGAGAGAGGGATATATAAATAGATGGATGGATAGGTGGATGGTTGGATTGATAGGTGGATGAATGGATGGATAGATGGATATGTGGATGGTTGGATAGATTGATGGATAGGTGGATGGTTTGATAGATAGATAAGGAGATGGATTAATGATGGATAGTTAGGTAAATGGATTAATGATGTATAGATTGATAGATAGACAGACAGATGGATAGGTAGGTACAGAGAGAAAGGGGGGCAATTAGAAATGAATTTATAATGAACATGTAGCCTTCCCTAAAAAATTAAGTCAGGCTTTGAAAAGATAGATAGACAGACAAACAGATAGATAGATAGATAGATAGACCGATAGATAGATAGATAGACGGATAGATAGATAAGAGAGACAGACAGACAGAGAATTGAAAATAAACATATCATCCGTTGCACTCTTCCCCCCCAAAAGAATCGACGAAGTCTGAAAGTGAAAAAAAAATTACTCAACAGCACCCTAACCCCTCTCACGGTCAACGCAACTCTTCCATTCCCTCCCAGCTGACCCCAGACGATTATATTCAGCTGGGAATGGGTTACAGGAGCCCGAGGGTTGCAATATTGAGTCCTGGTGATTGCAGTGTTGCGATAAATCAGCTTCCGGGAATGTTGCAAGAGGTCACAGTGCTCACTTCATGGTAAACATATTAGAGAGAGAGAGAGAGAGGGAATGGGGATCATGAAGGTAGAGGAAACCTAAGAGAGAGAGAGAGAGAAAGAAAGAGAGAGAGAAGGTATAGGAAATCAGAGAGATGGGGTATTATGAAGGTAGAGGAAATTTGAGAGGGAGAGAGAGAGAGAGACAGACAGACAGACAGAGGAATTATAACTTTTCAGCGTTGACGTGGAATGAATGGGCAGTGAATGATGAATGTGTAGACTTATCTGAAAAGTGAATAAATAAATAATGTCTATAGAGTGAAAAAATATATATATATAAAATGAAAACCAATGTAAGTGTCGTAAAGTGGAGGAAATGAATGTGTAAAATACTGCATTATCTTAGAAGTGAAAAAATGAATGAGTGGAATAGATATTAGGGCGTGGAAATGAAAAATGAATGTAATATGTATGCTTAATCTGCTTATAAGGAGAAGAGCGATATTATGCTAGTTTCCGGGAATTGAGGAATTGACTGACTGCGTGTGTGTATGTGTGTGTGTGTGAGAGAGAGAGAGAGAGAGAGAGAGAGAGAGAGAGAGAGAGAGAGAGAGAGAGAGGTGATATTGATGGAAAGTATGAACGTAGAAGAATATAGATACTTAGAGAGAGAGAGAGAGAGAGAGGTGATATTGATGGAAAGTATGAACGTAGAAGAATATAGATACTTAGAGAGAGAGAGAGAGAGAGAGAGAGAGAGAGGTGACATTAATGGAAAGTATGAATGTTTGAGAGAGAGAGAGAGAGAGAGAGAGAGAGAGAGAGAGGGCATTGAGGAAAAGTATGAAAGTAGAGGAATAGAGAGAGAGAGACAGAGACAGACAGACAGACAGAGACAGACGGAGAGAAAATGAATAACAAACCAGTACCGCCCACCAGAAAATGAATAACCCTAAAAAATGAAAAAAGATGAAAAAGTGAATAAATGAAAAAGCATCATGTGTTAGAAGTGAAGGATGAAAGTCTTAAGGTGGCTGTAATCTTGTCTTAAGGATATTATTGATGTGATAAGATGATGTTCCAGGAAGTGTGCAGATGGTAGAGTTGCAGGCTGGGAGGGAGAGAGAGAGAGAGAGAGAGAGAGAGAGAGAGAGAGAGAGAGAGAGAGATTATGGCTTTTCAGAGAGAGAGAGAGGGGAGGCATTTTGAGAAAATATGAAAGCAGAGGAAATATGACTTGCGAGAGAGAGAGAGAGAGAGAGAATGAAGGCAAGAATTACTTTTCAGATAGATAGATAGATTGATCGATGAGAGAGAAGAGTATATAAGTAGATGGGAGTAAGACTTTTCAGTGTGTTTGTGTAGTGATAGATCAGTAAAGTCTATTTCAACTATTCCAATCCCTAGTCTTTCCTTCCGTGTATAATGTCGATCTCGCGTTCTTTCAGTTGGCAGCTCCACTTTCAACCACTTGTCATGCAGCCTGAGTGATGTCCATAATGCGATTTGTTGTTTTCCGGGAATATTATAAAAGATGAAATGCTGACACAGAGAGAGAGAGAGAGAGAGACAGACAGACAGACAGACAGAGAGAAAGAGAGAGAGAGAGTGAGTGAGTGAAATGGATAGCACAGTAATTCTAGTCATTCTTAGAAATCCACTTTTCATTTCCCTGTCCCTCGTCTCTCTCTCTCTCTCTCTCTCTCTCTCTCTCTCTCTCTCTCTCTCTCTCTCGTTTTGATCGGATATCGGTTCTGTATACTTATCGTACTCGTTCACATTTTACACACACACACACACACACACACACACACACACACACACACACACACACACACACACACACACACACACCGATAGTGAGTTACAAATCATACAGTCATGTTGGTCGGATCTGTTAGGAAAGTTAACTGGTATTCTCGCCTGTTAAAGAAGCTCCCTAACACCTATTCCTTACCGATTTATTTTTTCGGTATGGCTGGGTAAAATCCTTTAGTACATTTTTAAGATACAGTTTTTATTTATTTTATTATTTATTTATTAAAGACTGTAGCTTTTCATGGCGTAATGTAGTAGTAGTGAAAAATTACCGATGCAATGTTGAGGAGTTACGGCTGGAGAGTATGTGCGTAATAGATAGACAGATAGATAGATAGGTAGATAGATAGACAAGTAGATTTTTTATCATTCTAACTTTTTTAACTTATCGGCTGATTTTGTTAAAGTTATCAAATGGCTTCTGAATACTTAGGTTAATTCCATTTGTTGATCGGGGGTTATCTGTATGTGTGTGTGTGTGAGAGAGAGAGAGAGAGAGAGAGAGAGAGAGAGAGAGAGAATTGGTAAATGATGTGTGTGTGGGGAGGAGGGAGTGTTGGTAATGGTGTGTGTGTGTGTGTGTGTGTGTGTGTGTGTGAGAGAGAGAGAGAGAGAGAGAGAGAGAGAAATGATTGATGGGGAGAATTGAGTGATGGAGGGGAGAGGACGCGATGAAGACGGCGTGGTTCTGGGTAAGAGAGAGAGAGAGAGAGAGAGAGAGAGAGAGAGAGAGAGAATTACCTACTGTACATACACAAACCATACACACCTTTAAGCTCCCAATGAAGTGATCCAACCTTCATGAAGTTAGTCTGATCATTCACAGATAGATTGATTGATAGATAGATAGATAGAGAGAGAGAAAGAGAGAGAGAGAGAGAGGTGGTGTGGAAAGAGAGTAAATGTTGAGATTCTTAGAAGGACTGCAGAAGGCGTTGAGAAGGTTCAAGGAAAGGCAGAGTGGAGGAAAAGTGAGGAGGAGGAAGAGAAGGAGAGGAGGAGCAAGAAATAGGAGAGGAGAAGGAAGAGAGGGAAGGAGGAAAGGAGAGGAAGAGAAGGAAGAGGAGGAGGAAGAGAAGGGAGGGAAGGAGAGGAGGAGGAAGAGAAGGGAGGGAGGGAAGGAGAGGAGGAGGAAGAGAAGGGAGGGAAGGAGAGGAGGAGGAAGAGAAGGAGGGAGGGAGGGAGAGAGAGAATCAGGAAGAATTAAAAATGGGGAAAGAGAAGGGAAGGAAAGAGAGAAGAAGAAAGAGAAAGGAGGGAATTAGAGGAAGAGGAAGAATTAGGGAAGGAAAGGAGGAAGGGTAGGGAGAGAAGGATTGGGGGAGTATGGGAAGCAAGGGAGGAAAGGAAGGGAGGGAAGGAGTGGAGGAGTATGGGAAGGGAGGGAAGGAAGGGAAGGAGTGAAGGAGTATGGGAAGAAAAGGAGGGAAGGAATGGAGGAGTATGGGAAGGAAGGGAGAAAGGGAAGGGAGGGAAGGAGTGGAGAAGGGAGGGAAGGAGTGGAGAAGGAAGGGAAGGAGTGGAGGAAGAATGGAAGGGGGTGAGGGAGTGGAGGAGAAAAAAATTAAGGAACAGGAGGGAGAGAATGAGGAGGAAAAAAAGGGAGAGGAGAGAAAGGAAGAGGAGAAAGAGAAGGGAGGGAGGAAAGAACTGAAAAAGAGATCAGAGGGAAGAGGAAGAGAGGGGAGGAGAGGAGAGAGAGAAGGAAGAGGTAGAGGAAAGGGAGAAGAATCAGGAGGATAAAAGGGTGGGAAGGAAAGAGTGAAGGGAAGGAGAGAAAGGAAAGGAAAAGCAAGAGGGAGAGAAGGAAAGGAAAGAGGAAAAGAGAGGAGGAGAGAAAGGAGGGAAGGAAAAAGAGAGAGAGAGAGGTGGGGGGGTCAAGAGAAACTGGAAAACAAGGAAGAGGAGAGAGAGAGAGAGAGAGAGAGAGAGAGAGTGTGATATGGAAGAGAGTGCAGGAAGGAATAGAGAGAGAGAGAGAGAGCAGACCTGTCGACCGCAAGTAAGAAGCCGCCCCTTTGATGATCACCCTTTCGTCACTCTGAAAAATAGTACTGATGGAAATTACAAAACGAAAGAAGAAGCAGCTACAGAGGAGGAGAAAGAATATTTAGCGGAAGAAGAAGAAGTACAGTCGAGGAAGAAGCAGAGAAGAGATAGACGGAAGAAGACTACGAAGAAGGAGGAGAAGGAGAGCGAGAGCGAGAAGAGAGAAAGGAGGAGGAGGAGGAATGTGAGGGAGTAAACGAAGAGTAGAGGGAAAGGAGTAATATAATGAGAATTAAAGAAAGAGAGGAAAGGAAAAGAGGAAGAGGAGAGAAAAAAAAACAGCTAAAAAAAATGAAAAAAATATATTGCCAAATCCCTTCACTACGAGGACCCCAGGTGAGGGTGAGGCAGGTGTGGATGAGGCAGGTGAGGGTGAGGCAGGTGTGGGTGAGGCAGGTGGAGGGTGAGGCAGGTGGAGGCGAAGCAGGTGATGATGAGGCAGGGAAGGGTGAGGCAGGGAGCACCAGGAATCCATCAATATGTCTTCCAAGAACCTGAAGCTGCCACATAGCCGCCATCTTGAAGCACCAGCCGCCATTTTGAAGCACTCGTCGCCATCTTGAAGCACCACCAGCCGCCATTTTGAAGCACCGGCGGCCATCTTTAAACACCAGCGGCCATTTATATTTTCTAGAGTTTGCTGAAGTTAATTTTTCCTTTCAGATCCGCCATATTGATCTTGCTCATTACCTCTTTATCTATCAGTCAATCTGTCTATCTATCTAATTTTTTACTGTATATTTTCTGAACTGGATTTTTTTTTAATTCACTTCCTCAATTTTGTTCCTGACGCCTCACATCCTCCATATTGGTACGCCACTTCCCGCCACGAGCCGCCATATTGCCACACCGCCCTCGCTTCCCGGACCCTGGCGGCCATCTTGGAACTCCCTCAGGCACACAGGAAGCTCATCCGTTGCTGTACCCAGAACACACACACACACACACACACACACACACACACACACACACACACACACACACACACACACACACACACACACACACACGTCAGTTTGCCACTTAAAGCTAAACCTGTAAGAAGCTTGAGAAAGAGAGAGAGAGAGAGAGAGAGAATTATCGATCGCATTTCTCGAAACTAATTCTAATCGGAGCAAGTCCCCCCCCCTCTCTCTCTCTCTCTCTCTCTCTCTCACTGCGTTCTTCCCCATGTACTCTATTTGTCAATCCATTCCTTTCCCAACTATCCCTCCCCCCTTCCCCTCCCTTCCCTCCCCCTCCCCTTTCATTTTCCCCTCCCCCTCCCTAGCACTTAATCCATTTCTTCCCCTCCCCTCCTCTCCTTTTCTCCCCTTCCCTCTACATTTACTCCCCTCTCCCCTCCCTCTCACACTATTTTCTCTCTCCCTTTCTCCCCCACTTTCCTTTTTCATTTTTCCTCCTACTCCTTCCTCTCTTGCCCTCTGCCTTTTCTTCCCCTCCCCCTTTTCTTCCCCTCTCCCTTTTCTTCCACTCTCCCTTTTCTTCCCCTCCCCCTTTTCTTCCCCTCCCCCTTTACTTCCCCTCCCCCTTTTCTTCCCCTCCCCCTTTTCTTCCCCTCCCCCTTTTCTTCCCCTCTCCCTTACCTTCCCCTCCCCCTTTTCTTCCCCTCCCCCTTTTCTTCCCCTCCCCCTTTTCTTCCCCTCCCCCTTTTCTTCCCCTCTCCCTTACCTTCCCCTCTCCTTTACCTTCCCCTCTCCCTTTTCTTCCCCTCTCCCTTACCCTCCCCTCTCCCTTTTCCTCTCTCCCTTTTCTTCCCCTCTCCCTTACCCTCCCCTCTCCCTTTTCCTCTCTCCCTTACCCTCCCCTCTCCCTTTTCCTCTCTCCCTTTTCTTCCCCTCTCCCTTACCCTCCCCTCTCCCTTTTCCTCTCTCCCTTTTCTTCCCCTCTCCCTTATCTTCCCATCTCCCATACTTTGCCCTCTCCTTTTCTTCCTGTCTCTCTTCTCTTCTCCTCCATTGTCTTCCCCTCTCCGTTGTCTTCCCCTCTCCCTTTTCTTCCCATCTCCCTTACCCTCCCCTCTCCCTTACCCTCCCCTCTCCCTTACCTTCCCCTCCCCCTTTTCTTCCCTCTCCCTTCCCCCCATTCCCCTTCCTTCCCCTCACAATCCTGTATTTCGGTAATCAAAAGCCGACCAATTTCGGTATGAAAATCGGAAAGGAAATTGGCCCGATAGCGACTTGGAATCGTATCGGAATGAGTAAATTTTCCGATAACTGCCTTGTATAGATAGATAGATGGATAGTTGGATAGATAGATAGATATCCCTTGTTAGGAATTACAGTACCCTCTTATAAATCAGTCTTACGCTGATGTTCGTAATCAAGGCTGCTTTTATATGCAAATTCAACAGCGGCCTATACTTAAATTGATAGTAGCTGTTAAGTAAGAGATTCCCTCACTTAAGTAACTTGTTAATATATGTAGGGCAATGAACTCACTGTACTGGTAACATTAAGGAAGTCAGATTGAGGCCAAAGGACTGAATATACTTATGTCATTGAGGAATCCAAATAGAAGTCAAAGAACTGATTATACTTGTTACGTTAGAACATTAAGGAAGTCAGATTGAGGCCAAAAGGACTGAATATGCTTATGTCACTGAGGAATCCAAATAGAGGTCAAAGAACTGATTATACTTGTGACATATAGAGAGTTCAAAAATATGCTTTACAATATAGCCGGGAAAATGGAGGCCAAAGAACTGATTTTGCTTGTGATATTAAAGAAGGTACATAATAATTGGAGTTACTCGTTCACCCAGACAGGCCTGACTCGTGTGTGTTGCTGGTTGATGTTAGTTATTGTTATTATTATTATTATTGTTATTGTTATTATGATGATTATTCTTATTATGATTATTGTTGTTATTATTATTATTGTTATTGTTCGGTGAATGAATGAATGCATATTATTATTATAATTGATTATGATGATGATGATTATTCTTATTATGATTATTGTTATTATTATTATTATTGTTATTGTTCGGTGAATGAATGAATGCATATTATTATTATAATTGATTATGATGATGATGATTTTTATTATTATTATTACTGTTATTATTATTATTGGCTGCGCAGTGTTCTCAGTATAAAATTGCACACCTGAATAACCTTACCTGCCACGGTAGGTCATTGATAATTAGACACACGTTACGAGTGTGTACCAAGGAACTCGACAGCCAGAAGATCACATGTGGCACAACGAAATGAATGAGGTGTGAGTATTGGAGTTAACGATGACCAAAGTAAATATCTCACCTTTTGTCATGAATTGAGCGGCTGTCGTGAATTGAGCGGTTGTCATGAATTGAGCGGTTGTCGTGAATTGAGCGGTTGCCATGAATTGAGCGGCGGCCATAGTGTAACCTGCAGTAGTTTACCTCACCTGTATACCCACGAGAGCACATGTATGCAATGGGCAACCTGTGTGTGTGAGTTTCCCATCATCTGAAACCCTTTAAAAACCCCGGTACTTGCATTTCAAAACCCCGGTACATGCATTTAAAAACCCCGGTACTTGCATTTAAAAACCCCGGTACTTGCATTTAAAAACCCCGGTCATTTAAAAACCCCGGTACTTGCATTTAAAAGTAAGAAAACAAAACTTCCGCTGAACCCAAGGCAATATATATAATGTTTTGTAATTTCTAAGTTAATTCCTTACCCCCAAGTAGCTGATTTTAGGGTAGTCTGTCCGTAGAAATATTATGCTTGAAACGGTATTGGTGTATTTACTTGGTTTGGCAAATAGTTGACGATTCTTATTACACACACACACACACACACACACACACACACACACACACACACACACACACACACACACACACACACTTTTCCTCGGCGATAAGCTCATCTCTTCTCCCTTTCCCCTCCCTTTCCCTCTTCCTCCTTTCGCACCTCTCCACTCCCTCATACACTCTTCTCCCTGCTGCTCCCCCATACCCTCCTCTCCTTCCTCTTCCCCACGCATTCCCCACACTTCCCTCTCCCTTCTGCACTTCCACACTCGCCTCTCTCTCCCCTTCTCGCTCACCCTCCCCTTCCCCCACACCCTCCCCTCCCCAACACACTTCCCTTCCTCCACGTTTCCTTCCCTTCCCTCCAGCGTTATTTCTGTCCTCCTTCCCTCCTTCTTCCTCCTTTCCCCTTCTTCCTCCTCTCCTTCCTCTCTTTCCCGTCCTCACATCTCCCCTTGTAGCTTTCACATCGCCCCCATCTCTCTCTCTCTCTCTCTCTCTCTCTCTCTCTCTCTCTCTCTCTCACACACACACACACACACACACACACACACACACACACACACACACACACACACACACACACACACACACACACACACACACACACACAAAATAAGCAGCAGTTTCCCATCTTATCCATCGTTCTTTCACAATGTTTAGACTTTCATCGTCCCACTGATCTTGTTTCCCTCTAATGTTACTCACAAAAACGGGAAATTGATGTGTTATGACCAGTTTAGCGACCCCACGATTCCCAGAAGGCGCAACATCCAGTCGCAAAAATATACCCAGGTCACGAGATAATGAATGGTTGGCGAGTTGACTAGTTTGACTCAGTGTGACCCCTGATACACGTAACACACTCATGTAGCTCAAGATGATGATGGGTGTTCAATTATGTGTGGGTCAGTTTGGTAATATAAAGGTCACATCACTCTCTCGGAATGGGTAGAGTTGACCTGGTTCCCGCGTGACCTATTCTGAACCCTGATTGTTAATAT
>NC_136958.1:4371659-4389159 GCF_032717465.1 Coenobita brevimanus | reverse complement strand
TATTATTATTATTATTATCGCCGTTGCTTTTGTTTTGGTGGTGGTGGTGATCGTGGTCTTTGGTGTTATTATTATTATTATTATTATTACTAGTTTTATTTATCCATATATCTTTACCTGTCTGTTTCCTTCTGCCTGTCTCCTATGTGTCTGATGGTGATGATGATAGTGGTAGTGATGGTGGTGGTGATGATGATGATAGTGGTGGTGGTGATGATGATGATTGTGATAGTGGTGGTGCTGGTGGTGGTGGTGGTGTTGATGATGATGATTGTGATAGTGGTGATGATGATGATGATGATGATGATAATAATAGTGGTGGGGGTGGTGGTGATGATGATGATAATGATGATGATGATGAGGAGGAGGAGACGGAGGAGAAAGAGAGTGATGATGATGATGATAAGGAGGAAGAGGAGGAGGAGACGGAGGAGAAAGAGAGTGATGATGATGATGATGATGATGATGATAATGATGATGACTTCACCTAACCCCTTCACAACGGATACATTTTATTTAGCTTATTCCGGCCAGCGAACGGACGATTTATACCTCTCTCTCTCTCTCTCTCTCTCTCTCTCTCTCTCTCTCATTAGCTCTTATCTCCTCCCTTCCCCTCCTCCTCACTCTAATTCCTCCCCGTCTATCTCCCTCCCCGTCCTCTCTCTCTCTCTCTCTCTCTCTCTCTCTCTCTCTCTCTCTCTCTCTCTCTCTCTCTCTCTCTCTCTCCATAATCTGCTTATCTACAGTATATATCAGTCAATTTATATGTATCGATCTATCTGTCCAAATCGACTTGAAGGACTGTGTTATGAAAAATTGCTTCCCCTGGACTTCACGTTTTTTTTTTTATGCAAAGAAGAAGGAACCAAAGGCCAGAATCCCGCTAAAATCCTCCATGCAAGAAAAAAACAAAGTTGACAGAGCGCAATCATCTCAGTATCTACCTAATTAACTCTCTCTCCATTAGGCCAACGCGGTCACAAAAGCTTAATTTAACCACTTACGGATTTGTATTGGGATGCAGGAACGCAAATACATAATTCCTGTACATACTATAAAATTATTTGCTATTAAGTGTTATGTTTTTAAGCGCGGTGTGAAAATTTTGGGGGGTCTTTTTTGAGCGCGCTTCGAAAATGTTATGCCTTTACGCTAACTTGGAGGCGATTTGTTTGTGGCCACCCCGTATGGGATTAAGGCGTCTGGCAATAGATAGGTAGATAGACGCAAACTTGGACCAGATTTTTCCTTTCCATCGTGAATGCTGAGGTAGAATGATTGACACTGATATAGGTACTAGTCACGAAGAAGTGGGGTGAAAGTTGAGCCGTACAGGTGTCTTTTTCCTGCCCCTGAGCTACGTGGAATAAGCTGCAAAGAGACGAAAATCAGGGCCAAGTTAGTTTTAAAAAGGGTTAAATTAGGTTCATTTTAACCCTAATTATGGATCTGTTTTTATTATATGCTGCGGTAGTGGTTCTCAGGCAGGTGTGAATTTACCCTCTGAAAAAGTAAGAAATAAATCCCATAGCATCTAAAAAGTAATATTTTTCTAAGTATGTAAACTGGGTGAGACAATGTAGCTGCAGTGTTTCCGCTTATTATTATTATTATTATTATTATTATTATTATTATTATTATTATTATGAGTGATACGAGTGAACCGTATTTTGTCTTCCATAATCATTTTTTTTTTTACAGTATCTTTGTAATATTAAGAGCGTGTTCTATCTGTGTTTAGTGTCTTTATGCCTTTTTTTGTGGGGGTTCGTGGGGGGAGTAAAAGACTGGTTACATGAAGCCTTGAGGATAATAACAGAAGAAGGCTGGAGAATCACTGTGCTAGGGTAACATTTGATTTCTGTTCAGTTGAGGAAGATATCGGCCTGAAATATTACCACCGTGAGAAAGATACTACACGAGAAAATACACGGGGTAGTTAATATTACCACCGTGAGAATGATATTACACGGAAAAATACACGGAGTACTGAAGTTATACACGGAGTACTGAAGTTATACACGATGTACTGAAGTTACACACGGAGTACTGAAGTTATACACGGAGTACTGAAGTTATACACGGAGTACTGAAGTTATACACGGTGTACTGAAGTTATACACGGAGTACTGAAGTTATACACGGAGTACTGAAGTTATACACGGAATACTGAAGTTATACACGGAGGACTGAAGTTATACACGGAGGACTGAAGTTATACACGGAGGACTGAAGTTATACACGGAGGACTGAAGTTATGCCTGAAATAAAGCGGTACAATAAATGATTAATAGTTGGTTTACCTGTTATCGACGTGACACCTGAACCACTGTTAATTCTCTCTCTCTCTCTCTCTCTCTCTCTCTCTCTCTCTCTCTCTCTCTCAAACGACGCATTTTTTTTTTTTACTATTTTTCGAAGTTATTGAAAAGGGAATAAAATCGTCGGGGGGGGGGGAGAGAGAGAGAGAGAGAGAGAGAGAGAACAGAACGTTTCTAAATCCGGTCTTAAATATTTTGCCACTTCGAAGGGCTTCCTAGAACTGGATTTACCGAAGGAGGGGAGGGTGGGGGCGGCGGTGGTGGGGGTATGGGGGGCGGCGGTGGGGGCGCGGGGGGTGTCGGGGACTGATCCTTAAGTCGTATACAGGTGTGTTGTTACCTGGAGACGGCCGACGTAAACCAGAAGGGCCGGTTGTGGTTACGTAAACGAGATCCATTGGGTGACCTTGCGTGAGAGAGAGAGAGAGAGAGAGAGAGAGAGAGAGAGAGACCTAGCTTTATGTTTGTGCAACTTCCAAACGTTTTTCTTAATTTTATCTTCACCTGGTCTCCTCTCTCTCTCTCTCTCTCTCTCTCTCTCTCTCTCTCTCTCTCTCCCTCTGTTTGTGCAACTTCCAAACGATTATCTTCATTTTATCTTCACCTGATTCTCTCTCTCTCTCTCTCTCTCTCTCTCTCTCTCTCTCTATCTATCTATCTATCTATCTATCTATTTATCTATCTATCTATCTCTATCTCGTGTGCAAAGAAGAAGGAACCAAAGGCCACAACCCTACAAGATCCCTCCAAGAAAAACCAACGACAGAACCACAGAACCGGGTATAGGCAGCAGATCCGTTCCCTCTATTCCACCACCCTTTCCCCTACCTTAATGGACTCCTTCTAAGAATTCTGAAGACGTAGTAAAACATCTTGACCTTTATGCAATCCTTGAGACTCCTTGAGAACTTTTGTGTGCCCTATGTGTGAAGAGAATAATAGTAATAATGATGATGATAATAATAATAATAATAAATAATCGTCATCGTCTTCTTCGTCATCATCATCATCATCGTCATCATCATCATCATCATCATCATCATCATCATCATCAATCCACCACCACCTTCTCCCTCTCCTCCTCCTCCTCCTCCTCCTCATCATCATCATCATTATCAGTCCTCCTCCACATCATGATCACCATCATCATCATCATCATTATCAGTCCTCCCCCACATCATGATCACCATCATCATCATCATCATCACCATCATCATCATCATCATCATCATCACCATCCTCCTCCTCCTCATCATCATCATCACCATCATCATCATCATTACCATCCTCCTCCTCCTCCTCATCATCATCATCATTATTGTCATTGTCGTCCAGTCCTCCTTTCCATCCTCGAGGTGAGTGAGGTAGTGTACAGAGAGCTAGAATGAAAAATAACGAAATAAATAAATAAACGAAGATAAATGGGAGTAACATGCGAAGATTTGAGAAGACAGGATTTACAAGAAGGAATTTGGAACAAGGAAAATATCGCAAATAATTTCTCTTTTATATACATGGGCTGTGTCTAGTAAGGTGAGGACGCTTACAAACACCTCCTCGTTAGCGATTTATTTCTGATTCTGGTCCGGTAATATGTTCTTGTGTGTTACTTATCATCTCTTTGTCGATATTGAAAAGACATAAGAAGCAGACCAGGGGATATTAATGAGTAGGTTGGAATAATAAATCGTTAAGGAGAAGGTGTTAGGGAGAAGACGGACCTTAATGTGTTTTTCCTCCTGTGTATCTTCTAAAATAAAAAAATCTGTTAACGGGTGTAACTGGGTGTAGCGTCAGTAAATACACCTTTTCTTTCTCATTTTTTCTGTTTTAATAATGTGCTGTCTTGTATATACACTTAAGTATTTTTTTTTTCGTAGTTTTGTGAAAGGAAGCGTAACTGATACAAAAATGTGTTTGGAATTTGCGACACGGATATAAGGAGTTTATGTTGTGTATGTGTGTGTGTGTGTGTGTGTGTGTGTGTGTGAGAGAGAGAGAGAGAGAGAGAGAGAATCATTTCCACAGTAATTCCTTCCATAAACTGTACTTAATAATTCACTTTTTTTTTTTTTTTTTTTTTTTTTTTGTTCTACGTGTGCCATCTATCAAGCACTTTACTCTGATGATGTGTTTTATTTATTTATTTATTTTTTTATCAGCCGATTTCCATGTTATACACGAGAAGCTGTCATATTTATTTTGAGTATAACATGATCCATTATAGGAGAAATCATCATATTTGAGTATAACAGCGGCCAATTTAAGAGTGTGTTATATTAATCATAACAGTAGTCAGTTTGAGTTTGTTGTATTGGAGTACAACACGATTCGAATATACTGTAAATCATCATATTCCAAGGTGTAATATAAGAAATCATTATATTTGAGTTTAACTGAGGCCAATATAAATACTGTAATTATATTTAAGTTCTATTGCTTGCCCTCAAAAATTTGCGGGACCAGCCTTTCCATTACGTAATGTTTGCAAAGACCATTATCTTAGTTTCCATTCCATTACTGAGCCCACAATGACCAGTTCTGACCAAAAAGTAAAAAATATATATATATTTTCGCATATTTTTGCGTGTCCGATTTTAGACAATTTCGAGCGGTCGTGTCGTCCGCGATCGCCGATTTTTTTTTTTTTCCCCGGACACTCCCTGGACTTACCCGTACCTAATGCAGAAAGAATGGTGTCGGAATCTATTACCGTTCTCGTGAAAGCACACACACACACACACACACACACACACACACACACACACACACACACACACACACACACACACACACACACACACACAGCTTGACCATTAGGTAAATATCAGGAACCGATATAGAAGTTTGCCTTATCGATTTTGAGTGAAACGGAGAAGTTATCCATATTTTAATATACTTAAATCCAGTAGGAGAGAATCATCATATCTGAGTATAACAAGATCCAGTATAACAGAAAATTCGTCATATTTTGAGTATAGCAAAGAAGTTAGTCGTATGTGAGTATAACAGAATCTAATATAAATCATCATATTTTGAGTATAACAAGAACCAATTTAGAAGAAACTTGCCTTATTCATTTTAAGTATAACAGAGAAGTTAGTCATATTTCAGTATACCTGGATCCAATATAAATCATCATATTTTGAGTATACTGTAGCAAGTTCCGGTATGATAGAAGTTCGTCATATTTACTTTGAGTATAGCATGATCCAATATAATTCATCATAATTTGAGTATAACAAGATATAAGGGAGGTCATCGTATGTGAGTATAACAGGATCCTTTATAAATATGTGAGTATAACAAGGGCTAATTTTGAGTGTAATAGAGAAGTTAGTCGAATTTGAGTATACCCATATCCAGTATAATGTATGTATGAGTATAACGGGAGCCAGGATGAGCAGCACGTCATATATATATATATTTTTTAGTATAACGGGATTCACTATCAGAGAATTTATCATATTTAAGTATAACAGCAACCAGTATGAGGAAAATTCGTTATATTATTATTGATTATAACAGGATCCAGTGGAAGAGAAAGTTGATCATATTTTGAGTATAACGGGACCCCAGGAGTATACCTTGAGGGAGAATAATTATTTTCTCTAAGTGTTCATTTTCCCTTCAGTCTGTACAACGTGTTCTTGTCCAAGCCACTCGTGCACTTTATTATGATATTATTACTTATGCTTATTATTAGTGGTAGGTGGTGGCGACCCTCATCCACTTACTTGATGTAGTGCTGCCTAGTTCTTCCTTAGCCTATATCATTCTTTTTCTGTGCCTGCCCTCCTCTCTTCCTATTTCTCCCATTTTTCCTGTCACTTCCTACTGCTTTTCTTTCCTTTACAGGTGGCTTTACATTGAGTGACAAGCCAAATGGTTTCCTGTAAACCAAGAAACCATTTACAATGCTAGGTGGTAACCATATAACCAAACCATACGTGCTCCCTACATGTCAGCAAGTGGGTTGGTGGAGGGTTAGTGCCCCTTCCCGTAAAACAAATAACTCAAGAGTCAAATGGCCACCCCGTATGAGATTATGGTGTCTGGCAATAGATATGTAGATAAATATTACTCAGGTTATTAAGACACCTGATTATCTTACTCATGATCATTATGACATTATTATTACTCCGTGATTATAATTACTCATGATTATTATTATTCATGATGATTATTACTTATTACTCTATTATTATTACTTATTACTCATAATTATTATTACTTATTATGATGACTTACGATTGTTATTACTTATTACTCATGAATATTATTACTCATGATTATTATTATTACTTATTATTTTACTCATGATTATTATTACTCATTATTACTCATGATTATTATTATATTATTATCACTACTCATTATTATTATTACTTATATATAGTTATTACTCATGATTATTATTTCTAGGCTAGGGTGATTACTCAAGGATATTTATTTGTACATTGATTTATTTAGTTATTTATGTATTTGACTTCCTGGGAGGTTGGGTGATTTCGTGATTTATCTTATTGAATATGTAGTTATTTTATTTTTATTTCTTGGGAGCTTTCGTTATTTTTATTTAACTTAGGAGATTGGGATTTATTTATTTGTTTATTTATCTCTTTTTCTGGGAGAGGGGGAGCATCCGATATTTTTATTTATTTATTCATTTATTTATTTATTTGGGGTGGGTGAGTTTTTGTTCTGTATCCTTTGAAAAATATTGATTCTTTATATTGACCGCCCTTCTTGGATTAGTATGTTTATAGTTTCTAAAGGAGAATTTCACTGTAGGCCTTTGTCTCTCTTTCTTTTTTAAATGCCTTAATATTGATTTCTTCCCTTTCTTTGAGTGTGTTCGTCACTGTTATTATTATTATTAATATTATTATTATTATTATCACCATCATCATCATATCATCGTCATCATAATAACATCATGTTCATTGGTATGATTATCACCATCATTATCATCAGTATCATTATCAGTTATCACCATTATTATTATTATTATTATTATTATTATTATTACCACCACTACCACCACCAAATTTAAATGAGGCGGTTAGGACAGAAACAGCAAAATTGGACTATTAAAAAAAAAAAAAAAAAAAAAAAAATGCCGAGCGAAAAATGACCCCCACCTGAGGGACAAGGGACAATATGGCGACTGAAGCCCGTATTCCAGCAGGCGTAGGAGACTTAACACCATTTCTCTTCCGATTTATTCTGGATATTACACCTTACCTTTCTCTCATTTACTAAGCTCGTTTTACTCTAACTTGGCCTGGATTTTCGCCCACATATCACGTAGCTTAGTGGCAGAAGAAGACAATACTACAGCTCTACATCTTTTCAGAGCACTTCTTCGTGACTAGCATCGCATTAGGGCATAGTTGTGTTATTTTCTTATCATTGTAGTTAGCATTAGTATCATAGAAGAGGATGTTGAGTTGGAATATAGGAAATAATTCGCGCCGGAAAAAACGTTGCGATATCTCCGAGCCCCAGATAAAATAGGACATTATAATCGATTCTGTTTGTCTGTATGAAGGTTGTATTCTTCCGTAACACCTCTTCCTGATTTATTTATTTTTTTATTCTTCACATCACACCCGTCCGTATTCTCGTCTACTGAGGAAGCTCCCAAACGCCTGCATCTTAACGATTTATTTATTTTTATTTTATTGGGATTTTATTATTTTTCGTTATTGTTACTGTGTGTGTGTGTGTGTGTGTGTGTGTGTGTGTGTGTGTGTGTGTGAGTGTGTGTGTGTGTGTGTGTGTGTGTGTGTGTGTGTGTGAGAGAGAGAGAGAGAGAGAGAGAGATTTAATATTTAGTATGGCCAGGAAGAAAAAATAACCTGGTTGAAAGGTTCGTATGTTTTTTTTTTTTTTATGCTAGGAAGAAGGAACCAAAGGCCGGCCATCTTGCTTCCTGTAGGGCTTGAGAGAAACTCCTTGTCCTTGTCCTTGAGAGAAGGTCCTTGGCCTGTATTCTTTCTAACACCCCTTCCTTAGCGATTTACTTATGGATACGGGTAGCTAATATCGATGTGTATGGTATTTATGCTGAGTATGGCGATATTAGAATGAATTAACACAGAAGCGGAGAGTAAGGCGTAATATGCAAAATAAATCGCTTAGGAAGAGGTGTTAGGGTGCTCTCATGTAGACGAGAATACGGGCTCTTATCACAGCTACTCAAGTCATTAAGTCCCAGTGCTTGAGAACTTTTATAAATAGACTTGAGATTCTTCGTAAGTTTAGAAGCACTTGTACTTGGCCCAGATGCTCGTCCTTTTGTAGCTTATTTCACGTAGTTCAGTGGCAGATGAAGGTAATACTAGGGCTCTACATACTTTCCATGGCACTTCTTCGTGACTAGCACCATATTCTATTGCTGATTCCTGCAGCTCAGCGTTTAAGATGGACAGATGGCAATTTTAGGCCAAGTTGAAGTAAAACGAGTATAGTATTTCCAAGCCCAAATTAAAAAAAAAAAAAAAGTATTGTTAAAAAATAAAAAATAAAAAGTTTCCATGTGATTTTGAGAGAAGCTATGTGAGAGAGAGAGAGAGAGAGAGAGAGAGTGTTTCGTGTAGTATACTGCTCACACTGATAGTACTGTCTTGCGTGAGGGAGGGAAAGGATGGAATGGGAGAGACGGAAGAGGATGAGGGAGAGAGAGAAGGGGGATGAAGGGTAGGGGAAGGAAAGGAGGGGGAGGTTAGGAAAGGGCAGGGAAGAGGTGGGGGAAGGGGAAGGGGAAGGAGAGGGAAGGGTAGAAGGAAATGATGGAGGGGTGGGGTAGGGAGGAGATTAACTGAAGGAGGGAAGGGTGGGGATAGGTGAAGGGAGAGGAAGAAGGGGAGAGGGTAGAGGAAGGGAAGGAGTGAGGGGTAGGGAAAGGGAAGGAGTGAGGGGTAGGGGAAGGGAAGGAGTGAGGGGTAGGGAAAGGGAAAGAGTGAGGGGAAGGGGAAGGGAAGGAGTGAAGGGTAGGGGAAGGAGTGAGGGGTAGGGGAAGGAGTGAGGGGTAGGGGAAGGGAAGGAGTGAGGGGTAGGGGAGGGGAAGGAGTGAGGGGTAGGGGGAGGGAAGGAGTGAGGGGTAGGGGAGGGGAAGGAGTGAGGAGTAGGGGGAGGGAAGGAGTGAGGGGTAGGGGAGGGGAAGGAGTGAGGGGTAGCAGAGGGGAAGGAGTGAGAGGTAGGGGAAGGGAAGGAGTGAGGGGTAGGGAAAGGGAAGGAGTGAGGGGTAGGGAAGGGAAGGAGTGAGGGGTAGGGAAAGGGAAGGCGTGAGGGGTAGGGAAGGGAAGGAGTGAGGGGTAGGGGAATGGAAGGCGTGAGGGGTAAGGGAAGGGAAGGAGTGAGGGGTAGGGGAAGGGAAGGAGTGAGAGGTAGAGGAAGGGAAGAGTGAGGGGTAGGGGAAGGGAAGGCGTGAGGGGTAGGGGAAGGGAAGGCGTAAGGGGTAGGGGAAGGGAAGGAGTAAGGGGTAGGGAAGGAGTGAGGGGTGGGGGAAGGGAAGGAGCGAGGGGTAGGGGAAGGGAAGGAGTGAGAGGTAGAGGAAGGGAAGAGTGAGGGGTAGGGAAAGGGAAGGCGTGAGTGGTAGGGGAAGGGAAGGCGTGAGGGGTAGGGGAAGGGAAGGAGTGAGGGGTAGGGGGAGGGGGAGGGGAAGGAGTGAGGGGTAGGGGATGGGGGGGTTTATTGATTTCTTGATGGCGAGTGGTGGTTCCCGGAAGTGGATGAATAAGCCTATCATGCCACCTGATTGCTTACCCCTCCCATCACATCACATTGCATCACATCACACCACATCACATTGCATCACATCACATCACACCACATCATATTGCATCACATTGCATCACATTGCATCACATCACATTGCATCACATTGCATCACATCACACCACATCACACCACATCACATTGCATCACATCACACCACATCACATCACACCACATCACACCACATCACATTGCATCACATCACACCACATCACATTGCATCACATCACACCACATCACATTGCATCACATCACATCACACCACATCACATTGCATCACATCACATTGCATCACATTGCATCACATCACACCACATCACATTGCATCACATCACACCACATCACACCACATCACATTGCATCACATCACACCACATCACATTGCATCACATCACACCACATCACATTGCATCACATCACACCACATCACATTGCATCACATCAGATCACATCGCACCACATCACATCACATCACATCCCTTCCCTTCCCTTCCCTTCCTTTCCCTTCCCCTCCTTTCCCCTCCCCTCCCCTCCCCTCCCCTCGCCTTCATTCCTTCCCGTCATACCTTCCCTTCCCTTCCATCACTTCTCCTCCCAATCTTTCCAGTGCTCGCGTCCCATCTCATCCCTTCTCTCCATCTCCTTTCCCTTCCTCTTCAACCCTTTTCGTTTCCGTCCCTTCCCTGACCTCATTTTGGTTATATGTTATCCTCTTCCTTCTTTCCAATTCCATCCCATCGTTCCCTAACCTTCCATTTTCCTTCCTTTTCCATCATGCTAGTATTTTTTTCCCTCTTTTTCCTTCTCCATTCCCTTCCCCTCCATTCTTCCTTCCCTTCCCTCTTCGTACACCATTTCCTCTCTCTCTCTCTCTCTCTCTCTCTCTCTCCTTTCCAAGTAACTCAGACCCCCTCCCCCCGTCTTCTTCCCCCCTCCCCCCCGTCTTCCTTCCCCTCGCCCTCTTCCAGTAGTTCTATTTTGAGAGTATTGGAGTGGCCTAGTTCTGATCCCCCCTCCCCCCCTTCTCTCTCTCTCTCTCTCTCTCTCTCTCTCTCAATGAGGTCAAAGCCTTCTGGACGTCATTGAGGATAATTTCCCTCAAGTGGCCTTATAATGGAGAGAGAGAGGTGGGGGAAGGAAGAGGCAAAATATGTGAACAAGAAAATTAAAGAAAATTGTGCATGTACTGTATGAGAGACAGAGAGAGAGAGAGAGAATGTGTGTGTGTGTGTGTGTGTGTGTGTGTGTGTGTGTGTGTGTTCTGCAATGCCCTACTCGTCCGTTTTTCGTAATATGCTGTTCGTCCGGTGTTATGTGATTCGTTATTTTCGTTCGTTGTTCTGGTGTCAGTTTCGTCCGTTGTTATTTAGTGTTTCCGGCCTTCTTTCCGGAAATTTGTACTTTTTTTCGGATATTTTTTTGGATGGTTAAAAAAAAAAAAAAAAAGCTTTATCAGTTGTCGGAATTTCTCTCTCTCTCTCTCTCTCTCTCTCTCTCTCTCTCTCTCTCTCTCTCTCAAATACGGTTACAGTATCAACAATTCACCTGTTCCTTGTATTCCTAATTTATTTCTCACCCCCCGCCCTTCCTACCTCCTCTCATTTTCCTCCCTTCCTTGTACCTTTTTCCTCCCTTCCTCCTGCCTTCTTTCTCCCTTCCTTGTACCCTTTTCCTTCCTTCCTTGTACCTTCTTTCTTCCTTCTATGTACCTTTTTCCCTCCTTCCTCCTACCCTCTTTCTCCCTTTATGTACCTTTTTCCCTCCTTCCTCCTACCCTCTTTCTCCCTTTATGTACCTTTTTCCCTCCTTCCTCCTACCCTCTTTCTCCCTTCCTTGTACCTTTTTCTCCCTTCTTTCTACCGTCTTGCAGCTTTATCGTTCACTCTACATCGCCACCAACAACGTGCAAGATAAGGTCATGAAACAGGAATGATGCAACTTTGTCTTCAGGTGTAATCTTGTCATACCCTTCATCTTCTGCATTCCTCCTGCCTTCCCTAACATTCCTATCCCTCCCTCCCCATCCCACCCACGTTCACTTATCTCATCCATCTTCCCCCTCCTCCTACCCACCTTCTCCCCAACCCACCCACCTGCTCCCTATCCCATCCACCTTTTCCTATCCCACCCATGTTCCTCCCATCCCACCCATCCGCCTCCCTCTCATTCTACCTATCCACCTCCCTCCTGTCCGACCCACCTTCCCCCCCATCCAGCCCACCCACCTTCCCCCATCCCACCTACCATCCTCCATCCCATCCATCATTGCAACCATTATTCATTATTAAGGAAGGATAAACCATAAAAAAGGAATGATGCAACTCTTCCAGGTCATTACTACAATATTCCCCACTTTCTCCATCCTGCCTACCCCCCTCCCCAACCCTCTCCCTCTCCCCTCACCCTTCCCCCACCCCGCCCACGTACCCCCCCATCCCAGGTATCAGCATTACAAGCAGTATTTACGATATCCAACCTCATAAAACGGGTTTGATCCAACTCTTTAAACGTAACCCTACCAAGTTCTCCACCCTCTCCACTCCTTCCACATCCCCCCCCCCCACCCTCCATTCTTCCAGCCACCCCTCACCCCTATCCCTCCCCTCCCTGACCCACTCACCCACCCTCATCGCACCATTACAAGCAATATAGAGGATGAGTCATTGGTGAGAAATGATGCAGTTCTTTTATTTAACCTCAGCATAACCTTTGCCTTGCTCATTCCCCTTAACCACTCCACCCCTCACCCTCACCCCCACCCCCACCACCATTACAAGCAACATATAAGGTGAATCATACGAGTTATCAAATATACCTTCTTCCATATTTACCTGCCTTTACAGCTCTATCTCTTACCTAGTGCCTAAATAATTGAGCAGGAATTATACAGCTCTATACAGGATGAATCATAGAGCTTAACAGTTATACAGGATGAATTACAGAGCTTGATTATACAGTTGTTCTATTTAAGCCTACCAAAGTCTTCCCCCTCTGCTTTATTCCCACCACCACCACCACCACCACCACCAAACCCTACCCACTGGTACGTTGCCAGAGTTATATATCGTAATCAGTCAGTCAGTCAACCTGCCTACCTACCCACCTACCTACCTCCCTACCTACCTACCTACCTACCTACCTACCTACCTACCTACCAGCCAATCAACCCAGCCCAACCCTACTCCTCACCGACTCTCTAAATCGTGTATCACAATGAAGCAGCTCCAGCGTAACCCTCTATCACATTCTCCACCTTCATCCTTCCACCCATCCCCTCCTCAGATCCACGTATCCACCCTCATCCGATCAGCCTGTCCACCCACCCTCTCCACCTATCCAACCTCATTTCATCCTCAGATCCACCTTGCCCCTCCTCAGACCCACCCATCCCAGCCTCAGATCCGCCTATCCACCCCTCAGATCCACCTATCCATTCATCATATCCACCTCTTCACTCTCATCTTCTCTTATCCCCTCCTCAAGTCCAACTATCCACCCTTACTACATCCACCACCATCTTCATCCTTCCACCTAGCCTATCATCTCCTATCCCCTCCTCAGATCCACCTATCCCCCCCACCTCCACCCATCCACTCTGTCCACCCATCCACCCCTCATATCCACCTGCCCATCCCTCATATCGACCTACCTACCCCTCAGATCCACCTATCCCCTCCACCTCCACCTATCCACCCCTCAGATCCACCTATCCACCTTCTCCACCCATCCACCCTCTCCACTTATCCACCAACATACACATTATATCCACTGAGTCACACACTTCGTTCATCTTAACTTTTTGGAAATTTTCGGCCATTTGCAGTTTAATTCACGTAGCTCAGTGGCTGAAGAAGATACCGCGGCTGTACATCCTTCCCATTGCACTTCTTCGTGACTAGGATCGTATTTTAGGGCTAGTCTCTTGTTGCAGCTCAGTACTGAAGGGAGAGATGGTAGTTTTAGGCCAAGTTAAAGTGAAGGGAGTGTAGAGAACAGCGATTATGCACTTCTTTCAGTGTGAGAGAGAGAGAGAGAGAGAGAATTTGCGTGGTTTTCTGTTGTGTATGTATATAAGCTCTTGTGTATGTCTTGGCTGTGTGTGTGTGTGTGTGTGTGTGTGTGTGTGTGTGTGTGCGAGTGTGTGTGTATTTCTGGACTTCTAGTTATCGTGTATGCGGTCTCATAATCCCAGTCATTTATCTTTGTAAGTTAGTGCGTGTGCGTGTGTCTATGTGCGTGTGTTGGTGTGTGCGTGTGTACCAGTGTGTAACTTAGGACAAAAAATTCCTCCGTTTCCTCAGAACCAGGGATGAAAATAGTCACGAGGAGGAGGAGGAGGAGGAGGGAAGAAGAAGGGGAGGAGGAGAAGGAGGAAGAAGGGGAGGAGGAGAAGGAGGAAGAAGGGAAGGAGGAAGAGAGAACAGAACAATGGAGTAGGAGGGAAGAAGAAGGGAAAGAGGAGGAGGAGGAGAGGGAAGGGGAGGAGGAAGAGAACAGAGTAATGGAGGAGAAGTAGGAAAAGAAGAAGGTGAAGAGGAGGAGGAGGAGGAGGGAAGAAGAAAGGGAGGAGGAGGAGGAGGGAAGAAGAAAGGGAAGTGGAGGAGGAAGAGAGAACAATAATGGAGGAAGAGGAGGAAAAGAAGATGAAGGGGAGAAGGAGGATGGGGGAAGAAGAGGAGGAGGAGAAAGTCGAAGAATAAATTATGATATAAAGAAAATTTGAGTGATTATGATAATAAGGAGAAGGAGGAGGAATAAAAGTTGGAGGAGGAGGAGGAGAAGTAGGAGGAGGAAGAAGAGGAAGAAGGAAGAGGAGGAGGATAAGAGGCTAGGAAAGAATAAATCCTACCAAGAAAGAGTGAAAGTGGGAAAGATTTTTTTTTTTTAAACTCTAACTGGGCATTATGTAAAAAAAGAAAATAAGGAAAGAAAAATAAAAAGGAAAATCACAAGAGTCTGTTTCCTGAGGCCTTACAATCATCCAGCCACCTCACCGTCTATATTGAATACACGCAAATGCCGTCTCATTAAGGACAGGTGTGAGGATATTAGACATTAAGGACAGGTGTGAGGGTATCTGACAGTAAGGACAGGTGTGAGGATATTAGACATTAAGGACAGGTGTGAGGGTATCTGACAGTAAGGACAGGTGTGAGGGTATCTGACAGTAAGGACAGGTGTGAGGGTATCTGACAGTAAGGACAGGTGTGAGGGTATATGACATGAAGGACAGGTGTGAGGGTATTAAACATTAATGACAGGTGTGAGGGTATTTGACATTAAGGACAGGTGTGAGGGTATTTGACATTAAGGACAGGTGTGAGGGTATTTGACATTAAGGACAGGTGTGAGGGTATTTGACATTAAGGACAGGTGTGAGGGTATTTGACATTAAGGACAGGTGTGAGGGTATTTGACATTAAGGACAGGTGTGAGGGTATTTGACATTAAGGACAGGTGTGAGGGTATTAAGGACAGGTGTGAGAGTATTAAGGACAGGTGTGAGGGTATTAAGGACAGGTGTAAGGATATTAGACATTAAGGACAGGTGTGAGGGTATTAAGGACAGGTGTGAGAGTATTTGACATTAATGACAGGTGTGAGGGTATTATGGACAGGTGTGAGGGTATTAGACATTAAGGACAGGTGTGAGGGTATTAGAAGGACAGGTGTGAAGGTATTAGGCATAAGGACAGGTGTGAGGGTATTAGACATAAGGACGGGTGTGAGGGTATTAGAGGACTGTTTGTACCTCATATTGACTGCTTATGTGGATTATTAAGACTTTTATTGACATTTAAATCCTTAAGACTTTCATAAACTTCTAATCCCCAAGACTTTATCCAATTTCAAATCCCGAAGTCGTGTCGAAATTAAAATCCTCAATGCTTAATTTTAAATCACCCTGATTTTTAAAGTTAAATCCCTAAGACTTACCGAATTTGAAATCACCAAGACTTACGAAAATTAAAATCCTCACCACCATTAAAAATAAATCCCAACGACTTAAATTTAAATCCCCAAGACATTTAAATCCCTAAGACTTAAATTTAAATCTCCAAGACAAATTTAAATCCCCAGGACATTTAAATCCCCAAGACATTTAAATCCCCGACTTAAATCCTCAAGACTTAAATTTAAATCCCTTAGACTTTTAATCGTCATTCAAGTCCCTAAGTTTGTTTGTTTTTTCGAATTCCAGATTCTTCAGACCTTCAATTAACTTTGAAATCCACAAATTGTTCTCTTAGATACCCGGGTATTGATCTCACGGTCAGTAATCACCACGTAGCCCAAAGTTGGAGGAGGATGAGGGGAGGAGGAAGAGAAGAAGAGGAGGAAAGATAAAGGAGGAGAGAAGAAAGAAGAGGAAGAAAGATAAAGGAGGAGGAGGAAAAAGGAGAGGAAGAAAGAGGAGGAGGAGGAGAAGAGGAAGAAAGATAAAGGAGGAGGAGAAAGGAGAAGAATGAGACGAAGAAGAGGAGGAAAGATAAAGGAGGAGGAGGAGAAGGGAAAGCAGAAAAAAGAGGAGGAGGAGGAGGGGAAGAAAACGAAGAAGAGGAAGAATGATAAAGGATGAGGAGAAAGGAGAAGTAGAAGAAGAAGAGGACGAGAAGGAGGAAGGAGAAGCAGAAGAAGAAGAGGAGGAGGAGGAAGGAGAAGAAGAAGAAGGACGAGGAAGAGGAGGAGGAGGAAACAGAAGAAATAGGAGAGAAAGATACGTTTACCTTTGGCGAGAAGACACCGGAAATGTCTCTCATTCCCACCATCTCTCTCTCTCTCTCTCTCTCTCCGTGTTATTTTTTTTTCTTACTTTTTCTTACCGGTATCGCCTGGAGGGTTTGGTGGGCGGGGGAAAGCCTTCATTTTGGCTATCCTTGTCTTATTCTAATATAGTCATTCTTGTAGGAACTGCCTAACTTGGAACATCTAGCCTACTGCACTTATCCTCTCAGTGTTCTTATGTTCTTGTGCTCGTACTGAAGGGATTAAATATAGAGCTAATTCTTTTTTAACCCCTTCAGTTCGATTACTTATTTTCTACCTTATTTTTGCTGTTCTCAGGCCATTTTTATTTATTTATTTATTTATTATTTTATTTTATTGCTTAGGAGAGATTTTTATAACTGGAGGGGTTAGAGACAGCGTTCGTTAACACTTTATTATTATTATTATTATTATTATTGCACGTATTAGTATTATTATTATTATTATTGGAGGTATTATTATTATTATTATTGCACGTATTATTATTATTATTATTATTATTGCACGTATTATTATTATTATTATTATTATTATTGGAGGTATTATTATTATTATAATTATTATTATTATTACTATTATTATTAGTGTTATTATTTGCGGGAAGTACTATTATTATTATTATT
>NC_136958.1:4339159-4361659 GCF_032717465.1 Coenobita brevimanus | reverse complement strand
ACAGACGTCATTACCTGCTTGGTATGCTGGGGGTGGAATGATCTGTTATACCTTCGTCATTGCCAACCTCTGTGTGTGCCCTAAATACTGCTGGATTTGTCAGGCGTGTACATGCCGACCGCTACAATACATACATACATGCATACACAAAGTTCACTCATGCATACATGCATACATATACATAGTCATAAATACATACATACGGTACTTGCATATAGTAGCCCTTTCTTATAGAGGGTCTTGTGTTTAAGCGTTTTGATGTGATGTCTTTAGTGTGTGTGTGTGTGTCACGAATCAATTCGCGACATTTCCTTTTTGTGAGAAGCCACGAACTATTAGTGAAAAACTCACTGTGTATCGCTCAGTTAACCGTTTCTCTCTCCATTCCGGGGTATACTTTTCAAATAATTCGTCACCGTTTTCAAAAAGTGACCGATTTAATGCACGTCACTAAGTGCGCTACTGAGCGATACAATTATTTCTTTATCGTTTGCCTCTGCTTCATTCAACCGTTAGCCACGCCTTCTTCCGGTGGCCTGTGCGTCCTGCTTAGGCATTATTTGAATTCAGTTTTGTGTTTGCTGTGACGGAGAAAGGGTCTGTGCTCAGAAGTGGAGAGGTCAGCTAGCACCCCAAGCTCCATTAGTACAGTTAATCCCAGCTCTCCCACCTTAATGGTGATACACAGTATTCATCGACTGGTATTTCTTTTGTGTATTTTGTAGTTTTAAGAGCTTAGTTAAGGTGTTTTTCCCTAGGCGTAAGTATTTAGCTTTTGTGAGAGTGAGTGAGTGCGTCTCATTGATTTGATTTGAAATGTAATGTTAAATTTATTTTTGTAATTAATAAATTTAACAGTTCTATTTCTTGAGCTTAATGTAGAGTAAATCTTGTTTCATTTCTCCATAATTAAGCTTATTTCCCATATAGCTCCTAGCTTGCATAAACGTTTTACTATTCATAACTGGTACTTAGACCAGTCTTGTATTAACTTAAAATCCGTTGTGCCAGGAGTTAATGCATCAGCAAGAACCTGATGTTATTATTATTAGTATTAGTTATTTATTGTCAGGGGTGATGTAACTTTCTCCAGAGGCTAACAGTACAGTAATTCAGCAATTGTGAGTAATTAGTCTCTGCTGTGTACTGTTGAGAAAGTTTATAAATTCTCGTTCTTAGAGAATCGTGCACAAGCCAGCGTAAAGTAATCGTTGCTTGATGTAGCAAGACAATCATTGTCTCTGCGCTTCAATATTATTGAATATAAATATCAATTTAAATAATATTTTAACCATTTATATCAAAATTACCGTGATAATATAAAAACCCCGTGACAATTGGCGACCTCATTCCAGGATATTAACTCCTAGCTCTAAAGCTATTCATGATAGTGCTCACTCATTCATATTTAGGTATTTATCATTAAAGTTTATAGGCACAAGCTTACTGGTGTTTACCCTTAATTTAGCAAGTGAATTTTGCTTTATTAATCAATAGAATACTTAACTCTAGTTTATTTTTGGTAACGCCAGACAATTTTATTCGCTTCTGGGAAGTCGGCGTACCCATTGTGTTTATTATTGAGTCTTCCCAGTCATTTACATTTTTGATTTATTCTTTGCCAGTTAACTGGATAAGACTGGTCACCACTAGCTTGTGTCTGTACTCTTTACTTGTGTTTATTAGTATTCGTCGCTAAGCAGTCAGTACTCAATTTCGGTTACTTAGTAAATTGAGCTAGCATCATGGCTACAGCTGTATATGTACAGGAAGCCAAAGATATTGGTCTCACAGACCCAGAGAAAATACAGAGTTACGTTCTCTCTCACGGTTCAATTACGAGCAAGAACGTGAGAAAGATGCTCGTGAAGAGCGTAGGATTCAGCGCGAATGCGAGCGAGAACAGCGTGAGGAACGTGAAAGAGAGCGTGCTTATGAACAAGAGCAGCGTGAGAAACAGCGCGAATACGAGCAGAAACAACGCGAGCTCGAGTTAGAAAAAGAGCGAGAACAGCGCGAATACGAGCGTGAACAACGAGACAGAGAACGAGAACACGAACGTGCCGAGCGAGAAGCACGCGAGAGACATGAACTTGAAGTGCTGAAGCTCAAGCGAGATTCCTTGGCTTCAGACACGTCTGGTGCAGTTGGTCCAAGCTCCACGAGCGTTCCCCCTGCACATGTCCTGGCGACCCCACGCATCAAGCTTCCTTCATACAAGGAAAGCGAGCGAATCGAGCCGTACATAGCTCGTTTTGAGGACATGGCAGACTTATATCAACTGGATGAGGCAGCTAAGCGGCTTCAGTTTCTTAGCTCATTTGAGGGCCCTGCCCTCGATATTCTCCACAGAATTCGTGGAGACAATCTCACATATGAGATGATGAAAGCTGCACTCATTAAGGCGTATGGTCTCACAGTAGACGACGCCAAAGTTCAGTTCATGCGAGCTCGTCTCCAAGACAAGGAGACAGCTGTTCAGTTCCTTGATCGTCTCACAGCTACTTAAATGAGTGGATGGAGAAAGATGAAACTCCTTCCACGCGTGAGAGGGATAATTGACCTTATGCTGCGTACAGCTAGAGAGGTCGTGGCCTGCTGAGCTCATAGCACAGCTTAAGATCTGCCAGGTGAAAGATACCAGCCAAATGGCAGAGAAGGCTGACGCATTCTTTACTGCATACGGGTATCAAGCTCAGTAAGCAAAACACCTGGAGCAGAAAGATACTGCCAAGTCTGGGAAGCCGTCTCAGACTGAATCCCAGCACCAAGGCCGTTCTCAGAGTAATGGCCAAGGTCCAAAACCGCAGTGGAAGGACCAGGGGCAAAACACTCAGAAACCTGAGTGGAAGCGGTACAACAAGTACCCTAACCAGCAGCAGTATCAGCCACGCAACCGACCGTCGGGACAAACTTTTTCACCACCAGCTCAAAAGAGGCAGGAAGCGAATGCAGCCTTCATTCCTCAGCAGCAGCCTGGTGGTCACGTCCCTACTAGTGTGGGTACTTCCCCACAGTTCACTAGTCCCACAGTGACAGTGAACCCCCCTCCACAGATGGCCAATGTTCCATCTTCTCAAGTATATAACCCTCAAGGCACAATGTTTGCCACATCAATTCAGCAGCCTCATGAGTGGCTAGCTGCTTCCTCCACAGGCCCTCCCACAGGTGACAGTACCTTCCTTGTTCAGCCAGGGTTTGTGGGAGGCATTCCTGTGAAGGTCCTGAGAGACAATGGTTCCTCAGGTTGCTCTGTTAAGCAGAGTTTAGTTCGGCCTGAGCAGTATACAGGTCGACAGATCCATGCAAAGCTTATTGATGGATCAGTGAGATTGTTCCCTGAGGCATGTATCCAGGTGGCATCTCCATTTTATACTGGTACGACACTTGCAGTTGTCATGCCAGAGCCTCTATTTGACTTAATAGTAGGCAATATTCAAGGAGTCAAGGATAGTTGTTCCGATGATGACGCTTCTCAGACTTCGGCTGCTGCGGTGACACGAGCCATGACTGAGGCTCCAGACTGTGTCACCCCAGTGATCATTGAATCGCCGCAAGATCTGATGTGCAGTCAACTTGTTGTACAAGAACAACATTCTGACCCGACACTTGCTGCCGTGCGGAATAAACAAAAGGGTCGAGTGATAAAGTATTCACGGGGAGGTCGAGCCAAGTTCCTTCGTAAACAAGGACGGCTCTACCGTGAGTCACGAACACCCGAGGGCGAGGTTCGACTGCAGTTTGTCGTTCCCGCAAAGTACCGCCTAGCAGTGTTAGAATGGGGTCATTGTTCAGCCTCAGGAGGTCACATGGGCAAAAGGAAGACCCAGGGCCATATCCGAGCTGACTTTTTCTGGCCAGGGATGGGACGGGACATAAATAGTTTTCTCCGTTCCTGCAGTGTGTGCCAAAGTATCATCACTGATCAGGAACATGCCCTTCCTGTGCCATTTGTAACTACACCTGTAATCTCTGAGTCAGTTGAGAGACAGGGTAGTGGTGAAGTGGGTGCAGACCTGACGTCTCGCCCATTGGCCCCACAGGACACATTATGTCCAGGGCCTGTACATACATATTATGTACCGTAAGTTAAGGGGGAAGTTGAGAGGCGACTTGAGGCTATGGAAGACCCAAGTTTGCATAAGGATTCTCAGCTTCCCGGTACTAATAGAAGTACTGTAGGTTAAGGGGGAAGTTCGAGAGAGAACTCCGCAGTGGCGACTTGAGGCTATGGAAGACCCAAGTTTGCACAAGGATTCTCAGCTTCCCAATACTAATATAAGTATTGTAGGTTAAGGGGGAAGTTCGAGAGAGAACTCCGCAGAGGCGACTTGAGGCTATGGAAGACCCAAGTTTGCACAAGGATTCTCAGCTTTCCGGTACTAATATAAGTATTGTATTGTAGGTTAAGGGGGAAGTGAGAACTCTGCAGAGGCGACTTGAGGCTATGGAAGACCCAAGTTTGCACAAGGATTCTCAGCTTCCCGATATTAATATAAGTACTGTAGGTTAAGGCACAGGTTGAGGACCCGTGTGCAGTTTGAGGCTATGGAAGACCCAAGTTTGCACAGGGATTCTCAACTTGCCGACCATAATCGTGTGCTAAAATTAATGGCGACCTCGAGTGTACTTTTCATAGCATGTACTGACTGCTAGCCAGAGAGAGTAATTGTAACATAATAAGAATTTTGTCTCATTGACACTTTTGATGCTCCACCTTAATTGGTTTTGCAGGTTCAGCAATGGGTGTAGCAGTTTTGCTGTGCGGACCAGCTGATCGTCTGCCGCACGCTGCCGCCTCTTCTCCTCTGCCTTCGTCGTCGCCATATTATTTACTGTGTCATTTTACACGTAGGTACAGTTACACTGCAACTGTCACACCTACACTGTGTATTACATACATCACACTACGCAACAATTAGTTGTCAGTGTAAATGTAGCGAATTTTCGCTCAGTTTGACCTGAGTACAGGATTTTCACCGTCGTCACGGAGTTTTTCCCTCAAGCTTGCTTCTATTAACGTAAATACGAGGTTTTTTCGCTCACTGGCGACTGCGATTTTCTCCTGTAGCAGGATAGCACACACACACCACAGTGTGAATCTTGTGTGACTGAGTTAGGATTTATATATATGTATATTGAAATCTTTCTTCTGAAGGAAGAAAGATTTAATTTTCATGGGGCGTAATGTCACGAATCAATTCGCGACATTTCCTTTTTGTGAGAAGCCACGAACTATTAGTGAAAAACTCACTGTGTATCGCTCAGTTAACCGTTTCTCTCTCCATTCCGGGGTATACTTTTCAAATAATTCGTCACCGTTTTCAAAAAGTGACCGATTTAATGCACGTCACTAAGTGCGCTACTGAGCGATACAATTATTTCTTTATCGTTTGCCTCTGCTTCATTCAACCGTTAGCCACGCCTTCTTCCGGTGGCCTGTGCGTCCTGCTTAGGCATTATTTGAATTCAGTTTTGTGTTTGCTGTGACGGAGAAAGGGTCTGTGCTCAGAAGTGGAGAGGTCAGCTAGCACCCCAAGCTCCATTAGTACAGTTAATCCCAGCTCTCCCACCTTAATGGTGATACACAGTATTCATCGACTGGTATTTCTTTTGTGTATTTTGTAGTTTTAAGAGCTTAGTTAAGGTGTTTTTCCCTAGGCGTAAGTATTTAGCTTTTGTGAGAGTGAGTGAGTGCGTCTCATTGATTTGATTTGAAATGTAATGTTAAATTTATTTTTGTAATTAATAAATTTAACAGTTCTATTTCTTGAGCTTAATGTAGAGTAAATCTTGTTTCATTTCTCCATAATTAAGCTTATTTCCCATATAGCTCCTAGCTTGCATAAACGTTTTACTATTCATAACTGGTACTTAGACCAGTCTTGTATTAACTTAAAATCCGTTGTGCCAGGAGTTAATGCATCAGCAAGAACCTGATGTTATTATTATTAGTATTAGTTATTTATTGTCAGGGGTGATGTAACTTTCTCCAGAGGCTAACAGTACAGTAATTCAGCAATTGTGAGTAATTAGTCTCTGCTGTGTACTGTTGAGAAAGTTTATAAATTCTCGTTCTTAGAGAATCGTGCACAAGCCAGCGTAAAGTAATCGTTGCTTGATGTAGCAAGACAATCATTGTCTCTGCGCTTCAATATTATTGAATATAAATATCAATTTAAATAATATTTTAACCATTTATATCAAAATTACCGTGATAATATAAAAACCCCGTGACAGTGTGTGTGTGTGTGTGTGTGTGTGTTACGAGGTACGAGGTATATAGAAAGAGGTACATAAAATCGCTTAGTAGTAGTGGAAGGGCTTGATAGTTAATGTCCAGAGCCCTTTAAGGACCCCAGCGACCTGACGCACCCTCCCACTTGAATCCTTTCCTTAACCTATGACCTGACTCTCCCTAAACCTACGAATTTTTTTGTTTAGCCAGAAAGGGGATACTAAACCAGGTAATTATAGTCTTTGGGAAATCTCATGCATTGCCCATTGATGTTCCGTAGTAGTTATGTTTATTATTATCTCGTGAATTAATTTTATTGAGAGTAAATTAGTTATGTTTATTAATTATTGTCTCCAAGTGGATTTAATTTTCTGAGTTAATCACCGAGGAGGCTAAATTTTAAAATTGTAAACTCAAGGTCCATGGGTGTTTGAGATTACTGAAGTATGAGTCTGTTCTCTGTTGTTCTTATTGATGATGATGATGAGATGGTGATGACTGATGATGAGGTATTATGGTGATGGTGATGATGATGATGAGTGAGATAGTAATGGTAATGGTGGTGATGACTGAGGATAAGGGACAGTATTATGGTGATGATGATGATGATGGTGAGGATGAGATGGTGATGGTGGTGATGACTGATGATAAGGTATGTTGATGATGGTGGTGGTCGTCGTGGTGATGATGATGATGGAGTATTATAGTAATGATCATGATAATGAGGTATTCTGGTGATGATGATGAGGAGGAGGAGAAGGAGGCGGTAGTATCATGATGATATTAATGACGACGACGACGATGATGATGATGATGATGGTGATGTTTTTCTAATTTCAGGACGTGGGCTGGGATCTTCTAGGGGTGAGTACGCATTTAACATGAGCGATTCCTAACCCGTTCAGTTCGATGACTTGGTTTTCTAAGTTTATTCTCTCAACATACAATTTTAATAAGGTTGGAATTGACAGGAAGAGTAGATTAGTGGATTAAACCTTCATTAACACCCGGATTACTGTACTTACCTGTTGTGCTTCAGTAAATGAGAATATTACGCCATCGATTGAAGAGGTAGATATGTTGAGAAAGAAGAATTGAAAGGAGCGAACAGTAAGTGGAGAGTTGATGGGGTACGGATGAAGACCTTTATGTATCTGTGTGTGTGTGTGTGTGTGTGTGTGTGTATAAACTTGATTGGTACTGTACCTCAGTCGTTTTTTTCCTGTGTGTGTGTGTGTGTTTTGTGTATTAATTTTCCAGTACAAAAGGACACATGAAATAATGCATGAAATTATGAACAGAAGACTCTATGGTTAAATAAAAGTGTATCTAAAACGCTTAGTAAAAGAAAATACATAAGCTTAAGAACATCGTCTGAAAGTAGGAAAGATGAAGAGACGTCATCAGATTGAAGGGGTTAAGGGAGAGGAGGTGGAGAAGCAGAGAGAGAGACGGAGGAAGAGGAGTAGGAGGGGAAAGAGATGAAGAAGGAGGAGTAATAATAAGAGGAGGAGGAGAGGTAGAAGGAAGAGGAGGAGGATAAATATTAAGAGGAGGAGGGGTAGAAAGAGGAGGAGGAGAGGGAGAGAGAGGAGGAGCAGGAGGAGGAAGAAGAAAAAGAAGGACTGATTGTGTAATAAAGCAGGTATTTTACTAGAACTTGGAGTAATCAATCATGCAAGCTCTAGTTTTCTATATAAGGACTGCATCTAAACGTAATTATCAGGTATCAGGCTAATTACTCATCGTTATCAGCGTTTCATTTAGCCTGCCAGGTAATTAAGCTTATAAATAGGGGTAGAAACTCACCTGGGGATTTCTGACGTGGTTCGGGATGGCTCAGTCTCCTGGTGTGGGCGTGGTTGGGCCGTAAATAGCAAGAGAAACTATCTATCTATCTATCTATTGCCAGACGCCATAATCCCGTAAGGAGTGGCCATTTGACTTTGAGTTATTTGTTTTACGGGGAGGGGCACTAATGCTCCACCAACCCACTTCCTGACACGTAGGGAGCACGTACGATTTGGTTATATGGTTACCACCCAGCGTTGTAAATGGTTTCTTGGCTTACAGGAAACCATTTGGCTTGTCACTCAATGTAAAGCCACCTGTAAAGGAAAGAAAAGCAATAAGTGACAAGAAAGATGGGAGAAACAGGAAGAGAGGACGACAGGTACAGAAAAAGAATGATAAAGGCTAAGGAAGAAGTAGGCAGCACTACATCAAGTGAGTGGATGATGGTCGCCACCACCTACCACCCAAAAACAGTAATAAGAAGGAAGCAGGTTGAGGGGACGAAGGATTGAACTCGATGCACATGTAGTACAGTCCCCGTCCGTTCCATCTCATATACCTCACTCACTTGGATATATATTACGTGTTAAGATGGCTCAGTTTGCTGATGTGGGCGTAGGTGGATAGAAACTCAAAGCTGGCGGAGTAGAAGAGCAGCGTTATATTTGGACAACCCTGTGTAGTTCTGTGGGTGGTGGAGAGGGACGCCTTCACGTGGTGGCACTGATATAGCCGGGCGGTGGAGCTGCCTTGTGTTTATGGAGAGGCGTTGTGAAGGGTTTGTGTTCTTAGTTTCACACACACACACACACACACACACACACACACACACACACACACACACACACACCGTTATTATTATTATTATTATTATTATTATTGACGTGAATGCTCACTATAAAAATTAGACATAGCCTTCATATCCCCCTCCACCATTACCACCCCCTTCCTTCCCCCCCCCCTTTTTTTCTTCCTCCCTACCTTCACCTCATCTTTCCCCCCCTCCACCACTTTCTCCTCTCACTTCACCCCCTTTACCTCCTTGACTCCCTTCCCCCTCCCTCTGCCGTCTCTCCCCTCCTTCTTCTCCCCTCCCCTACCCCTTCCCCCCTCCTCTTCCCCTCCCCTTCTCCTCCCCCTTCCCCCCTCCCCCTTACCCCCCTCGACGTCCCAGGAAGAGAAAAAAAAATCGTGACCCATATATGCTTTTCCCAGTATATGCTCTCTCTCTCTCTCTCTCTCTCTCTCTCTCTCTCTCTCTCTCTCTCTCTCATACCTATCTATCTCTGCTTATATGTATCTTTCTGTCTGTCTGTCCGTCTATCGATCTATCTATCTGTAACAGTCAGTATCTTTGTGTCTATCTATCTGTTTCTATCTATCAATAAAGACCGAAGCATTGTATTTCGGTCGCTAAGTCTGACCAAAAAAATACACATACACTAATCATGCCTCCACCGTGATGATGAAAACCGTCTGAAATTCGTCTGAAGCCAGGAGAAATACACTGAAAATCTTCGTCCTCGTGCTGAAGAGGCTGAGAGCATTATGGGGGTAGTGGGAGTCATTTATGGTTGGTTAGTAATGCATTTATTTTATATTTATTTACTTTATGGAGGTGCAGGGTGGTGGGAACGGGTCAGTCTGCTGGTGTGGGCGTGGGTGTGGCGGTGGGGGTAAGAAATAAATAAATAATAGATCAATAAATAAATAATGAATAAGGAAGGAAAATATGTTTGTAGTTTTCCTGCTTAGTATTTTCCCTCATTTCTAGATCCTTCCCCTCGCATGAGGGAGAGAGAGAGAGAGAGAGAGAGAGAGAGAGAGAGAGAGAGAGAGAGGTAAAAATGATTTAAGTTGGAGGAAAGTTTTGATAACCCAGAAAGATAGTGTGTGTGTGTGTGTGTGTGTGTGTGTGTGTGTGTGTGTGTGTGTGTGTGTGTGTGTGTGTGTGTGTGTGTGTGTGTGTGTGTGGTAAAGAAAAGAGGGAGGGAGGTCATGTTAAGAAAGCTTTGGCTCACGTTTCTAACCTTGTTTTATGTTTATTTATTTATTTATTTATTTGAGAGAGAGGGGGGGTGATTGAGAGGAGGAAGTGGGAGATAGAATGAGTGTGTGTGTGTGTGTGTGTGTGTGTGTGTAAAAGAGAGAGATCAGTTTCTTGGAATCAGTACTTTCTCCTCTGCTGGTCTTCCTATTTTGTGCCGCTTTTTATTGTACTCGTTACACCTGCGCGAGCATTTGCGGGGGAGTTATATGTTTGGTTTCTATGTCTTTACTTATCATTCTGTCTGTCGGCTTGTCTCTGTCTGTGTCTGTCTCTCATTCTGTCTGTCTGTCTTTCTGCCTGTCTGTGTGTCTATGTCTGTCTCTCATTCTGTCTTTGTTATTTTGTCTGTCTGTCTGCCTGTCATTGTGTCTGTTAGTAAGGTAATGGTAAAGCTGTGAGATGCTGTTACACCAAATTTGACCTAATGCCTAAGGACCATCAGAGGAATAGGTGATTAGTTTTAGGTCGAATTAGGTCACAGCTAAGGTCACCGCAACGTTGACCCGGTTTAGCCCAGACTTGGTGGAAAGGTTGAGGGTAATCCAAGAATGAAGTGATTAAATTTTGAGAACAATTAGAGGTCAAGGGTCGAAGGTCAAGATTAAAATTTTGGCCGTGTAGCTCTCTCTCTCTCTCTCTCTCTCTCTCTCTCTCTCTCTCTCTCTCTCTCTCTCTCTCAACTCTTAAGGTATTTCTGTCCCTACTCACTAACAACCCTTCCTCCCACCACACATCACCCTCCCTCATATACTCCCACACCCTGTCAATACACCCTAATATTTAATAATAATTCTCTTCAATATTTTATTTTGTCCCTACTCAGTAACAACCCACTTCCTCAGGCTTCTTCCCCATTCTGTCCTTCCATCTTTTATTTATTTATTTATTTATTTGTTTTTATTTTTTGTGGTTCCGAGAATTTTCCAAGCTGTATTATCCTGTCAGCCTTGAATTATGTACCCCTACTCAGTAACAACTCCCCCCTGCCACCAGACACCTCTCTCTCTCTCTCTCTCTCTCTCTCTCTCTCTCTCTCTCTCTCCTAAATATCCAGGCTTTACGCTGCTCTGGAATATTTTAGTCCCTACTCAGTAACGACTCTTTCCACGGAGCGTCACTATCACATATTTATTCATTTTTTTAAATTCAGAAATGACCGAGATAAATGGCGCTGTTTTTAGTTTTTTGTCTTTTTTTGTAATTGAGAGAGAGAGAGAGAGAGAGAGAGAGAGAGAGAGAGAGAGAATGAGGTGTAGAGAAGGGTGAAAGGTGGGGAGGGGAATAGGGAGAAGTGACGCGGAGGGAGGGACCTGAGGGGGGAGGAGAGAAGATGGAGAGGGTGGAGGGAGGGAACGGGGGGGGAAGGGGGGAGATGGAGAGGGTGGAGGGAGGGAGGTAAACAGGGTGTTATGAAGCCAAACCAGTCGCCATTGTTAACAGGGATTGGTGAAGAATGGACGGATATTGACTGATAATAATAATAATGATGATGATGATAATAATAATAATAATAATAGCCATAGTAGTAGTAATGATGGTGATAATAATGATAATAATAATAATAATAATGTCAGTAATAATGATAATAACAACAATAATAATAAATTATTATATTCCTGAAAGCATAACCGGCCAACAACAACAGCAGTAATAATAATAATAATAATAATAATAATAATAATAATAATAATAATAACAACAACAACAACAACAACAAATAATAATAATAATCTGCCTCATGCATCGTATTCCTGAAAGCATAACCGTCTCTCCCCTTTTGAAAATTTAAAATGCGCCAACGAACATAACGGCAAAGGCGGGGGGGGGGGGGTAGCGAGTCGACAACATTACCGGGAAGGGCCGTTGGCTTTCACCGCTACCAGGAACGCTTGTCGGTTACACATTTGAATTTGAAACTCGTACGTTGCAGCGGGAACATCGTTAGCGGGAGTTGCTGATTGTTAGCGCGAGTTTTGCGACATTGTAGGAGTTTAGCGATAGTCTAGTTAACCCTTTGATTCCTCGTGTGTGTGTGTGTGTGTGTGTAGCAAGAATAGAATAAACTAAGCAATCGTAATGAAGGAATTAAGGGTGAACGGAGAGTTGGAAATTAAGCGGCAGTTTAGGAATTTAGCAAAAGTATAATAATTAAGCGGATGCCTTGTTAGCGAGATGACGTTAATTTAGCGAGAAAATGGCGGAGTGCGTTTGATGTGAAAGTTTTTGTCAGGAAGTTAAATTAGTGTGTGTGTGTGTGTGTGTGTGTGTGTGTGTGTGTGTGTGTGTGTGTGGAAGCTTGGATTCTATCTATCTATTGCCAGACGCCTGAATCCCGTTTGGGGTGGCCACAAACAAATCGCCTCCAAGTCGCCCTGTCCCCCGCCATTTCACTGCCCTGCTCCCAACTCACACACCCCTCTCTCATATACCTCTCCACCCCATCCCTCCATCTCATCCTCGGCCTCCCCCTCCCTCTTCCCCCCCTCCACCTCACTCACATACACTCTCTTCGTCAGTCTTTCACCCTCCATCCTCTCCACATGGCCAAACCACCTCAGTGTGTTCCTCCTAACGCTTCCTATCACACCCACATCAACACCACAACGCTCCTTTATATCCTCATTCGTCAGCCTGTCTCTCCACGTGACTCCACAGGCTTCTCTTAAATAACTCATTTCCACTGTTCTCACTCTTGACTTCCAACAACTTATTAATTTAACCACTTCTTAATGGTGGTTCTTGCACACACACACACACACACACACACACACACACACACACACACACACACACACACACACACACACACACACACACACACACACAATGTTACAACCAATAATAATAATAATAATAATAGTAGTAGTATTAGTATTAGTAGTAATAATAATAATACATACTGTACATATACCTAGGCTGCTTCCCTCAAGGAAAGGGAGGTAGCCGAGACAAGACGACACACTCCCCATTTACTCATCCATTAAATCTCATTCATTCGCATCTTAGCCCCAAAGGAGAGAAGGGACAGATCCTCACCGCACCACACCACACAAGGGTCAACTGCGCAGTGCATTTAGTGATATCCGCAGCAGGGCCTGACAGCAGAGCTGGTTTACCCCTGCCACATCATAATAGACCCATCCCCTTACCCGCACCTGACCTGACTAGCTGATCAGACCAAATGCGGGAGAATATCCCCTCAGGGCTGTGTCATCATTTATTCATTCACAATTTCTCTCCATTTATTTCTGTCACGCACAGCCACTCTTCCTTGCTCAACAGACATCCTTCTTACATCCAGCGCTCTCTTCACACTGTCCATCCATCCTATTCGTGCCCTCCCTCTCAGCCTTACACCTCTCACATCAGATTTAGTTATCTTTTTCACCAATCGCTCATTGTCCATTCTCTCCATATGCCCAAACCATCGCAACACCCTCTGCTCAACTCTATAATTAATAATAATAATAATAATAATAATAATAATAATAGCAGTAGTAGTAGAATTGTAATAATAATGGTAATAATAATAATAATAAGCTGAAAACAATTAGCCATCTGTCTGTATTTTGGGCCGTAAAGAAGTTAAAAATACCGACATGAATGATTTTTTTAGTAATAGCAGAAATTGCCTTTGAAATAGAAAATGATGTGTGAAAAATAGCCTCATAATGTTAAGTATTTCCACATTAATATTTTTTGTACTAGTTAAAAAAATATCCTTTAAAAGAAGTTGAAAGTATCTAATCTACTTAATTATTTTTCTTTATAATTGATGTTAAAATAGAAACTAATGTGGAGAAACTAGCCTCATAATATCACGTATTTCCTTCACAAATTTCTTCTAGTTAATCGTGAATAAGGGAAATACGATATCGAAGACCGTCCGTATTTTTCATAGTGTTTGAGAAATGGCTTATTATTTGTCACCATTATGGCTAAGTCGAACGAGAGCATTTGTTAAGGAGTGCTAGGTATTCTTCACACTATATATATCTGTTTCTTGATATTTCCGTGTTTTCTTCCGTTTCTTCTTGATGTTTCCGTGTTTTGCGTGTTTTCTTCCGGCTCTTCTTGATATTTCCGTGTTTTCTTTCTCTTGATATTTCTGTGTTTTCTTCCTCTTGTTATTTCCGTGTTTTCTTCAAGCCTTTATTTTCCTTCAGCCATCACGTAAGACATTTGGTTTCATGACAGGAATAAATTAAGGACTTCCCACTGGCGTTCCTTATCCTTCGCCTAATCTTAAATCCCTCCTTTGGCATCTTATTATCCTCTGCTGTCTCTTCCTTACTCCTGATTATACCTTTACATCAGCAGCCACCCTCCTATACCGGTGGCCTCCACTGGTGGCCCAGTGTGACGGCGCCGGCAACTGGTGGCGCCGTATCAATGCTCCGATTTGAATAAATGCTTTACAGCGAGTGGCAGCAACCGACAGTGGCGGACACTAGCTGCGCGAGCGAGCCACCGCTGGGAGCAACCGCAGTGGCTTCGTATGAAAGGCTCCATTGAAAACTATGGGAGGCAACTAATTGCGGCCACCTGTGGCAGCCACCGGTGGCCTCGTGTGAAAGCGGCCTAAGAGGGACGGTGCTTGCTGTTGCTGTTGTTGAGTTGGTGGTGGTTGTGATGGTAGTGGTTGTGGTGGTGGTTAAGATGTTGTGGTGATAGTGATGGTAGTGGTTGTGGTGATGGTGATGGTTGTGGTGATGGTGGTAGAAGTGGTGGTACTAGTTAAGATATTGTTTTTGTGATGGTGGTGGCAAGGATGATGTAATGATGATGACGACGATAGTAGTGGTGGTGGTAGTTATGATGTTGTTATGGTGCCGGTTGAATAATGCATAGGCATTATGTAAGGCTGTTGATGACACCCTTTGCAGAGAGAGAGAGAGAGAGAGAGAGGGAGAGAGAGAGAGGAGGGGGAGGGAAGGAAGAGAAAGTGCAGAGAGAGAAAAGCAGGGGGGGAAGGGAAGGCAGAGAGAGAGAGAGGAAAGGGAAGAGAAAGTGCAGAGAGAGAAAAGCTTGAGTAAAGGAAAGTCAGAGAGAGAGGAAAGGGAAGAGAAAGTGCAGAGAGAGAAAAGCAGGGGGGCAATGGAAGGCACAGAGAGAGAGAGAGAAAAAAAAAAGAGAGAGAGAGAGAGAGAAATTTCCAGAACATGAGCTTGTCGCGATTCTCAGTAATATCCATGTACACATTTCTGCATAACCACGTACAGAGATACACACGGGCGCGATCATGTGCACCTGTGTACGCATGTAGAAACTAGACCCCTTCAGTACGATAGGCATGAGGGACGTAATTTTATGTGGCTTTATAAATGTCTGAACGCCTCTTACATAGCGATTTATTTATTTATTTGTATTATTTATGTTAGTATCCGCTTATGTGTTACTTATGCAGGGTCGAGGCTAAACAAGTAGATAAATAAAAAATAGGTAGGTAAATAGATAGATTGATAGATCGATATAGATAGATAGATAGAAAATAAATCGCTAAGGAAGAGGTGTTACAAAGCCTCCTTTACTGCCTTTAATGACCCTAAACCCCTTCACTACAAGAACTTGTCTTTACCACTTATAAATGAAATAGGTAGATAGATAGAATAGATAGATGGAAAATAAATCGCTAAGGAAGAGGTGTTACGAAGCTTCCTTTACTGCCTTTAATGACCCTAAACCCTTCACTACGAGAACTTGTCTTTTCCACTTTACTAATCACCTTTACTGAAGAGAAAAATCTTTAGTAAGCGTCTTTATTACGATATTTTCTTTACTAAGTCATTTACTAATGTGTCTGTCTTTACTACTATTATTTTGATTATTATATTCGTGTCTTTATTATACTATATTTTTTTGGTGATTTATTATTATCTACTTATTTCATTATTTAGTTATTTATTTGTCTCCACTTAACTACATTATTTTGGTGATTTATTATTTATTTGTTTATTTATGTATTTGTCTCCACTTAACTACATTATTTTGGTGATTTATTATTTATTTGTTTATTTATGTATTTATTTGTCTCTGCTAAACTACATTATTTTGGTGATTTATTATTTATTTGTTTATGTATTTGTCTCTACTAAACTACAGTACATTATTTTTGTGATTTATTATTTATTTATTTATGTATTTGTCTCTACTAAACTACATTATTTTGGTGATTTATTATTTATTTGTGTATTTATGTATTTATTTCTCTCTACTAACAACATTTTTTGGTGATTTATCGTTTGTTTATTTACTGAGGCGTTCTTACTTCCACTAGTCTATTTTACCCCAACTCCCAACTTCCAACTATCACCGTATACTCCTTTTTACTCTAACTTGGCCTAAAATTACCTTCCCTTCATCCCAGTTCCTAAGTTAGAACAATAGATTAATAGTAGAACAGGAAGCTAGTCACGAAGTGCTATGGAAGGCCCTATCCTGCAAGCTCTTCATCGCAAACCCTCAGTCGTAACAGTTGACAAATACTAGAATAAGAGGCTAGTCACGAAGAAGTGCTGAGGAAAGAAATGAAGAGCAAAGTTTCAGTTAGAACAATAGATTAATACTAGAATAGGAAGCTAGTCACGAAGAAGTGCCAAGGAGGGATTGTCTTCTTAATGGGGTTAATGAAAGTTGTTTATAACCCCTCCAGGTAGAAAAAGCTCTCGTAAGATAGAGAAAATTGTCTTAAGGTAGAAAAAGGTCTTGGAAGATGGAGAAAATCGTCTTAAGGTAGAAAAAGGTCTCGTAAGATAGATAAAATCGTCTGAAGGTAGAAAAGAGTCTCGTAAGATAGAGAAAATCGTCTGAAGGTAGAAAAGAGTCTCGTAAGATAGAGACTATCGTCTTAAGGTAGAAAACTGTTTCTTAAGATAGAGAAAATCGTCTTAAGGTAGAAAAGGGTCCTGTACGATAGAGAAAATCGTCTTAAGGAAGAAGAAGGTCTCGTAAGATAAGGAAAATCGTCTTAAGGTAGAAAAAGGTCTCGTAAGATAGGGGAAATCGTCTTAAGGTAGTAAAAGGTCTTGGATGATAGAGAAAATTGTCGTAAGGTAGCCGGTAAATAAATATATAAATGCAGAAATAAATAACTAGTAATGAATAGATAAATGAATGAATAAAAAATAATGAATGGGTGTGTCTAATCCCTCCAGGTAGAAGAGATTCTCCTTAAGGGAGGGAAAATCGTCTTAAGGTAGCAGGTAAATAAGTAGATTGATAGATAAATAAAAAAATAAATGAATAATGAATAAATGGATAATTAAAAATAAAAATAAATAAGCGTTTCAATTGATAAATAAATGAATGCAAGAAAGTATGTAATAAATGAATGGATCGATAAATAATAAATGAATGGATAAATTAATACAAAATAAATCAATCAATGAATGGATAAAAAAGTAAATAAATGTAAAAATGAGTAAATAAATGAATAAATAAACTGAAAAATAATGAATGAATGGATAAATAAATAAACAAATAAAAGCCTGAAAATTTTTTAAACTTTTTCCCCCATAACCTTTTTCCTCACCGTCACTATGGGTTTCCTTAACGACGATCCAGTGGCGATTTATTGTATTTCCATATTTTCGGGTTTTTGGGTCATCATCCTTTTGGAACTTGGGGTAAAATGTGTGCCATTCCACTTGACATCTATGACTCTTTCGACCTTTCTGACACTGATGTTTATTATTATTATTATTATTATTATTATAAATCATTATCATCTTAATTATTGTTTTTGTTATTTTAGTTATTATTTTTATTATTGTTATACGAAAACAATAATGAAAATAAATAATAGTGATTATTATAATAATACTAATAATTAAAAATAATAATGATAATAATAATAAGCATTTTACAGTGTAAGTAATTTTGTTTGCGTGCACAAGGTTATAGTTGCGTGCGAGTTGGCTGAGTTGCGTGCAAGTGTAATGAGGCAGGATTGAAGGGAGTGTTAGTTGTGCAAGTTGTGTGTGTGAGAGAGAGAGAGAGAAAGAGTTGCTTCCCCTCCTCCCCCTCCTTTTCCCCTCTCACATCTCCCCTCCCTCTTCCTGTCTTATTCCTCCCTCCTCTTCCCCTCTTCTTCATTTTCCCCTCTTCTCCCTCCTCCCCTTTCCTTCCCCCCTTTTTCCCTGTCTCCCTTAATTTCTCCTCCCTATCTTCCTCCCTAATTTTCCCCTCTCCCTCTCCTCCCTCCCTCCCTGTCTCCCTCCCTCCTTCCTTCCCTCCCTCCCTCCCTCCCCTGTCTCCCCTTCCCTCTCCCCTATCTCCCCTCTCCCCTCCTTCACCCCCTCACCTTCTTCCTTCCCTCCTTCCCATCCATCATACCTTCATTCCTTCTCTTCTTTTCTCCCAGTGTCTACATGTGTGTGTTTTTGCGTGTGCGTATGTGTGTATGTGCGTGTCAGTGTATGTATGTATGTATGTATGTGTGTGCGTGCGTGCTTGCGTGCGTGCGTGTGTGTGCGTGTGGTGTATAAAGCCATGTTCCTGGTAGTGGCTGCTGGGGTGTTCAGGGAAGCTTAGTTTGCTCCCCCCTCCCCTCCCCTCCCCTCCCCTCCCCTCCCCTCCCCTCTTCCCTTTCCTGCTTCCCCTCCGTCGCTTCTCTATTTTTCCCATCTCCCCTTCCTTCCCCTCTTTCCCACCCCTCCCTTTTCTCCCCTCCCTCCCTCCCCCTTTCATTCCCTCTCCCTTCCCTTCTCTCCTCCCCATCCTTCCTTCTATTCCTTTGGTCCGTTCTCTCTCCCCCTTCCTTCCTCTCTCTCTCCCTTTCCCCTTCCTCTCCCTTCCTCATTCATTCTCTTCCCCCTCCTCATTCATTCTCTTCCCCCTCCTCATTCATTCTCTTCCCCCTCCTCATTCATTCTCTTTCCCTTCCTCATTCATTCTCCCCTTCCTCATTCATTCTCCCCTTCCTCATTCATTCTCCTCCCCTTCCTCATTCAATCTCTTCCCCTTCCTTATTCATTCTCTGCTCCTTCCTTATTCATTCTCTACCCCTTCCTCATTCATTCTCTTTTTCTCTTTCCTTCCCCCTCCCATCCCCTCCCCCCCTCTCTCTCTCTCTCTCTCTCTCTCTCTCTCTCTCTCTCTCTCTCTCTCTCGACATTCCTCCCCTCTCCCTCATTTTTTCTCTTCCCCTCTCCCACCTTCTGTGTGACACTTCCCCCCCCCCCTCTCTCTTTTCGTCTTTCATTTCCTCTCTTTCCCTCTCCCCTCTCCCGTCCTTCCCCACCCTTGCCGACTCCCTTTCCTCCCTCCCCCATTCATTCTCATCCTCTCCCTCCATCTCCTCCTCCTTTTGTCTTCCTGCTGTCCTATCCTTGTCTTTAACAGAATTAATTTAGATCTGTCCCGTAATAATAGCCTCAAAGGGACTGCTATATTTGTTGCTGTTTGCTTTCCTTTGTACTCCCATTTTCCCCTTTCGTCCTTTCTCCCCCCCCCTTTTTTTTTCTTTCATCCTTTCTCCCACTTCCTCTCTCCCCCTCTTCTCTTCTTTCTCTCTTTCTCGCACCTGCTCTCTCGCCCTCTTCTCTTCTGTCTTCCTGTCTCCCCCTTCTCTTTTTCTTCCTCTCTCCCACTTCCTCTCTCCCTCTTCTCTTCCTTCCTCTCTCCCCCTCTTCTCTTCTTTCTCCCACTTCCTCTCTTCCCCTCCTCGCTTCGTATGTCTTACTTTTTCTCCCTTCTATTCCTCCTCCCTCCCACCCTCTCCCTCATCTCTCCTCCTCCCTCCTCTACATCCCACGCCATCCCTCCTCCGCCCCTCCATCCCTCCTCCGCCCCTTCATCCCCTCCATCCCTCTCACCCCATTCCTCATTCTCTCTCTCTCTCTCTCTCTCTCTCTCTCTCTCTCTCACCAGGTGTGTGAGGATTGTTTTTTCGAGTTTTTTTTTTTTCCCCAAGGCACCTCACGGTCAGGAAAAAAATTCGAATTAAATAAGAAAAAAAATGCGTTACGGGATTTGAGTTCGGCATCATCCTCGGTCTTCCCCTCCTTAGCAGTTGTGTATATCATGCCAAACCCCTCAAGAAAGTACCACCATGGGAAGAAAAGGATGTAGGTGTGGAAATAATGCTCTTAGATTTAAAATAAATAAATAAATAAATAAATTGGCTCGGATAATGAACACAATACTTGAACAACGTATAGGTATAGTGATAGGTAGTGACGCAGCCCATATAGTGACGGATCTGTGACGTATATAGTGATAGGTAGTGACGCAGCCCATATAGTGACGGATCTGTAACGTATATAGTGATAGGTAGTGACGCAGCCCATATAGTGATGGATCTGTGACGTATATAGATATAGGTAGTGACGCAGCCCATATATATATAGTGATGGATCTGAGACGTATATAGTAATAGGTAGTGACGCAGCCCATATATATAGTGATGGATCTGAGACGTATATAGTAATAGGTAGTGACGCAGCCCATATATATAGTGATGGATCTGTGACGTATATAGTAACAGGTAGTGACGCAGCCCATATATATAGTGATGGATCTGTGACGTATATAGTGATAGGTAGTGACGCAGCCCATATATATAGTGATGGATCTGTGACGTATATAGTAATAGGTAGTGACGCAGTCCATATATATAGCGATGGATCTGTGACGTATATAGTGATAGGTAGTGACGCAGCCCATATATATTGCGATGGATGTGACGTATAGTGATGGGTAGTGACGCAGCCCATATATAGCGATAGATCAGTGATAGATTAAGGCAGAGCAGGGTGTGGAGTACTGATAAGAGACATCATTACCAGTACGTGTTTAGATACGGAATTCTGCTGTGGATTATCAGATGGCATTTGATCCACATCAGCTGAATTGTGTGCTTTATTATTCAGGATGTTCGCCATGAATAACTAAGGAGGTAAGAAAAGTAAGGACACACGTATAGAGGTCCGTATGTCGGTTAAGGAGACTCCCTAACACCTCTTCCTTAGTGGTTTATTTTTGGATATGGGTGGTTAGTATGCATTTGTACGTTATATATGGAGTGTGGCGATGTTTGAAGGATTTATATGACACCGAATAGGACAGTAAGGTGTAATAAGCAAAATAAATCGCTTAGGAAGAGGTGTTAGGGAGCATCCTTAACCGACGAGAATACGGGCCCTCATAAGGTGTAATAAGCAAAATAAATCGCTTAGAAAGAGGTGTTAGGGAGCTTCCTTTACCGACGAGAGTACGGGCCCTCATAAGGTGTAATAAGCAAAATAAATCGTTTAGAAAGAGGTGTTAGGGAGACGAGAATACGGGCCCTCATAAGATGCAGTAAGCAAAATAAATCGCTTAGGAGGAAGCGTTAGGGAGGTTAAATATTCCTGTTTCCTCGTATGTTCGCGTGTATAGGTTAATGATAGATCTGTCACAGGTAGGAGTGCATCCGGGTGTGTTGTGGCCTTGCTGAGACATACTATCTATCTATCTATTCCGCGCTATCTATCTAGTGTATCTCTTCCACGCTGTCTATCCACCGTTTATATATTCCGCCCTGTCTATCTATTGTTGATACACTCCGCGGTTTCTATCTCCTGTCTATATCCATTCCCTTCTATCTACTGTCTATTCCACGCTATCTACTATGTCTATTCGGCGCTATCTGTCTGCTGTCTATTCGCCGCTATCTATCCACTGTCTGTTCCGCGCTGTCTACTATTTATCTATTCCGCGCTGTCTACTATTTATCTGTTCCGCGTTATCTACTGTCTATCTATCCGTGCTGTCTATCTACTTTGTATCGTCAGCGGTGTCTAGGTACCATCTATCTGTATTCCGCACTATTTATCTACTATCTATCTGTATTCCGCGCTATTTATCTACTATCTATCTATTCCGCGCTCTCTATCATCTGCCTATATTCCTCGCTGTCTGTCTGCTATCTATCTATCAATTTCTACTGTGCAACATCACCCTGCATCATTTATTCATTTTCAGCTATGCAACGTGTCAACCCTGCATCACATTTCTCATTTTCTTCCATCACTGCCACACCCACGCCCACACCAGCACACTGAGCCGTACCCCCAACACACAAGGAGTTAAGTTTCTAGATTACAGCTATTTTTGAGCCACCCTGTATGGACAACTCGGCTTTATGTGTCAAGGTGGTGGGGGGATTTTTTTTTTTTCGACACCCTGTTATGAGAGAGAGAGAGAGAGAGATCCGGTAGAAGGAGGGAAGTTTATCGGTTATTAAGTCAAGGAGTGAGAGAGAGAGAGAGAGAGAGAGAGATCCGGTAGAAGGAGGGAAGTTTATCGGTTATTAAGTCAAGGAGTGAGAGAGAGAGAGAGAGACAGGGAATTTATCAACATTTGCAGTTTCCAAAACTTTATATTAATTATATTAATTTTTAAGCAAAAAAACAAACAAAAAACAAATTACGAAGTT